>NC_140936.1:124654390-125254390 GCF_014529385.1 Adiantum capillus-veneris
ACTTTGGTAAACTGTTGCTCATTTTCTTCACTCCATGAGAAGACATCTCTATGGGTGACTTGTTGTAGAGGGAGAACCACCTAAGAGAGCAAGTGAATGAATCTACTTAAATACCTTAGCTTCTGAAGGAAAGAGACCAACTGCTTAGCTGTGGTGGGTGATGACAAAGATACCAAAGCTTGAATCTTGCTAGGGTCAGCCTCAATCCCTTTTGCTGAAATTACATGGCCAAGAAGAGTGACATTGCTTTCACCAATGTGGAACTTGTCCATGTTGAGCTGGCCACCCAAGGTTTGCATCCTAGCCAGGCCATCATAGACCTTGCTCAAATGGAGGAAGCGTGAACTATAGATGCAAAAATCATGTATGAAGACTCGTATTGACATCCCAAAGTATGGTTGGAATACAAAAGTCACATAGTGTTGGAATGTGGCCGGAGCGTTGGTGAGGCCAACATGCATCACTCTGTAAGAAAAACATCCCCATGGTGTTATGAAAGTTGTTTTTTTCTGGTCTTCTTCTGAAATGCTAATCTAAAAGTAGCCTGAGTAGCCATCACATACTGTGTAGCATTGATGACCTGCTACCACATTGAGTATTTCAAAATGGGGGGGAAAATGATCCCTCTTTGTTGCTGCATTGAGAGGTTTGTAGTCTACACAAACTCTCCACTTTCCATTCTTCTTTGGCGTGACTACCATTGGAGAGACCCACTCTGAGTCTTTGACGGGGTAAATGAAACCTACCTGTAGCAAATTCCTTACCTCTTTGAGCAATGCTTCATGTTGAATTACCCCAAGCCTTCTGATCTTTTTCACTATGGGCTTACTTCCTTCCTTGAGTCTCATGCGGTGTTGTACCACTATGATGCATGTGATCTTGTCATAGCCATCGATGAACAATGTGGTGAAGTTACCTAGAATAGAGACATATTCTTCCCTCTCTTCACCATTTAACTCAGTGGAGAGCATACAATGTAACTTACTTGTATCCACCAAGGGTTGCATACCTGATGGTCCCTCTTGGTTTATCGGTAGTGTTTTAGATTGTATCAATCTTTTTGGGTATTTGAGGAAGACCCCCATTACTTTGATGCTATTGTCGCTCTCTTGAGTTGTTGTTGTCTCTTCTCCTGAGGTGGACGAATAGTCACTGGTGGACTCATCTTTTGATGCCTCCAAGATCATGTTGCGTTGCTTCCCAGTCCTCATGTCATAGAATATGGACTTCCCTTTAGCATCCTTCATCTGAATCATTCTGGTACTCCAGTCTTGCTTAGCTTCCATAACCATGATCTAGGGTCTTCCAAGAATGATAGGGTAGCCCTATCCTTTGTGTGGCATGACAAATATGTCTACCTCCACTTCTGTGTTGAATGTCTTCACTTTGACTGCATTCACAATGCCTATGCATTTCACTCTGACGTTATTTTCCATTTTGGCTCTGCAGGATGCTGGCCTACTTACCTCTAGGCCAAGATGGTGAATCATCTTCTCACTCATGACACATATTTGTGTGCCACCATCTATGTAGACATTTGAGATACATTGCCCCTTGATGTGAGCGTCCATGGTTGGTAGGATGTCGTTAAGATTCCTCCCAGAGATAGCCCCAACTATCCTTGGTCTTGATTTTCTTATATTCACCATCTTCGTCCATTGTCTCCTCATCCTTGGTGCAAGATGGAGTAATTAGGGCCAAGTTATCTTTGGACCCTGCGTCAACACATCCTGAACTAGGTCATATGGTTTAGCATACTCACCCAGTGAAAAATCCACAATGTTGATCTTTCGTCGAGGCTTAGATTCCTGTTTGCTAGATTCACCTTTTCCTTTCATCTTCTCCTCCCTTTGAGAGGCTTCTTTGTAACTATCATGCTTCACTCCCATGGCATCCACTTCTTCTACCTTTCCTTTTCCTTTGTTCTTCTCTTGGAGTGGCTCTTCTATCTTTGCCTTCCCTTTAGCTTCCAGGCTAATGACACTCACTGCTTGGTTTCCAACAGGTGGTGGAGGTAGCGGTGGAATGAGAGGTTGTGGTGGTGGTTGTTGTACAGGTGGTTGAAGGATTTGGACCGGTGGAATCGGACCTGGTTGCCTGGGTGGTGGCGGTCTTGTGGTGGCGGTCTTGCCCTTGGTGGGGAGATCTTATTTTTTCTTCCTCCTCTATTGAAGTTCTACCTTCTCGAATGTGGGCAGTAATACATGCCATGGCCCTCTTCCCCGCAATTATAGCAGTGGTATTCTTGGTTTTTCCTTCGTTGTCCTCTCCCTTGCTCTAGATTTCTGACAGGTGCATGCCCTTACTGCACCAGATGCACGGATAAACTTTCAAGCTGAGTAGTGATGCAACTCAACAGGTCTTGTTGTTCTTATGATGCATCTTGTGGTTGGGTTCTATGAGCAGCTGTTTCACTCACTGGGGTTAGTTGAACTGAGCTCAATTCCTCTAAATCCTTGACTCTTGCTTGCATGTGCAGTTTCTTGTCTTTAAGGCGGGCTACGTCCACTGCCAACTCATACGTTCCAGGGAAACTCCCCTTCACCTTCTCTTTAAGAGGTAATTACCATAGTCGGCACGTTGCATGAACTCCACTCCATTCAGCTGTAACTTGTCTCCAACCCACTGGGTCTCACCCGTGGTGGACAGTTTCTTCACGATAAGTTGTATGGGGAGAGGAGGAAGACCCTTTATCCATCCTCCAAAGTAGCGGGAACAGTAGCCAAACCACTCCTCCTTAGGGCATGGGAACCTTCTTACCACTTCTGCTTCGAGGTTGTCAAAATGGACTGGCAACACTCGCATAGGCGATCTTCTACCGCTTCGCCTCGCATGACCTTCTTTTTGGCAAACTAGGCATGACTCTGCTTCCCGAACGTGAAGCACTCGTGTGGCCAGGTGCGTCTTCCTTTCCTTTGGCTCAAACAGCCCCTTTTGGCCACTTAGGAGTAGAGGTTATACCGTTACTTGTAGATTCCTTAGGAAAGAGAGGCCTTACTGATGTTTTTCTCCTTTGGTATGGATGACCTCCTTGCGGTGAATGTCAATGTAGATAATTTTTGCCTCTTCATTACCTTGTTGATGGCATTTATTGATAGTGTGCTTTGGTCGACATCAGTGATGGCATTTTGTATTTTTCCCACCAGATGCTCTTAATTGCAGTTAGCACAAGTAATACGAGATAGGGAGCTTACATCTTGAATATTGATGGCGCTACAGCCTAGCACTAGTACTTCAATGAAGGCGGTCAGTGCTTCTTCAGTCTCCTCCTCCTGTGTTCTCCAGTTGGAGAATTCTTGCAGCCATTTGTCCATGGTCGACAATGTGGGGTGTCTTCAACATTGTAAACCGAAGGTTTCCAAGAATCCCTCCTCAGTGGGGGCACTAAATGATGAGCGTAAAGCGTGACACGACCCCCGACGGCCTCAAACGCCAGGAGCCGATGCACACCGAGCCGGCCACGGTGAGATGAATAGGGGGGCACTACCTAGCTTTGAGCGGCTAGCACGCGGACAATGGTGATTTGAAATAACACAAACTCTGCAAAGAGAGAGAGAGAGAGAGAGAGAGAGAGAGAGAGAGAGAGAGATGCAGGTGATGAAAACCCCTTGAGGTGTGAGGGGAAACTGATTTAATGTAATATTTACAACAACCTTATCTTCAGTGAGGTGGCAACCATGGTGACAGAGAGAGATAGTGTATACCTATGTAAAATCCTTGTCTGAGAGTAACATTCTTTGAGATCCATCTTTTTTTTGTATCCTCTTGAGAGTTATGGTAGACTTTAGCATCTTTCAATGTTGTTCTACTGTATACCTGCTTCTTAGGTATCCTAGGATATTGTCGAGGTTGATATCTAGTGGGCCTTCTTTCTTGGGAGGGACTTGAAGTTACTTCATATGCTCTAACCTACCGTTTTGGGACCCATATCTGTCTGTTACCTCTATAGTACTCATGTTCCTTTAAGCTCCATTATGATGCTATCTATCCCATGTGTTTGTCTTTCTGTGTTGACTTCCTATTCTTAATCCAAACTAGATCATTGACTTTGACTAAACTGCTTGGAGCATACACTTGCTTGATTTTCCTTTGCTTTCTTGAGTACTTTGGCTGATATACCTTTGATTTATTGGGTGGATCCTTAGAGGTTTTAGTTGGGTCAGCAATTGATTTTGAAGCTTTGAAAGCCTGACTTGCTAGAAGTATCTAATCCATGAGGGTTCTTTGATGTAGAGGCATATCCTCTCACACCTTTTGTGTTAATCCGTGGAAGTTCCACTTTAGCTTTACCTTTGTCTACAAGATTTTTCTTCGATTCTTGTGACTTTTGCAACTCTAAATCTAGCATTAATGGTACCTGTAAATGTTGTTGTCTACCTCTTGGAAAAGAGAGTATTAGCATTTTATCTTCTTTGTATGCTTTGTGTTGGTCTAACCACTGATGTCAATGATGACATCTGCAAGAATTTCCTGTGAAAGCTTCACCTAAAACTTTACCTGCTCTTCATGATCTTGGATGCTAAGGATAACAACCATTTCTTCTTGACTTGTAGCCTTACCCATGATTTCTTTAGTATCTGGCTTGCCCTGAGTAATCTCTAGAATGCTCTGAATGTTTTCTGCAACCATGTTTCACTTTGCTTCTTTATCGAGTAGAGCATTCCATCTGACACTCACTCCTTTTGTACTGCTGAGGACTATAGTATTCTCATTGCGGATTCTATTAAAGATCTTTGTCCTACTTTTTCCATGGTCTCATCTTGATCTAGCTGTGTCTCTATGGAGGTGGCTTGAGACTCTGTTTTCCAATCTGGCTTGCATCAATTGATTTGACTAGCAGTGAGTGATTGATCTTTGGGCTTCCTATTTCTTCTTGATTTTTTACAACCTGATCCTTCTTAACTTCTCGCTTTGATGGCATTCTCTGTTCAATAGCTATCGTGGTTGCTGTTTGATCTACACTTGCTATTGCCTTATTTGCTTTAAGCTCTTCTACAATTTTGGTTGAATGGAGATGAATCATCTCCAATAAGATCTTCCATTTGAATTGTGCTTGAGGACTTTGTGCTGTCGTCCATGGGTGACCAGTCTTGGTCTTCATCCTTGGTTGTCTGTGATGACTCCGTCATGTTTGAAGTCTGTATCTCTAACATCTTTTGAGCAATTGGCATTCCCATTACGATGTTGTCTGGTATATCCTTTGCTCTGATCATGTGGAATTGATCTATGATGATCTATGAACTTACTCCAATGGTGGTGGAGGTGATTCCCCAGCACTATGCTTGTTTGCCTCTTGATATGCTCACAAATTCAGGAGCATCTTCAAGTTGTGGTTGGCCACATCTTTTCCAAGTGCAAAAGGACATGAGGTTCTTGTCTAGTAAAAATCTAGCTTTACTTCTCTTGACAGCTTTTCTTTGTTCTCACCAACAATGTTGCACTTGATCGTCTCAGGATTTCTTTCTGCACTGACTGCTTTTTTTGTGGCACTGTCCTTGAATTGAACTTTTCCTTCAACTTCTGTGCTTTGATCACCTGCTTCAAATGATGTTGACTCCATTGGCTGTAATATTGTACCTTTTTGCAATTGTGGAGCATTGTCCACCTTCATCTAGGTAAAACCTTTGATCTTAAAAGATCCACTGTACTTTCTAGAAAAATTTGTCTCTTCGGAGGAGATTTTGGTGTTGACTTTTGTGTAGATTTTTGGACTTTACCTTCCATTGACTTTGACTTTTTTGTCACTTGTTCTGGTAGCTTGAGGCTTTGCATCATCTTCAAATAGTTTTTGACTTCAATATTACCATCCATAGGGGTTTGTACAAGGTCATGAACCTATTGATATTTGTTACCATGTGCATCTTGATATGCATATGTGAGCTTGGTCACATGTAGCTGTTTGAATACTATTGGATTTGTCGGTTTTTGACTTTGATTTGTGGAGATCAGCTGAAACTTCTATCCTTGATGATCTTCATATTTATCTGTAGACTCTGAGGGAACCTGGGTCAATTGAAAACTTCCAACAACCATATAATCTTTCAATGGTTTTTGTTTTGAAGGGGTCTGTAGGTTAAAGGCTCTAGGGCTTCTAACTGGTGTAGCATTTCTAGGTACATAAGCTGAGTTTGATGAATTCACAACTCCCCCATTCTTAGGGTGATCACTATAGCCTACTTCATTGTAACAGTTCAAAATTGTTTGGCTCTGGTTTAGTCTCACCATTTGGGACTGTGAAGGTACACTTTGGGTAGCAATGTTGATGTTTGGCATATGTAAACCTTCTGCATACTTTCCTATGTATCTCCTTGAAATATGACAAATTATTCCCCAAGTTAACTTGTAGATAACATTATCTTTGCCTTGATATTGTCTATCCCATGGATCTCCTATGATATGAGCTAGACTCTCGTCTATATCTACGACTGTTTTGGTCAAAGTATATGCTCATTGGGTTACAACATCGAAGCTTAATTTTTGATGGAGGAGAGTTTGGCTCTGAGCAGATTTCTGGGTTAACTCGGGTAATATCGTTTAGCTCTAGTGAGGATAGGCTATAATAGATTCTTTCCTCTGAAATGAACCATCCTTTCTGGTCTATCATTGGACGCACTTCTATGAGTTGGTATGTGGGCCGTTCAAACACTGGTTGATCCTTTTTGTACAGTTTTCCTTTTTTGTCTACATAGTGTGCATATGAATTATGGGTGCCATACAAAGCTAACAACATTCTCTTTGATGTGTCCCTTAGACTCATGAATGATTGCACACTTGTGGCAGTGGATGCAAAATTGTTTGTAAACCTAACAGTCTTTTCAAACTTCGGTGATATCTGGACACCTTGGTCAAATTCATGCAGAAATTTGTTGTTCAAAGAATCAATTTTAAGCTTTTCAGGTGCATGAGAATCTTTATGTTGATTTTGAACTTGCAGTGTTTTTATTTGTGCTTCTAATGGTAATGCAGAATCATCTGATTGCATTAATAGTGATAAGTGAGATGCACTTACATTGAGATTCGCATTTCCAATTTTCTCTATACCTTGCTTGGCGGTTGATGTGTCCCTGTTGTCTAGATTTCTTGAACAATCTTCAAAAAAATGTCCACCTTTTCATCCACAATCTAAGAAATATGCCATGACTGGTAATATTTCAATTGGTTCTGTCATGTCAAGCTTTTGCTGAGAAGTTTCTGCTTCTATGTTGGCCAAATGGTTGGCTTCTTCTTTTAAAACACTAAGCATCAAGTTGTAGACTTCTCCATCGTGACCTTTGTACAGTCTTTGGCTTGGTTCTCCAATTAGACTTTCTTCTATTGGTTGATATGTTGGATCTTGCACTTCTGGCTCTCGACTATAGATCTGACCATTGTAATCCATGTATAATGACCCTGATCGCATATGCACCAACTTATGGATCTTGTCTCTTGTGCTGCTTTTACTGCTCATTAAGTATCTATGGCCTTCTGAATCTTCATAATAAACGTTATCTCCATTGTAGCCATATAGCTGTAAAATTTGCTATGTTACACTTGTACCGATGTTGCCACTGCTACTGGTTTGCTCTCTGATGTACTTGAATTCTCGGCTCGATTTGAGTCCATGTCGACTTGTTCTGTAAAACTTTCTCCTACCAAATGTTGGTATCGATTAATAGAATTTTTTATTCTTGTACTAGCCTAATCTGCAATCGCATGTGAGTTGTGCATGTTCATGGAAGCTCAATTTGCAATGCAATTGCTTGCACTAGTCAATTTATAGCGTGCATGTTCACTTCTAGCTTCTTGACTGAATTGTGGTTGCACTTTCCAAATCCGAGAACAAAATTTATTTCTACTGCTCACAGCTTCTAGTTGGTCAATTTCAGTTGTTCTTCTGCTGAATAGTTTCACTTTGCGCGGTCTTGGCTTTGCTCTTTTTGACTTGCTCGCTTTTGTGTTGTTTGCTCGGTGTACGACTCTTCCGGCTTTCATTTTTTGTTTTTCTACCTCTTTCTGGCTTTTTCGACGACTTTCTTTTTATTTCTATTATATATTTGTGAAATTTTGAATTTTTTGATTTTTTTTTGTTTTTTTATGATTTTTTATTTAAAAAATTTTGTAATTTTACAGAATTTTTTGAAGATTTTATGAATTTTGTGATTTATTGGGATTTTTCGGACAATTGTGGATTTTTGTGAATTTCTATAGATTTTTTATGAGTTTTGTTTTTCATGTTTTTCTTTTTTTGGTAATTTTTAAAACCTTTTTTATTTTTTATTGAATTTTTGGATTTTTTATTGTTTTTGTGAGATTTAAAGGTTTTTTGTTTTTTTTTTTTTTTGACTAGTATACAAATAAATGAAATGAAAGTGAGAGAAAATGAAATTAAAGGGATTGAAAACAAAATGAAATGAAAATAAAATGAAACTGAAAAGAAACAAAATGAAATGAATACAATAAAAACTCAACGACACAAAAAAAGGAAAAAGATAAAAGGCTCTAAAAAGAGAGAAAGAAGACAACATAAAAAGAGAGGTCCCCCTTTTTTTGTGGCTTTTTGTAGGTTAATGAATTGTGTGTGTAGGGGTGCGTTCACGCATATGTGTGTGTGTGTGTGTGTGTGTGTGTGTGTGTGTGTGTGTGTGTGTGTGTGTGTGTGTGAGACGGCGTTCACGCGTACAGAGGAGAGAGATGACAAAGAGAAAGTTAGAGACAGAGAGAGATGGTGCATCCATGCAATTAGAGAGAGAGTGAGGGGGAAGGGAGAGAACGTTAATAAGCATGAGTGGGGTTGGGGAGGAGAGAGAGAGAGAGAGAGAGAGAGAGAGAGAGAGAGAGAAGATAATCGTTAGTGGGGTGGGGAGGAGAGAGAGTAAGAGAAGAGAGAGAGAGAGAGAGAGAGAGAGAGAGAGAGTAGGCGTGAGGGTGTTCACACGCCACGAAGCGCGAGAGAGCATCAGCAGCGGAAGAAGAAGGTAAAAGAAGATTATTTTAACATCATAGGAAACTATCCCAAGAGACCATAAAGATCTATCCAACGAAGAAACTTCATGCGCCGAAAGGCACATTCACGAACTAGAAAACCCCGAATTTAGTCCGACAAATAGCCCAAACGTTAAAAATCACCCGAATATCCAAAAATCGCCAGAAAAATCCAAAATTTCCCAAACAATTTTAGAAATCTTAAAGAATCATCGACAATCACAATTGAACATTTTTGACACGCATAAGCACACCAATAATAGAAAATTCTACCGAAAACACCAACCCGGCCCCCGAAAATAGCTAAACGCTCAAAACTCAACTACGGAGGACAAATGCAATCAAAATGATGCCGTAAATACGCACACAAAACAACTCATAAAGATCGCAAAATATCAAATTTGTATGGAATCAAGCAAAAATTAATGCAAAAATTAGCAAAAAATTGTCAAAACTTTATAAAAAGTATCCAAAAAATACCCAAAAATTATTTTAACAATTCTCCACACATAGGGGATTAGTGCAGCCAAATAAAATCACATCAATTCAATTGCCAATTAGTTTGATCAATAAAATCCAACATAGGTAATTAAATCGATAAAATTAGCGACAAAATTAGGTCAAACTTTGACGCAATTGAAGTGTGTAAATCCCTGTTTTGAGCTCAAAAATACAATTAACCATTACACACATCAAATATGCAATCAAAAATTGAATTAATCATGCACATTATGCACTTTTTAGGCGCGCACACACACACACACTAATAATTGGCAGTTTCTATCAATATTTAGGTGCGCACACAAAAGGGTAAATCTTGTCAAGTTTGCAATATGACCTCACATATCATTAGTTGGGCATGACCACAACACAAATCAATCATCACAATTGAAAAATCATTAAGCACACATTGATTTTTAGGTGCACAAACATGGGCAAAATAGTGCACACACACCTAAAATTAGGGATACACACGCTTAATTATAATGCACACACACTTGATTTTAGTGAACACACACTTGCAATTGACCATCCAAGCATGCAATTAACTCAATTAGGCACACAATTAGCAATGTACAATCACCAATTAGCAATTGAAACTTGTCAAATTCATACGCCACCAAATCTTAACAATTTCGGCATTACAACGGCATAAAAACAAACAATCCAAAAAATTTCAAAGCAACATAGCATCAACACTACATTGCATCATGGTGGAGTCTCTACACAATGCTACACATCTTTAGATTCTAGGGAGGTTGAGAATACCACCTTGTTTACCTTTCCAATGAAGATCGATTGTTGACGATTGAAAGCTCCAATCCATAAAAGTAAATTAGTGTGTAAGTTAGCAAAAATTTGTGAAATTAGCAAGGGGTTAGTGTGAAATTAGAGTGTGTAAACACACAATTGGAAAGATACGGTGAAAATTAGGGAATTATGAACACATTGCTTCATGCACACACATCCAAAATCCACAAAAACATAAACACACAAGTGAAATTAGTGAGGAAACACATCCGATTATGCCACAATTACACTAGCGTAGGCCATCGTCCCCGGAAGTAGCGCAAAATGTTGGGGGTCCCATCATTACATAGCTCCAATAACCAACAAAATTATCAATCTGGAGGGAGGAGCTACCTGGCTAGGGCATGGAAACACTCCCACAATTAGCGAGCTAATCATGGCAACATGAATGGTTAATTCTATGAGGTGAGCTTCTTGGCCTATGAAGGAGCTAAGCCACAATAAAGGGAAATCTCTACATCCACTTCTCTTCACCTCTAATCAACTCAATCACACACACTAACGATTGCAAGACGCACACAACACTAATCCTATCATGCAATACACTAATCGCAAGCACACACACATAGATCTATCAAGCACCACGCTCCAATCAAATCTACATGCACACACAAGCAAAAGAGGATAATCACACAAGATCAGAGAGGGATTAACCACTTATTAGTTATGATCTAGCTAATCTAAGCATCATAGGCACTCATAAGAAGCATGAGAGAAGCATAGTGAAAGAGAATTAAGCATTGATTAGTGTTAATCAAGTCACATGAGCAAGGAAAATCTCAAGGACTCCATAGCCACACACCTCAAGAGCTCTCACCAAAGAGTGCTCTCAACCAATGAGCTTGAGAACCCTAATTTCTTTTACACACTGCATTATATACCTAGGGTAAAAATAGGCGATGTCCGGGTACCCAAGGCCTTTAGAGCTCCACCACTTATCGAATCTGCAACCTAGGCACACTAACTGACTTGCTCTTTACAGCTTGGAACTCCCATTGAGCCCGTACCACATTAAAATATTACGATGGGTTGAAATAAATCGAGAATTTACAATACGTGACCATTTTGGGAAAATGTAAAAAATGTGTAACTCCAATCTTTATTGCTACTTCATGTTGATCTTTGATGTGCATTCGTATATCTTCGTTCTTTAGAAGCTCCTATTAACTGACATTGACTTAGTTAATACCTACCACTTCACGGATTTTCGCCATGACTTGCACTAGGTGACCCTTACGGCCCACTCAAGACTTGTGACTGTGCACATGTATTTTTTGCAGCCACGTTCTCTTTTACATGAGCCCTCAAATCATCTTTAACATCAGCATACCAGCTCGCTATTTCATCAAAAACAAAATCCTTGCTCACCCTCACTTTACCTGTAACACTTGTACCCTTTCTTCTCAAGGGAATAGCCAATGAACACATATTTTTCAGCTTACTTCATAGCTCATCTGGCACATGCACAAAAGAAATACATCCAAACACTTTAAAATATGATAAATTTGGTTTTTCACCACAAAAATTCTCCTTTGGTGTCATATCATGCACTGCAGTAGTAGAGGTCATGTTTATAATGTACATAGTTGTAGTAACAGTTTCACTCTAATAACAATGCGGCATATTCTTTTCATTCATCAATGCTCTAGAAACTTCTACATCGTGCATGTTCTTCCTCTTAGCAACACCATTTTGCTGTGGAGTTTACCTGTATGAAAATTGTCTCTGAATTTCATGCTTTTTCAAAAAATTATCATTGGAGAAGTATTCTCCCCCTCCATCTGACCTCAGGCACTCTGTTTTTGAGCCATAACCTTAAAACTCTGAAAGTGCATAAACACCTCACTTTTTTGCTTCATGAAGTAGACCCATATCTTCCTCGTATGGTAATGAAGCTCGCATAATATCTCCATCCACCCATAGATGTAGTCTTTGCTAGACCCCAAACATTTGTATGCACTCAATCCAACGCATTCTTTTTTTTTTTTAGAGAGAGTACAATAACTTTGAAACACACGCACACACCCTATGTACAACTGCTTCACAGGTAGGGAGAGAGACATCCCATCACATACACACACCCGCATATGGGAACAGTCCCTAAGGACTTAGATCATGTATTTAGGTCTTGGGTTCAATTCTCCCTTGGCGACCTGAAACAATTTAATGCATTCTTGCTTACATGCTTATCATGAGGAAAAGATTCTTTTGTCTGCTTTCCAAACTGACAGAATTCACAACTTTCTCCACTTCAACAACTTTAAACGTTGGCAAACATGTAACCATCTCTTTAGTTTGCATCATTTTTAGTCTCTGCAAATTTACATGACCAATACGCTTTGTCAAATCTCAATAGGTATAACAGCTTTTGCACCCTGTGCAAACATGGGCACATTCACCTTGAGCACATTTACATCCAAAGAAAACATTCTACCGACTTTCTTTCCTTGTGCAACCAACCTTCCATTCTTTTTATGTTCTTCCACAAATAGAATATCGGAGTTAAACTTTGACTTGCAAACCCTACTCAACCATTTTCCCAACAGAAACCAAACTCTTTGTAATGCTGGGAACATGTAGTACATCATCCATGGGGTGTACTTCACTTTACCATTTTTTATAGACAATGGCACATTTCCTGTATGCATAATGGGATATGCAGTATCATCCCCAATTTCTACATAACCGGGACTTTGTAAAGTCTACCTTTCCTTAAACCATTCACCATAAAATGGTCATGTGATCTGATGCACCAAAATCCACATACGAGACATTGTCACTGGATTTTGCCACATTTATAGACATAGTATTCAGCATGTGATGCACCACAATAGCCTCTCAGGCTCATCTACATTTCTTCTGGTAGTTGCATAGCTATTTGGACAGTCACATTCAAAGTGACCATGTCTTCTGAGGACTGCTTTTCAATTTTTGCTCTACCTCTCTCTCGGCATGCACTTGGTGGCAAGGCTTCAAGGACCCTAAGAGAGAAAGGACCTGATGCATGAAAATCACAAAAAAATATATATGTATTTATTTTGTACATAGCTATGGTTTTGACACATTTGGATCTCAAAAATAAGGAGAGGTAGGAACAAACCCTATGAAAAGGGAAACAAATCGTTGGATACTGATTCTAGTCGACGATTACTACCTGACGGTCATTACAGGTGAAGAGTAAACGTCAATAGTGAACGAGAGAAGAATATTATGTGTTATTGAGTTGGAGTCAACAAAATATTATCGAATTCAAGCATAAATCACTTGTGGACACAAGGCTTGCACATGAAGTCAAGAGGGGACCACATGGAAGACTTTTGGAAGGGAAACGATTAACACATGTTTTTGTGGGATTTTTCTCTATCTTTTTCCATTCCAAATTAGAAAAAGTTTTCAACAAAAACGTTGTAGGCCTTGAGATGATCTTTTGGCCTCTATTTTTTTTATAATTTTTGGAAATACAGTTTGGGAGATATGGCCAAAATGATAGAGCCTATCTGTCCACTTGGGAAGAAGTCATGGTTATCCAACTCCACACATATAATTTCTTATAGGTTTCTCTCCATTATTGCTATAATTTCTCTTATTTTTTCAAGATTATCTCAAATATATAAGGAAGCTCTTGGAGGACTCAAGCTATGGAAGGTGACATGGAGACAAAGCTCGCCATGATGAAGGTGATTATGAGGAAATTGGTCAACGAACAGGACACACGGAGCTCTCTCATGTCTCTAGTTGAGTTTACTTTGTGATAACTCCTCTTGCTCATAATCTCTTTTCTAATCACTCTCTTGGCCTATATAAGGAGGCTTTGTCTTTTGTAAACGGGACACACACCTATGACACCACACACACACACACTTCCCCATATGCACAATATCCCATACCCACACACCCTTGTGCTACATGCTAGTAGCATGAACCCTAATGACATAATCACAACACCATCACCATGCACAAAATGAGAACCATATCTCCACACACTTGTAATGAAGGATCGAAGGCACGATTTCAAGAAGAAGAATGATGGCTACACTCATGATATTCCTTTTCATCAACTCCCATCCCTCCATTATGCTTCCTACAGTCTTGTCCCCTTCTCATCTTCTTTCCCTATGCCGCATATTGTATTCATCTTTTGCAATAAATCAACACACTCCATCTTGGTGTCATACCTTGTGTAGTTTGGGATACACTTCATTGTGAGTATAGTTTGTGCTTGTTCTTTCCATTTTGCTTATGTTAAGGTGTGCAAATTTGCAACCATACACACACTCTCTCTCCCTTTCATATTCCTATCATCTTGCTACTTGCATCTTAAGGTTTGTAGATTTTCCACCTCTGGTATGAGAAGTAAGCATATTTGCATGTCTCCCTTACCTCATTATCTTACTTACTACATGCACGAGTAGCAAACCCATTCTCACTTAATCACCATTCCTCTCATCTTGTTTTCCAACCACCCCATCCTACACTTAGGCCTGAATCTTGAAATTGTTTTCCATGGCATGTTTGATTGTGTACATGTATGCGTCCTAGCCACATATCTTGCTAGGTGGTGCCCCTATTGTGTACCTCCCATGATGAGGCCATCGTGCATAGTCTTGGTGTAGAGTCCACCGAGTTTTTTTTTCACTTTCGCCTCTCATTTGATGCCCCCACTGAGGAGGGCTTTGCAAAGACCTTCAGTTTACAAAGAGTAGTGATGCATGCCATCAATCATGGATGAGTGGCTACAAGATTTTTGAAATTGGAGGACTAAAGAAGAGGAGACTGTAGAAGCACTCAAGGCCTTCATCAAAGTGTTACTGCCAGGTTGTAGCATCATCGATATCCAAGAGTTCCGACAAAGGAGGTGAAGAAAGAACGGTGAGTTTTACTTTTGAGAACCGCATCAGCACTCTCACATCAGTCAAATTTTGTGTAGCACCAAGTGTTTTCTCTCCAACGATCAAAAAAGAGTCGTCAACTACATCAACCACAAAGTCCAAGCCACAAAGCCTAAAGCATTTGGTGGAAGCAAGTGGGCCTACGCTCTCTCTAGGCCTAGAGAGTTCAAGTGAAGTACGACCACCCAAGCGTCACCGCCGCATGCAAAATGGAAAGCCGATTGAGGTAGAATCTTCTTGCCCAGTCTATTTTGAACCCAATTTGGAGGAATATGTGGACTTCAACAAGAGGTAGAGGCCTGTGGTGAAGGTGTCACCTTGTCAACACTTAAGGTATGCAACTCTAGTGGCCAAAGCCTTTCCCTATGCCCAACATGGATAACAACAATAGACAATAAGTCTTTCCTTTTTGTTTCTTGCAGCACATGCATGTAAACGTGTACATTGATAGGAAGATATTCTACCAGCAAAAGATTTCTTTCCTATTTGGAGTAGAGATGCTTGATGGAATCCTTAGATCCCCACGTCCCATCATCTTGCCCATTCTTGATTGCTACCACTCTTTTGATGTAAGCATCTTTATTCTATTGTAGCCTTGTGCTCTTCTTATCTCCTACTCAAGTTTTCCACCCATGTATAAACCTTTATGAATCACATTGTCATTCCAAAAAACTAAAAAAAATTATTGTGATTGTCTGCTCATTGACTTACTACCATGTCAAGTGTCTCTTTTCCCACATTCAGTGGCAAGAAAGGAGAAAACATCACCAATGATTTTCTGATGATAACATTGACATCGCTTGTGTGGTTTCTAACAAGGATGATGACACCTCACGACTACAAATCTTTCCTCTACTGATGAAAGTAGAGGCCAAGTCTTGGTACAATGATTTTCCCCAAGCTATCAAGGATTCATGGGACCTACTACATGCTGCATTTGTGAAGAGGTTTAGTGGAGGCACAACCTCAGAAAAGGTATGGCAGATGCTGACAGAGTTAAAGTAGGGATGTCTACTAGAATATGCCACTTATGAATCCAGGTTTGTGGATTTGTAGGAGCGATGGGTTGCCTCACTGGAGGAAGGTGAAGGAGCACCTAATTTTTTGAAGAAGGACCGTTTCATTGCTAGCATGTGGTCGCCACTTAAAGAGAAGGTGAAGGGGAGATTCCCTGCAACATATGAGTTGGCAGTGGAAGTAGCTTACCTTAAAAACAAGAAGCTGCACATGCAAGCAAGAGTCAACAAGTCAAAGGAATCAAGCTCACTCTGACTAACCCCAGCAAATACAACAGCCGCTCAAAGAACCCAACCACAAGAGGCATCAGAAGAGCAGCAAGACCTATTGAGTCGCATCAGTACTCAGCTTGAGAATCTATCTGTGCATTTGGTGCAACAAGGGCATGCACACAACCACAATCAAGATCAAGGGAGAGGAAAAGGAAGGAAAAACCAAGAATACCACTGCTATAATTGTGGGGAAGATGGACATGGCATGTATTACTGCCCGCACCCGAGGAGGCAGAATTTCAATGGAGGAGCCAGACAAAACTAGAGTTCACCACCAAGAGCAAGACCACCACCACCGAGGGCACCACAACAAGCACCAACCGTGCAAATCTTACAACGTCATGTTTTACAACAAACACCACCACATACCCTCATTCCACCTTTACCACCACCACTAGCTGGCAACCAAATAGTGAGTGTCATCAGTCTTGAAAAGATGAAAGTGGAGAAACACAGCAAGGGAGTAGAGGAGGGTAAGACCAATGTTGAAAAGGTAGACACCATGGGAATTAATCTCTCTATACATGAGGAAGCTTCAGAAAAGGAAGAAAAGATGAATACCAAAAGGGAGTCGATCAAGAGAAAGTCTAAGACACGACAAATAATTGGCATTTCAAATTTCACAATTGGTGAGTCTACAGAATCTTGTGTTCTTGTGAATGATGCTTCTATGCAGATCTTGAAGATCCCTAAGGGGGAGGGCTACCCAATTATCTCAGAGAGACCATGGCTCATGGCCATGAGAGCAAAGAAATATTTAGACACAGGAATTCTCAAGATGCAAGGTAGAAAGGGCAAGGAAATTCTATACAACATGAAGACTGGTAAGCAAAAATGGAAGGAACTAAAGACTATTGCATATGATCTCTTTAACTGTTCTACTACATTGGAGGAAGAATCTACAACAACAAATGATAGTGACAACTCTCTTGAAATCATGGGTCTCATTCTTACATACCACAACAAGGTGGATCCACCAGATATACAACTACAAGAAGGAAGCATGAAGTCTTTGGCACTACACCAATCAGAGGAAGCAACTGCAGACCAAACTCGAATGGTTGTTACCAAGGAGTGGGATTTTGAAGACCATCTTAAGAAGATTCTTAAGCAAATGGATACAATAGCAACTTATTGGAAATGAGGAATCCCAAACTCCGAGCGAACTTTTTTGAGCGATGTTAAAATCGAGCGAGTTAGTGAGAAGCACTTTATCATTAACTACAATATTTGACCTTGCAGGACAACCTCTCCCTCCCCCATCCCCCCTTACTTTTGAACTATATTGGAGTATTTTCCACCTCTTTGTTTAATTACAGTAGACCTTAGTGTTTTTCAACTCTTTACTCATGGGGAAACCTTATTAGCCGACTATCATGAATATTTTAGGGTGCTACGAATTGAGACTGTCACCTATTTGTTATTATTTGTTGACCAATATATCCTTATTGAGTTTTATTTAGCTTTTATGAGGAATCTACAAAGATCCCAAAAGACAAAATTGAAGGTCGACTGCAAGCAAGAATTTTGTGTTGTGTCGACTACTACATGCTTGTGTCCTTGCCTTTCTTGAAAAGGAGAATCTTATAAAATCCATTAAGATTTTGTTCCCCACTTTTTCTAATCTCCCCTCCTCTCTCTCTCTCTCTCTCTCTCTCTCTATCTCTCTCTCTCTCTCTCATCAACCATGTTCTTGGTATAACATGGTTGATAAGGGAACATGGTCACATAAGGGGGGAGGCATAACCCTCCATCACTAGTCTGAGATATCAGACTCGACCATCCACAAACAACAAGCCAGAAAAGACCTTCACCACATCAACAGACCCCAAAACCATGAGAGGAGACGTAGCAGAGCTAGACGGATGAGAACCACCGCAAATTTTACAGGCCAGTCAAACACCATCAAAGAAGGCCGAAGCAACGATGATCGGAGCCACCAAAGAGGGGAGCCCTTCTACAAAACTCCCCCTTCTAGGGACCGCGGAAAAATCGTCTGAAGCACAAGAAGCATTGGTTGACATTTCTCCCCAAGCAAGGGGAGAAGAGGGCGTCCTCCCTCGGATCCAAAAAAATGTGAGAGGGCAGGTACAAAGCACATCCTCAAGGCCGAAGATCCAAGATCCTCCATCCAAGGATAACCCACCTCCGCGAGGGTGTCGTCAACGAGAAAAGATCAATGCTAGCAACCCATGAAAAGCAAACCACCCTGCCCATAGGCTAGTATGAGCCTCCCAGCTCCCCTAAACTTTGCAGGCTATAGTCGCTCAATAGGAGATGCTCCATCAAACCCTTAAGAAAGAGTTTTAAATAAAAGCATCCCTAAAGGACTTCAAAAAGAGAGAGTTTAAAATTTAAAAAAAAAACTCTCTAAAGGATCTGCACGCAAATCCTTTAGAGAGTTTTTTTTAAACTTTTAAACTCTCTCTTTTTTGAGTCCTTTAGGGACGCTTTTTATAAAATAAACTCTCTTGTAGTGAATACAAAGTGAATATGACGCAGATCCTTTAGGGAGTTTTTTTACTTATTTTTAAACTCTCTTTTTGGAGTCCTTTAGGGAGGCTTTTTATAAAAAAAACTCTCTTGTAGTGTGTTATGAGCGTGTATATAGCTAGAAGAGAGCGAGAGGAGGCGCTCACAATGTACAAGAACTTGGGACTTGATGATATGCTTAATTTTGATCACAAGACTTAATACTTTATTAAGAGAGCTAGATACATGACTTGAGTACAAGACAAGGCTTGATTACAAGGACAAGACTTGAACATAAGACAAGAACTAGAAGAGGGTTTTCCTCATAGGAGCCTCACAACTGGTGTTGGCAAGACTGAGGGGCTTGTGGCCCAAGACCCCTATTTATACTAGTGCTTGAGGAGGTTAGGACTTTCTAGGTTCTTCTTGAGGAGGTTAGAATCTTCTAGAACCTTCTTGATCCTTCTAGTTCTTCTAGAACCTTCTGGATCCTTCTTCAACTTTCTAGAGCTTTCCAGAAACTTCTAGATTCTTTTGGAATCTTCTCCAAGCTTCTAGAAACTTATTGATCCTTCTAGTCCTTCTAGAACCTTCTAGATCCTTCTTCAACTTTCTAGAGCTTTCTTAAAACTTCTAGATTCTTCCGGAATCTTTTCCATGCTTCTAGAAACTTCTAGAATCTTCTAGATCCTTCTAGATTCTTCTAGAGCCTTCTAGCGATGATGTAGGCGATGACATAGGCGATGATGCAAGTAGCGACTGACTCTCAAGCATCCATGACATTACCCCCTCCTCTAGCGACGAGTTCCACGAGGAGCAGTGGTGTTCCTTGAGTTGGGCTTCCATGGATTTTGTTGATGGAACTCTTGGACTTTGAGAGATGCATGTTGTAGATTGTGTGTTGGTTCTCAGGTTCATTCACTAACATCATAGCCTTTCTAATGCACCAAGTACTGTAAGCTACCACGCAAAACTCGAGAATCCAGGACTTTCTCGACCTCATATTCATCATGTCCTTGAATCTCAACCGAAGGAGGTGGTTGTAGGGCTCTTCGTGGGATCGCAGATGTGTGACAAGGTTCTAGGATTGAGACATGAAAACCGGATGGATTTTCATGGATGAGGGCAATCGGAGTCGATAGGTGACTGGATTGACTTGACGGATAATTTTAAACGGGCCAAGCCTTCGATAATCAAGCTTTTGATAGGGACGAGAAGAACGGAGATCACGTCACAGGAGCCACACTTTATCCCCTTCTTTGTATTTTGGATGTTGCATGCGATGGAGATATGCACTTTCCTTACACTTGGATTGAGCTTCTTTGATATGAATTGTAAGTTCTTTGTGAATTGCAGATAATTTTTGTGTGAGATGAATAGCAGCTCGATTCTTGACTTGATAGTGTCTATGGATATCTTGTTTGGGATGTTGACCATAATTAGCAAAGAATGGAGTGTGACGGGTGGAGGCATGAAAACTGTTATTATAGAAGAATTCTGCTAGTGGTAGGAGCTTGACCCAGTTATCCGTGTGATAATTGATAGTACAGCGGAGATACTGTTCCAAACCTTGATTTACTCTCTCTGTTTATCCATCACCTTGTGCATGATTGGCTGAGGAGAGGTTGATTTTTACTCCAAGTAGCTTGAATAAGCTTCTCCAAAAGCTAGAGATGAATTGTGGGCCTCGATCAGAAACTATGTCATCCGGTAAACCGTGATAACGATAGATATGTTGTAGAAGGAGTTTGGCCGTACCTTCGTTGGTGATGGTTTTAGTGGTTGGAATGAAGTGTTCCATTTTTGTAAACCGATCCACGACTACTAAAATGGAGTCAAATCCTTGTGACAAGGGTAGCTCTACAATGAAATCCATGGAGATGGATGACCATGGTTTGGTTGGAATGGGCAAGGGATGGAGTAACCCATGAGGATGATGAAGAGGGGCCTTTGATCTATTGCAAGTGTCACAAGTGCCTACATACTCCTTGACAAGATTCCACATTTGAGGCCACCAAAAGTCAAGGGAGATAAGCTCAATTGTCTTATTAACCCAAAATGACCTGTTGATGGAAGATCATGCCATTGCTGAAGTACCTCCAAGCGTGTTGGTCCTGGCGGAATATATATAAGACCCTTATAGTAAATTATTCCATCAATTTCTTGAAAGTCCTCATTAACCTCTTGTCCTTGTAGTTGTTGTCTAATATTCTGAGCAAGTGGGTCTTTGGCAATTTTCATCTTCACCTTATAAAGAAAAGTAGAATCTTCAGGAGCTTGGCTCATGGTGGCGTTTCGCTTCAGCTGCTCACGTTTCAAAATCACTGACTCTTGTTGATCAAATGTTGCGTCACCTTCTCTAGGCGCAAGGTAGGATCTTCTTGATAAGGCATCTGGCTTAGCTTGTTGACGGCCAGGTCTATAAGAGATAAGAAAATCAAACCTTGATAGGATACCACTCCACCTGGCTTGGCGAAGATTCAAGACGAGGTATGTCATGAAGTATTTCAAATTCTTGTGGTCTGTACAGACAGTGATCTTATGAGGAGTTCCTTTAAGTAGGTGACGCCAAGTGTCAAAGGAGTCAATGATTTCTAAGAGCTCTTTGTCATGGATGTCATAATTGACTTCTGCAACTGAGAACTTGCGGGAATGAAAATCCACTGGATGTACTCAACCATCCTCTCCTCCTTGGGAGAGAATAGTGCCAAGGGCAAAATCTGAAGCATCTGTTTCTAGGATGAAAGACTCTGTAGGATCTGCATGAATTAGAATGGGCGCGGTCGTGAAATCTTGCTTGAGAGTCTGAAATGCTTTTGCGGCCTCTAAGTCCCAAACAAACTTATTATGGCTTGTCAACCTTGTGAGTGTTGTAACCACCTTGGAGTATCCCTGTATAAAGATACGATAAAAATTTGCAAATCCGAGGAAACATTGAACATCTCTTACCGAGGTGGCTGTATCCCAATCAAGGATGGTTTGAACCTTGTTTGAATCCATGGAGATTCCCTTTTCAGAAATTACATAACCAAGAAATTCCACCTTAGATTGATGAAAAGAGCACTTCTCCAACTTTTCATATAACCCTAATGCATGAAGCTTTTCAAGCACTAATCGTACATGGTGCTCATGCTCTTCTTGACACTTGGAAAATATCAAGCTATCATCAAAATATATTAAATAAAATAATCCAAATCATCCCGAAAGATATTGTTCATTAAATGTTGAAAAACAGCTAGGCCATTTGTGAGACCAAATGGCATGACGGTATATTTGAAGTGGCCATACCTTGTCTGAAAGGCTGTCTTCCATTCATCACCTTCTTTGATTCTGACTAGGTTGTAAGCACCATGAAGATCTATTTTTGTAAATATTCTTGCCTTGCCAAGGCGCTCAAGAAGCTCTGGGATCAAGGGAAGGGGATAGCGATTCTTGAGGGTGATCTTGTTTAGGCCCCTATATTCCACGCACAACCGAAGAGTTTCGTCCTTCTTTTTTACAAAGAGTATTGGAGCTCCTTCTGGGGACTTTGAATGCCGTATGAACCCCTTAGCAAGATTCTCATCAATATTTTTCCGTAATTCTACCAATTCATCTTGAGATAGCTTGTATATTGGGCCAAAAGGGGGTTGGGTTCCCTCCTGAAGCTCTATAGCACAATCATAGGGTCGATGCTCCAGTAAGAGGTCTGCATTCTTCTTCTTAAAAACATCATTGTAATCTTGATATTGACGTGGCAATGCCTCCATTGATTTTTGTTGTCGACGTGTCGATCGGTGTTGCAAATATCAGGAAAGTAGGATAGTTTTTGGCTGCACGCATGAAGACCTTGGCTCCAAGATATATAGGCCTATTATGCCTTCCCTTCTTCTTTAGGACTTTTCCTGGTTCAATTCTCTGAGCCCTCCAATCGATGTCAGGATTATGTAATTCAATCCACGGTAGCCCAATAACAATTGGATTGCTTGGGCTTTGTATAATATTGAACGCTATTCTTGAAACATGCTCCTGCAATGTTACTTCTATGGGGCGGGTTTCATACCTGACATCCCCTGAAGCGAGGGGACGACCATCAATGACTTCTACAGTTTCTCGATTAGACTTCTCCACAAGTGGTATGCCTTGTTCTTTTGCAAATTCTTTGTCCATGAAGCACGCCATTGCACCTGAATCTAGTAATGCTTCACAATCCATGTGCCTACCCGGCATATGGATCTTAACTGGTAGCATAAACTTGAAGTGGAATCTGCGGAAAGAAAGAGACCTTTTTTTGCTTGTCTTTTGTCCAACCGGTCAGTCTCTATTGGGCTTGGATGTCCATGTTTTCCGAACATGTTGAGGCCATTGCACCATGAACCTTCATCCTTCTCTTCCTTGGACAATATTGAACTATGCCCCGGCTTTCCACAATACATACATAACCCATTAATGCGTCCCCTTGCTTCTCCTGGGCTAAGAGAGGTCAAAACCGTGCTGAATCAATTTGCATGGGCTCAATGCTTGATTCATGGCCCTGTTGAGGTGTGTATCCATTATGTGTCACTTCTATTTGGGATCGCAATGGTGCCCCAATAAGCCTCTCTTGTCTCCTCTCAAATAGTCGATTATCAAATTCTATTGCTTGAGAGATGAACTCTCTTAGTGTGTGAACCTTTGACATAGTCAATAAAAGATCTTTTATGTCATCCTTTAATCCCCACCGAAAGTGGCTAATGAAATATTCCTCATGCCAATTCAGAGCACAAGTGAGATGTTGAAATTTGGATGCATAGATGGTCGCAGGTCTTGATCCTTGGTGGAGATTTCTAAGTTTGGTTTCAGTAACCCTTTCTCTATCAGTATCCCCAAAGGTTGTGGAGAACTCCCGCACAAAAGCTTCAAAGTCATGAAGAAGAGGAGATTCTTTTTCAAGTAAAGGAGCAAACCAGGAGAGAGTTGTACCCGAGAGGAGGGTCCCAATAAGGCCTACTTGAGAGGCATCATCTGGATAACGCTCTTGTTGGAGAAAACCTCTAAACTTTGATCTAGTCCCATCAATTTTTCAGGCATGCTGACCTTCGGCTCCATCTTATGTTATTGAGAATAGCTAGATCTTGCAGCTTGTGCTTGATGTGTGCTTGTCTCTTGAAGCTCTTGAATTTGACGTTGAAGATTTTGCAACGTCGGTCCCACGATTAGGGGTTGCCCTGGTTGAAGTTGAGCGTTGCTCTCACGAAGATCTTGTAACTGGGCTAGGATGCTTTGCAATGCATTGATGACACCTTCCATCGTCGGCTCCATGATGGCTTAAGAAGATTAAGAGATGGTAGTCTTGCCAAATTGTTATGAGAGTGGATAGAGCTAGAAGAGAGCGAGAGGAGGCACTGACAATGTACAAGAACTTGGGACTTGATGATATGCTTAATCTTGATCACAAGACTTAATACTTTATTAAGAGAGCTAGATACATGACTTGAGTATAAGACAAGGCTTGATTGCAAGGACAAGACATGAACATAAGACAAGAACTAGAAGAGGGTTTTCCTCTTAGGAGCCTCACAACTGGTGTTGGAAAGACTGAGGGGATTGTGGCCCAAGACCCCTATTTATACTAGTGCTTGAGGAGGTTACTTGAGGAGGTTAGGACTTTCTAGGTTCTTCTTGAGGAGGTTAGAATCTTCTAGAACCTTTTTGATCCTTCTAGTTCTTCTAGAGCCTTCTGGATCCTTCTTCAACTTTCTAAGCTTTTCAGAAACTTCTAGATTCTTTCAAAATCTTCTCCAAGCTTCTAGAAACTTCTTAATCCTTCTAGTCCTTCTAGAACCTTCTAGATCCTTCTTCAACTTTCTAGAGCTTTCCAAAAACTTGCAGATTCTTTCAGAATCTTTTCCATGCTTCTAGAAACTTCTAGAATCTCTAGAATCTTCTAGATCCTTCTAGATCCTTCTAGATTCTTCTAGAGCCTTCTAGCGATGATGTAGGCGATGACATAGGTGATGATGCAGGTAGCGACTGACTCTCAAGCATCCATGACATTACCCTCTCCTCTAGCGACAAGTTCCACGAGGAGCAGTGGTGTTCCTTAAGTTGGGATTCCATGGATTTTGTTGATGGAACTCTTGGACTTTGAGAGATGCATGTTGTAAATTGTGTGTTGGTTCCCAGGTCCGTTCACTAACATCATATCCTTTCCAATGCACCAAGTACTGTAACCTTCCACACAAAACTTGAGAATCTAGGACTTTCTCTACCTCATATTCGTCATGTTCTTGAATCTCAACCGGAGGAGGTGGTTGTAGGGCTCTTCGTGGGATCGTAGATGTTAGACAAGGTTCTAGGACTGAGACATGAAAGACAGGATGGATTTTCATGGATGAGGGCAATCGGAGTCGATAGGTGATTGGATTGACTTGACGGATAATTTTAAACGGGCCAAGCCTTCGATAATCAAGTTTTTGAGAGGGAGGAGATGAACACAAATCACGTCGGAGGAGCCACACTTTATCCCCTTCTTTGTATTTTGGATGCTGCATGCGATGGAGATATGCACTTTCCTTATACTTGGATTGAGCTTCTTTGATATGAATTTTAAGTTCTTTGTGAATTGAAGATAATTGTTGTGTAACATGAATAGCAGCTAGATTCTTGACTTGATAGTGTCTGTGGATATCCTATTTGGGATGTTGACCATGATTAGCAAATAATGGAGTGTGACGGGTGGAGGCATGAAACTGTTATTATAGGAGAATTGTGCTAGCGATAGGAGCTCGACCCAATTATCCTGGTGATAATTGATAGTACATCGTAGATAATGTTCCAAAACTTGATTTACTCTCCCTAATTGTCCATCACTTTGTGGATGATTGGCTGAGGAGAGGTTGATTTTTACTCCGAGTAGCTTGAATAAGCTTTTCCAAAAGCTAGAGATGAATTGTGGGCCTCGATCAGAACTTTGGCATCCGATAATCCGTGATAACAATAAATATGTTGTAGAAAGAGTTTGGTCGTACCTTCGCTGGTGATGGTTTTAGTGGTTGGAATGAAGTGTGCCATTTCTGTAAACCAATCCACGACTACTAAAATGGAGTCAAATCCTTGTGACAAGGATAGCTCTACAATGAAATCCATGGAGATGGATGACCATGGTTTGGTTGGAATGGGCAAGGAATGGAGTAACCCATGAGGAAGATGACAAGGGGCCTTTGATCTATTGCAAGTGTCACAAGTGCCTACATACTCCTTGAGAAGCTTCCACATTTGAGGCCATGCACCAAAAGTCATGGGAGAGAAGCTCAATTGTCTTATTAACCCCAAATTGACCTATTGATGGAAGATCATGCCGTTGCTGAAGTACCTCCAAGCGTGTTGGTCCTGGTGGAATATAGAGAAGACCCTTATAGTAAATTAGTCCATCAATTTCTTGAAAGTCCTCATTAACCTCTTGTCCTTGTAGTTGTTGTCTAATATTTTGAGCAAGTGGGTCTTTGGCAATTTGCATCTTCACCTTAGAAAGAAAAGTAGAATCTGTAGGAGCTTGGCTCATGGTGGCGTTTAGCTTAAGCTGCTCAGGTTTCAAAATCACTAACCCTTGTTGATCAAATGCTGCGTCGCCTTCTCTAGGTGCAAGATAGGATCTTCTTGATAAGGCATCTACCATAGCTTGTTGACGGCCAGGTCTATAAGAGATAAGAAAATCAAACCTTGATAGAATACCACTCCACCTAACTTGGCGACGATTCAAGACGCGGGATGTCATGAAGTATTCCAAATTCTTGTGGTCTGTATAGACAATGATCTTATGAGGAGCTCCTTCAAGTAGGTGACGCCAAGTGTCCAAGGAGTCGATGATTGCTAAGAGCTCTTTGTCATGGATTTCATAATTGATTTTTGCAGCAGCTGAGAACTTGCGGGTATGAGAAGCCATTGGATGTACTCGACTATCCTCTCCTACTTGGGATAGAATAGCGCCAAGGGCAAAATCTGAAGCGTCTATTTTTAGGATGAAAGGCTTTGTAGAATCTGTGAGAATTAGAATGGGTGCGGTCGTGAAAGCTTGCTTGAGAGTTTGAAATGCTTTCGTGGCCTCTGAGTCCTAGACAAAATTATTATGGCCTGTCAACCTTGTGAGTGTTGTAACCACCTTGGAGTATCCCTGTATAAAGATACGATAAAAATTTGCAAATCCGAGGAAACATTGAACATCTCTTACCGAGGTGGGTGTCTCCCAATCAAGGATGGTTTGAACCTTCTTTGGATCCATGGAGATTCCCTTTTCATAAATTACATAACCAAGAAATTCCACCTTAGATTGATGAAAATAGCACTTCTCCAACTTTGCATATAACCTTGATGCACAAACCTTTTCAAGCACTAATCGTACATGGTGCTCATGCTCTTCTTGATCCTTGGAAAATATCAAGATATCATCCAAATATATTATCACAAAATAATCCAAATACTTCCAAAAGATATCATTCATTAAATGTTGAAAAACAGCTAGGCCATTTGTGAGACCAAATGGCATGACGGTATATTCGAAGTGGCCATACCTTGTCCGAAAGGCTGTCTTCCATTCATCACCTTATTTGATTCTGACTAGGTTGTAAGCACCACAAAGATATATTTTTGTAAATATTATTGCCTTTCCAAGGCGCTTAAGAAGCTGTGGGATCAAGGGAAGGGGATAGCGATTCTTGACGGTGATCTTGTTTAGGCCCCTGTAATCCACTCACATCCGAAGAGTTCCATCCTTCTTTTTTACAAACAGTATTGGAGCTCCTGCTGGGGACATTGAATGCCGTATGAAACCCTTAGCAATATTCTCATCAATATTTTTCCATAATTCTACCAATTCATCTTGAGATAGCTTGTATATGGGCCAAAAGGGGGTTAGGTTCCCTCCTGAAGCTCTATAGCACAATCATAGGGTCGATGCTCCGGTAAGAGGTCTGCATTCTTCTTCTCAAAAACATCATTGTAATCTTGATATTGACATGGCAATGCCTCCATTGATTTTGTTGTCAACGTGTCGGTTGGTGTTGCAAATATCAGGAAAGTTGGATACTTTTTGGTTGCACGCATGAAGACCTTGGCTCCAAGATATATAGGCCTATTATGTCTTCCCTTCTTCTTTTGGACTATTCGTGGTTCAATTCTCCGAGCCCTCCAATCGATGCAAGGATTATGTGTTTCAAGCCACGGTAGCCCAATAACAATTGGATTGCTTGGGCTTTGTATAATATTGAACGCTATTCTTGAAACATGCTCCTGCAATGTTACTTCTATGGGGAGAGTTTCATACCTGACATCCCCTGAAGCGAGGGGATGACCATCAATGACTTCTACAGTTGTTGGATTAGACTTCTCCACAAGTGGTATGCCTTGTTCTTTTGCAAATTCTTTGTCCATGAAGCACCCCGTTGCACCTAAATCTAGTAATGCTTCACAATCCATGCGCCTACCCGGCATATAGATCTTGACTGGTAGCATAAAACTTGAAGTGGAATCCGCGGAAAGAAAGAGATGTTTTCTTGCTTGTCTTTTGTCCAACCGGTCGGTCTCTATTGGGGTTGGATGTCCATGTTTTCCGAACACGTTGAGGCCATTGCACCATGAACCTTCATCCTTCTCTTCCTTGGACATTGTTGAACTATGGGCCCCTGCTTTCAACAATACATACATAAGCCATTAATGCATCGCCTTTGCTTCTCCTGGGCTGAGAGAGGTCAAAACCGTGTTGAATCAATTTGCATGGGGTCAATGCTTGTTTCATGGCCCTGTTGAGGTGTGTAGCCATTATGTGTCACTTTTGTCTGGGATCGCAATGGTGCCCCAAGACTCCTCTCTTGTCTCCTCTCAAATAGTCGACTATCACATTCTATTGCTTGAGAGATGAACTCGCTTAGTGTGTGAACCTTTGGCATAGTCAATAAAAGATCTTTTACGTCATTCTTTAATCCCCACCGAAATTGGCTAATGAAATATTCCTCATGCCAAGTGAGATCACAAGTGAGCTGTTGAAATTCGGATGCATAGACGGACGCAGGTCTTGATCCTTGGTGGAGATTTCTAAGTTTGGTTTCAGCAACCCTTACTCTATCAGTATCCCCAAAGGTTGCAGAGAACTCTTGCACAAAAGCTTCAAAGTCATGAAGAAGAGGAGATTATTTTTCAAGTAAGGGAACAAACTAGGAGAGAGTCGTACCCGAGAGGAGGGTCCCAATAAGGCCTACTTGAGAGGCATCATCTGGATAACGCTCTCGTTGCATTCGAATGAAGAGACGCACTTGTTGGAGAAAACCTCTAAAACTTTGATCTAGTCCCATCAAATTTTTCAAGCATGCTGACCTTCGGCTCCTTCTTATGTTGTTGAGAATAGCTAGATCTTGCAACTTGTGCTTGATGTGTGCTTGTCTCTTCTAGCTCTTGAATTTTACGTTGAAGATTTTTCAACATCGGTCCCAAGATTAGGGGTTTCCTTGCTTGAAGTTGAGCGTTACTCTGACAAAGTTCTTGTAACTGGGCTTGGATGCTTTGCAATGCGTTGATGACACCTTCCATCGTCGGCTCCATGATGGCTTGAGAAGATTAAGAGATGGTAGTCTTTCCAAACTCTTATGAGCACGTATAGAGCTAGAAGAGAGCGAGAGGAGGCGCTCACAATGTACAAGAACTTGGGACTTGATGATAAGCTTAATCTTGATTACAAGACTTATTACTTTATTGAGAGAGCTAGATACAGGACTTGGATTACATGACTTGAGTACAAGACAAGGCTTGATTGCAAGGACAAGACTTGAACATAAGACAAGAACTAGAAGAGGGTTTTCCTCATAGGAGCCTCACAACTGGTGTTGGCAAGACTGAGGGGATTGTGGCCCAAGACCCCTATTTATACTAGTGCTTGAGGAGGTTAGGACTTTCTAGGTTCTTCTTAAGGAGGTTAGAATTTTCTAGAACCGTCTTGATCCTTTTAGTTCTTCTAGAACCTTCTAGATCCTTCTTCAACCTTCTAGAGCTTTCTAGAAACTTCTAGATTCTTTCGGAATCTTCTCCAAGCTTCTAGAAACTTCTTGATCCTTCTACTTCTTCTAGAACCTTCTACATCCTTCTTCAACTTTCTAGAGCTTTCTAGAAACTTCTAGATTCTTTCGAAATCTTCTCCATGCTTCTAGAAACTTCTAGAATCTCTAGAATCTTCTAGATCCTTCTAGATTCTTCTAGAGCCGTCTAGCAATGATGTAGGCAATGATGCAGGCAGCGACTCACTCTCAAGCATCCATGACATAGTGAATACAAAGTGAATGTAGAATCCTATTCTATAACATTAGTTTGAGGCAAATCTTTTAAGGAGTTGTAGTTGAGTTTACTTTCTAAGGGTCTTTTTTAAAAATCTCTAAGGGTATTTTTTTTCTTTAACTTTCTAAGGGTCTTAAAGATTTAAATGGAAGGGGGGTTTCTAGGTGTCATGCAAGCCAAGAAAGGGAGAAACGGATTGAAGAGCGGGTGGCAGTTGAGGAGTTTAGAAATCACGCTATCGCACGACACACATTGAGGTGCCTTGGAGAACCCTGGTGCACAATGAGGCCAGAGGCAACATGGAGGCGAGGGACATTTGGCATTGAGTAGGGGAGTATGCATTTTGTTTTAAACCGAATTTGTTGGAGATCCTTTGAACTGGAAATGGGCAAAAAGACAATGGAGGGGGGAGACAGAGAGAGAGAGAGAGAGAGAGAGAGAGAGAGAGAGAGAGAGAGAGAGAGAGAGAGAGAGAGAGAGAGAGAGAGAGTGAGAGAGAGAGAGAGAGAGGGGGGGGGGGGGGCAAGGGGCCGAATCCAAGGGAGGGAGAGAGTGCCAGCCACACACGCCCATCAGTTGTCAAAGGGGGGGAAGAGGGCAGTTTGTCAAATGGCGTGTGGAAGTTACGACTGTTGAGACATCGTCTTTTGTTTTTTTAATGGGAATATCAAGAGAATTTCAATTTGTCAAAAGGAAAGTCCCTTTGAAGAGTTAAAGGCAAATGCAAAGTAAAGAAAATGAAAGGGAAAGTGGGGGCGGGGGGGGGTGATAGGTGTCGATGAGGAGACTTTTGGTTGGAATCACACAAAGCAGTGGGGCAATAGCAAAAGGTGTCGAGTGGCGGCGTGCCAAGGCAAGGGAGGGAGGGACAATGAACTGCCTTTCTTTAACAAAAAATTTAGGTATGTGCTCTCAACGAGAAAGTGCTAGTGCTCCCATGGCTTATGGCAGGACGCCCTCTACGACAATCAAGGTCCCAAGGTCGACCTGCACAGCAGTGGGAATACTTTTGGGTTGGATTCTCATTGGATTGTCCGCTCTAGAACGGAATCGTTGGAGATTCCATTAAATGTAATAGAGATAGACCAACGGGAGCAACCTTTTTTTTTTAGCAAGACTCTTGATGGATGCTTTGAAAATTAAAAGAGGAGAAGGCAATGGAGGTGGTAGGTGGCGAGCAAGGATCAAAATTGCAAGTGGTGGATTAAGAAGTTTCCTAGTGTTGTTGAGTGTTGGAATACAGATGTGCGCAATGGGAGGAAACAACAAACCCTTTTTTTTAATATACAGGAGCTCAAACAATTAATAACTAGGCTATTGCAACAGCATGGCTCAATCCAACAATTTCTCTTTAGTGGATGCAATTTCTTGTGGTCGACCGTCGTTGATGGAAAATTGTTGCGTGCCTTTCAAAGTGGTGAGGTAGCTCGCTATCTTCGAATGGAATATTGAGAGATTCCATTTATTGGATAAGTCAATAGAGAAGAGGTCTCAATAGTCAAGCCCATTTCATATAAATATTTGCTTGGATTTTGGTTCGCTCAAAAAATGTCACTCGGTATATGGTAAGACTCTTGGAAATCTAGGTTTGGAAACCTAGATGTAGAGATTGTGTTTGATCGTACTGTGTTTGATGCATTTAAGAAAATCTTTAAAGAACCCTTAGCACAAGGGATGGTCATAAGGGTCATAGAGAATGAATCCCAACATGAGAAAGATTGGAGTATGGTCTTGCCTGCATATAGTCAAGATGAAGTGTTTTTCAACCAATGGATTGCAGCCTATCTTTTGTATATGCTATGCACTTTGGTACAACATGTATCAAGCTTGTCTTTGAGCTACAAGGTTGGTGGCTTATTACCAATGCCGGGAAACACAATGGACCTTTTTTGACAGCACCCGAGAGGGTAGTGACTCTTTTGCTAGCTTCAAATGTAGTGGAAAGCTAGGTTTTGAAGACAATTGGAACTTGCCACATCAACAAGAAAGCCTTAGATGGAGGACTCTTGGTACACTCTTAGGAATCATGATCTTTAGTTTTCTCTTTGAAGGAGCCAAGATAGTCATTTATCTTTTCACTTATGGTGGTTACAAATCTTACCCTTTCTGGAAGGAGGTAAAAAGTCTTATTGTTAGGCCATTGCAGGTGAGTATCCTATTCTTTACCTGGGATCCTGGAGGATGTTGGCACAAAATTTTGGAAGTTCTAGGATTTCCATTTACTCAAAGGCAGTTTGAGTTGTTGATCATTGATGCTCTAGCCAGGGAGCTTTGTCAGGACATATTGCTTTTCTTGAAAACAGGTGAATGTTCTAGAGATCTCACTAATGGCCACATGCAATGGCTAGTTCAAAAGGCAGCTAGATATCGGTTCCTCTACTACTCAATCAACTCAATTATGGAACTAGAGGCATGAATGCCTCTAGCTTCAGAGGGAGGGATAATGAGGGCCGCTTTTCAATTTTTTTCTCCACCTCTCTCTTGGCATGCACTTGGTGGCAAGGCTTCAAGGACCCTAAGAAGAGGAAGGACCTGATGCATGAAAATCACCCAAAAAAAATCTATGTATTTATTTTGTACATAGCTATGGTTTTGGCACATTTGGATCTTGAAAATAAGGAGAGGTAGGAACAAACCCTATGAAAAGGAAAAAAGTCACTGGATGTTGATTCTACCCGGCGGTCACTACCTAACGGTCACTACAGGTGAAGAGTAAAAGTCAATAGTGAAAGGGAGGAGAATCTTATGCATTATTGGATTGAGTCAACAAAATATTATCAAATTCAATCATAATTCACTTTTGGACACAAGGCTTGCACATGAAGTCAAGAGGGGACTGCCTAAAAAAAATTGGAAGGGAAAAGATGGACACATATTTTTGTGGGATTTTTCTATATTTTTTTCCATTCCGAATTGGAAAAAGTTTTCAACAGAAAAGTTGTAGGCATTGAGCTGATCTTTTGGCCCCTATTCTTTTAATAATTTTTGGAGCTACAATTTGGGAGGAATGGCCGAAATGGTGGAGCCTATCTGTCCGCGTGGGAAGAATTCATGGTTATCCAACTCCACACACACAATTTCTTATAGGTTTCTCTCCATGATTTCTGTATTTTCTCTTGTTTTTTCAAGATTATCTCAAATATTATAAGAAATCTCTTGGACACAAGCTATGGAAGGTGGCATGGAGAAAAAGCTTGCCATAATAAAGGCGATTAGAAGAAAATTGGTCAACAAGTAGGACACACAAAGCTCTCTTATTGGGGGAATGCCTCTAATTGAGTTTACTTTGTGATAACTCCTCTTGCTCATAATCTATTTCCTAATCACTCTCTTGGCCTATAAAAGGAGGCTTCCTCTTTTGTAAATGGGACACACGCCTATGACACCACACACGCACGCACACACACTTACACACACTACCCTATATTCACACTATCCCATACCCACACACCCTTGCGCTACATGCTAGTAGCATGAAACCTAATCACACAATCACAACACCATCACCATCACCATGCACAAAATGAGCATCATATCTCCACACACTTGTAATGAAGGATTGAAGGCACGATTTCAAGAAGAAGAATGATGGCTACACTCATGATATTCCTCGCCATCAACTCCCATCCCTCCATTATGCTTCCTACGGTCTTGTCCCCTTCTCATCTTCTTTCCCTATGCTACCTATTATATTCATCTTTTGCAAGCAATCAACACACTCCATCTTGGTGCCATACCTTGTGTCGTTTGGGATACACTTCATTGTGAGTATGGTTTATGCTTATTCTTTCCATTTTGCTTATATTAAGGTGTGCGGATTTGCGACCATACTCTCTCTCTCTCTCTCTCTCTCTCTCTCTCTCTCTCTCTCTCTCTCTCTCTCTCTCTCTCTCTCTCTCTCTCTCTCTCTCTCTCTCTCTCTCATTCCTATCATCTTGCTACTTGCATCTTAAGGTGTGCGGATTCACCACCTCTGGTATGAGAAGTAAGCAACCTCATTATCTTCCTTACTACATGCACGAGTAGCAAACCCATTCTCAGTCACTCACCATTCCTCTCATCTTGTTTTTCGACCACCCCATCCCACCTTGGGTGGATCTTGAAATTGTTTCCATGGCATGTTTGATTGTGTATATGTATGCATCCTAGCTGCATATCTTGCTAGGTGGTGCCCCTATTGTGTACCTCAATGATGAGTCCATCATGCATAGTCTTGGTGTAGAGGCCACCGGGTCTATTTTGCGCTTTCACCTCTCACTTCCACAACCCCAACATACTGCATTTCCATGTCGGCCTGCATTATTGTGTTGCACATTTTCACGACCTCTTGGACTCCCCCTACCTTGGAAATTTCCGGTACCACCTTTGTGATGAACCTGATAGTTATTTTTTTGTTGTGTGTTTGGTAGTTGCATCTTCCACGGCCTCCTCCATGACCTGTACCACATCCTCTTCCTCTTCCTCTTCCTCTATTGTTGAAAAGAATCTTTTCATAATTGTTTCTTCCTTGCGTAGCTGAGTCTTCCTCAAGCTCCTTTTCTTCCACACTCAATAAGGACACCAAATTTTTAGACGAGGGAATGTTCTCTTGAAGATGGATACCAGTCTTGAATTGCTTATACTCTAGACCTAAGCCTCGCATGCACACTTCAATTTTTCCATCATCATAAATTGTAACACCAATTGATGCAAGTGACTCACATATGTTCTTTATCTTCAACAAAAATTCATTGATGGACAATTTTTCTTATGCATTGTATTGAGGCCAGTCTTTGACTACAGCGTCCTTGCCTTTGTGTTGGTCACGTCCAATGAGAACAGGGTGTCCAAATCCTCCTTCAAAGTCTAAGCTCTTGTATATTCCCAATCATAGTGTCCTTCACACTCACAAAAAGTCAATACATGACTTTCCAAGCTCCCTGGTTCCAATCTTTGAACATCTTTATCTGCGCAGTACGTGCACCTTCCTCTGGTAACGGTGGTGTTGTCTCATGCTCTCCATCAATGTAGTCCCAATAACCTTTACCCATAAGAAAATTGGTCATTTTAAACTTCCAAGCATGGAAGTTGTTCTTTTTCCATCTTCTCACTGACAATCTCGTTAGTCCATCATTGTTGGACGACATGTTTCCAACCCTGCACCATGTCTGTGAGCAATCTGCTAAAAATAGTTAGTTACCACCTGTAACCACAGTATACGTACATACACTTGTTCCACACTCCTTAATAATATCTTTGAACATTGTAGACAAATTGAATTTTTTCGCACCTCCCAAATGTAGATCTGTAGAATACCAAACATTAGCGTTTTTGCATGCGAACGCACTCTAACTCTAGAACGTGGATCGAAACGCGCTCAAAATGAAAATTGGTTGCACAGTTGTAGTCCAAAGGACTCAACCTCAGATGAACACTCTCCAAAAGGAAGAACCTCAATCGGAGATCATTGGACAATGGCTCTTGAGAATCTCAAGACCCCTTCCTCTACTGCTCCAAGCTCCTCAGACACAACCAGTCTTTGATACCATGCTAAGAGAGGGACAAGGAGAGAGAGGGAGAGCTTGAGCTCTTGCAAGCGTGCACGCGTGCGCACACACACACACGCACACACACACACACATAGATAGATATGGAGGCAAAGAGACTATACTTCTTATTCTTTACTAACTTAAGATAAGAGGTCTACAAAACATAAGGGGAAAATACAACATAAAGTGAAAACAAGTACAACGGTCTAGTGTAAACCGCTAGTGAGTGAGGTGAATAGATAAGTGTGCCATCACTCCGGTAGGTAGACCGGCTCGGTGTAGTACATTTGTAGTATCACTGCCAAAGATAAGCGTATCCACTAAACGCACCGATGATGATGGTTGTTGGTGGTAGTCATCTAGGAGACGTACATGTTGAGCTTGACATCTCAACAAGCCTGACTTTATCTTTTTGCAAGAACTCAAAGTTATTGGTTCTAACCTAACTTCTAACCTGCAAAGACTGGGTTATGGGTACAGTTGGTTTTATACTAACCATTTGCATGGAAGAGGAGGTGCAGCTTTGGGAATATCAAATAAGTAACATCTTGTACAGCAAGTACATACCTCAAAAGGGGAAATTTGGTGGTTATTTCCCTTTGCAATCCATTTAACTTCACCCTTATTTCTGTATATGCTTCAAATTCATTAGTGGAAATAGAAAAAGTTTGGGAGGAGTTGTCTAATTTGTCACGCCCTTGCATTTGTGTAGGAGACTTTAACTTGTCCTCTTTTGACAAATGGAAGCAGCTAGGACTTACCATGAGTGGTAATGAGAAATTGAAGTGGGAAATGTCCCAATTCAGGATCAACCTTCTTGTAGACATCTCTAAGAGCGCAAGACTCACATGGAGCAATAAACAAATGGGGGAATGGTATAGAGCAGTAAGGCTTTACAAAATTTACATGAGCTCCAATTCACTTCATGAGTATTGGCAGATAAGCTATTTCAAGAATAACTTTGTCTTGATATTTGATCATACACCATTTGTTTTTTAGCTTCAAAAGGAAGAATGTGTGTATAAGGCAGGCTAGCCACGCATAGATTAGACACTTCTTTCTCTTGACATTGTAAGACGGAAAGTAGAGAACATTTTTACTTCAGCTTTTAGCAATAATGGTTCAGCTTTTTAAGGCTTGGGATATAGCAATTAGGGATACTCAAAGACTGCTCACTACAAAAGAAAATCTAGGGCCATTAGGGAGAACATAAGGATTATGATAAGGAAAGATATTAAAGAGCTTGAATCTCTCTCTGACCCAAATAGTCCTCCTTCCCCCAAGTTATGTGAGCTAATATCTAAACTTAGAGAGGAAGAGCTTCTTGTTGCTGCTAGATCTTCCATCATATGGACAAGAGAATTTTGGGCATGTAAAATCAACAAGCCTAACAAACATATGTTCAACCTCCTTAAAAAGAACAAGATCAGAGATTTCATTCCTTTGCTTTAGAAAAAGGATGGTCTGATCTCAAAAACTCATAAGGATAATCTTAAGACTACTACAGACTTTTTTGCTAATATTTTTTCTTTCCCTCCAAAATGAGGGGCTAACCTCATAGCTGTCATAGCCACTATTTCCAAAGCAAAAAAAAAAAAAAGAGTGCCTGAGCATAAAGTGATGGATCATCCCCTATTAGAGGGGGAGGTGATTGACTCCACTGATGCTCAGAGAAATGGGAAATCTCTCGGTTCTTATGGTCTTCTAAATGAATTTTTTAAAATATACAAAGATTTTCTCTAACCCTATCTCTTGTCCATATGGAAGGAATCTCTAAAGGTAGGTGCCCTATCCACCTCTATGAACACAAGGGTCATTAAGCTCAACTTGGGTAATTGGAGACCTATCACTTTCCTGACTTCTGTGTATAAGATTTTCTCCCTGGCCTTAGCTAGAATGCTTTCCTATAATGCATCAAATTATTTTTCCAGAATAGAAAGGATTCATAAAGGGCAGATTTATACTTGATGCTATCATCCCTTTGTGGAAAGCCATTGAATTTGCACAAGACAGTGATCAAGATTTTATCTTTTTCAAAATTGATTTTGACAAAGCTGACAGGATTGAATGGGATTTCATTTTCCAATCATTACAAGACATTGGTTTTGGAAAATATTTTATCAAATGCATTCAAATTCTTTTTGGCAATGCCTATGCTAGGGTATCTATGAATGGGGAACAATTTGATGTATTTCCTTTGAAAAGATCCATAAGGCAAGGCTATCCTATTGCTCCTCTTTTGTATGCCATTTGTTCTGATTCTCTTGGATGGCTAGTGCAGGATGCCCTGGATAGAGGCATTATGAAAGGTATAAAAATTTATGGCATGGAAAAGAACCTGGTTCTGAAGTAGTTTGTAGTAGATGATACTAACTCTCTTTTGCCCAATGAATGTGTTTCAATGGCTCATTCTTGGGACTATCTAGATATTTTTTGCAAATCTAGTGGGTCATTGATTAACCATCCTGAAATTGGTCTTAAAAGATCTACAAGTCAGATCCCACAAATTGTCTCAAACGCTGGATGCATGGAAGTCAGGAATGGGAACGTGTTCAGCTTTTAGGTATAACAATGGACTTCAAGGTCACATATGCTCAGATATGGGAATGGGTGGTTTCCAAATAAAAGCTGGCACATTGGCATAACTATCCAAGGTCTACCTCAGTCAGAGATTTTGTTTTGAATCATTATTTGTTGTCTTCCCTAGAATATATTTTTTGTCTTTCTCATGTCCAGCTAAGTACCGATTGAAACATATCATATCACTGGCAAGAAACTTCCTTTGGGGAGGTGACAATGAGAAAAACAGGATCTCAAAGGTCCCATGGGACATTTGCTACCTACCAAAAGACAAGGGGGGCCTAGGACTTCTCAAGCTAGAAAGGATTTTCACTAGGATGGCTGCCAAATGGGTTCTCAAAGCTTCAAATTCCAAAGAATACTGGGATGCTCTCCTCAAGAGAGACATTCACACAAGTTCAAATGTCTGAACTATAGAGCTTGGACTAATCTCCGACTTAGAGAAATCATGCTCTCTTCAATTCCTATACACCCTATCGATACCAAGATGGCCTACAGGATGTGGAAGGCTTGGGACTCCATCAAGGCCAATTGGAAACCCTCCCAAGATTTTACTCTAACCATCTCAAATTTCATGCAAGATATTGTCTGGTTGGGGTTCTTTGTAAGTAAAGCTACCACTCTCTGTAGGAGATCCCACAAGTGTCACAAGGCTAGAATCAGAGTTTGGGCTGACCTAGTGGCTCAGGGACAAGTCAAATCTGACATGCAAACACATGAAGAATTCTCGATGCCTCTCTCTCTTGCTAAATGGTGTCAAGAAAGAGCAAACCATATATTGGAAGTGGTCAGAGTCCCAACCAGCGCAGTGCAGGTAACCAACAAATTGAAAAGCATTGCTTCTGAAGCCTTTCAATTTTTTTGGAATTAGGGTTACAGGAAAACACACACAGCTTGGAGAAGGCAAAGAAAGCTCTAGGCACACAACAGAGAGTATATTACTTAGTGTGAAAATGAAAAGATAAGATAGCCCTAGAGTGATGGGCGTATATACAATGCACGAGTGAGGGAAAAAATGCCTCCACGGTCCTAAATGTGTTCACACACATCACTACCACTTGTATATGGTAACAAATCTCCCCTGGGAGTGATGTGGTGAACGAGAGCTGGCACATAGAGTATAGGGAAGTGTCATGCTCTGAGGGCATGATCATTCCACAAAGGGGAGTAAGCCCAAAGCTTTGTGAAAAGCTTCCAACTTCTCACGAGACAATGCCTTTGTGAAAAGATCTACAAGGTTGTCATGTGTTGGAACATAAGCCAAGCTGATCTCTTCTATTGAGAGCCTCTCCCTGAAAAAGTGGTAATGCACCTCGATGTGATTTGTACGAGCATGAAAAATTGGGTTCCTCTCGATTTCCATTGCGCTCTCACTATCAGTGTAGATAGTGTTGGCAGTATCCTATTCAACACCCAAATCAGCCATTAGGCAGCTGAGCCATACACACTCAACCGTAGTTGTGAAGACTGCCATGTACTCAATCTCACAACTAGAAGTGGCCACAGTAGGTTGCTTCTTGCTCAACCATGATATGCATGAGATGCCAAACATGAAACAAAAACCACACTTGTGTTTCAAAACAACCAGCCCAATCTGAATCCGAAAAAGCATGTAAATCTGGCGGCAATGATCCCCCTTCAGGATAAAACAAGCCAAGATGTAAAGTGTTACTCAAGTAGCAAAAATTCCTCTTGACAATCTGCCAATGCTTGGACCCTAGGCTATGCATGAATCTGTTGATGTGTGAGACTACAAACTGAATATCCGGCCTCGTGTTGCATACATAAATGATCGAGGCAGCCAATAGCAGTTTGGTAAAGAATGACATCGGTAGGATCACCAGCATCATGAAGACTCAATTTCAAACCTATTTCCATGGGAGTGGCAATAGGTTTGCAATCCTCAAGTCTAACTTACATAGCAATATCTCTATGTAACTTTTGTAACACAAGGCAATAATTGCTTAAATTGTATACCCAAGTAATGATGCAACAGTCCCAAATCTTTCATCTTGAAAGTAGCATTCAAATCATCCTTAAATTCAGAATTATGTCTCTCGTTTGGTCCAATGATCAGCACAATCATCCACATAGAGAACCATGATGAGAAGTATGTCACCCTCACACTTCACATACAACGTGCTTTGTGTTGGACTGTTACAAAAGCATCGTTTGACCAAATGAGTGTCATCCTTCTCATACCAAGCACGAGGAGATTTCTTCAACCTATACAAAGCTTTCTTACATCTACATACTTTATCCTCTTGTCCTTTCTTGACAAAACCACGAGGTTGCGTTACATAAACTTCCTCAAATATGTCACCATTCAAGAAAGCAGTAACAATTCTGATTGATGTATATCCCAATTAAAATGAGCTGCCAATGCACAATAGTCATACGACAAGTGGGAGCAAAAGTCTCTCAAAATCTATGTCTTTTTTATGTGCACAACTTTTTCAACAAGTCGAGCCTTATCGCAATCAATCTCACCATCCATCTTGCATTTCAACTTGTAAACCCACTTCTTACCATTGGCCTTTTTGCAAGGAGGCAAATCACATAAATTCCATGTGTCCATTTCTATAAGTGCATCATATTCTGATTGCATGGAAACCATTCAATTTTTTGAATTTTGTGCTTCATCAAAAGATAGAGGTTCCCAACATCATATAAGCTAGACACGCCAAAGCATAACAATCTGATGCATAAGTTGCATGGAGAGAACTTGAACGAGTACGACTAGACAAAGGTGCATACAATTTACTGTCACGCAAAGTATGCACTAGCCATTTTGGCATACCTCTAACTTGCTCATTCTCAACCCTTTCCTCATCATGTACATCTGCATCATTAATAGGCTGATCCATAACATTTTCAAAAACCCCCACTGGCTATACATTTGCCTCATTGGAATTTACATTCGAACTTTCATAACTAAAGAGAGGTAACAAAGTGTCATAAAGACCAAGATGGCACAACCTGTAACCTTTGCTTTCATCACTATAACTAACAAAAATGCATTTGATAACCTTATCATCCATTTTTTTTCGTTGTGTTTGTGGCACCAAAACGTATGTCAAACAACCAAAAATAGCATGACAATAGAAGGCTTTCTATCATCTCATTCTTCATATAGAGTAATAGAATAATGCAAAGCTTTTGTAGGACACTTGTTTAGTACATAAGTGGCACACATGATGGCGTCAAGCCAAAACGAATGCGGAAAAGCTTGACTTTTGACCATACATCGTGCCCTTTCCGCAAGTGACCTGTTTTTTCTCTCAGCAACACCATTTTGTTGAGGCATATAAGGCACTGTACATTGGTGTTTTATCCCACGACTAGCCAGAAATGCATTACATTCATGAGACATATACCTCCCCCCCTCGATTGGAACGGAGGGTGCCCATAGTACATTTTGAGACATTTTCATCCATTATTAGCCATAAATTGTTTGAAGCACATAAACACATTGGACTTCGTTTTAAGCGGATACACCATGCATGCCTACTGCAATCATCAATGAAAATCATGAAGTAAAGGTGATTTCCCAAGGACGGAGTTTGCATGGGTCCACAAACATCACTATGCACAAGGTGCAACCTGCATGTGGCCCTAACTGAAGTATCCTTTGGAAACTTTGAATGTTGCATCTTACCCAAAATACAGCCTTCACAAATATGTTTGACAGGTGCTTCAAGAGGCGGCAAAGAAGCAACCATATCAGATTTCTACAAACGAAGCAAACCGGAAAAATTCAGATGTTCAAAATGTGCATTGCATAATTTTACATCTGAAATAGCCTTAGAATCCATAATTGCATTTGCAAAATTCTGACCACACTTGTCATACAAAGTGAGCTTATACAACCCACAGCATAAAATGCCAGATGCAACAATTTCGTCACCGAAACTGAGATTATGTACAGTACACATGTCATCCACAAATTTCACAAGAAGATCAAGTCTAGCAAGTGCAGATATAGACAAAAGGTTCTTCTTGATCCCAGGTACATACAGTGCATCAACAAGAAGATCAAGTCTAGCAAGTGCAAATATAGACAAAAGGTTCTTCTTGATCCTAGGTACATACAGTGCATCAACAAGTGTAAAAGAACTGCCATTTGCAGCAGTAAGCACAATATTTCCAACTCCTTGAACCGGATAAGAGGCATTGTTGGAACAAGTAACTAAATTCCCATGAGGGACACACTCAAGAGAGGTGAAAAAATCACAATGTGAGGTAAGGTGCTTTGTAGCACCACTGTCAAAATACCACACATGTGAATCTGTAGCAACTGACATGCATGCATCATGGACAGCAGGATTATAAGTGCACTATGCACTAAAAGCCCATTGTGCATCAACATCAACATCACAGTCTCCTTTCACAGAAGACTCAACAATAGATGCATTTGTAGTGGAACAAGCATTAGTAGTGGAACCAGCGTTTTTCTTCTTAGCCTCTTTGGCCTTCAACTTAGGACACTGCTTGATCAAGTGATCATGAGCTTCACAATAATGGCAATGCATCTTCTTTTTGCCCTTATCAACAAAATTCCCAAACGAATTACTTCCAGTAGAAGCATTAGGAACATGTGGTTTTTCACTTGCAGAAGAACCATGAGAAGTGGCTACATTACTGTTACCACCTTTTCTTTGAGCATCCATAAAGGCATGTTCAATTGCACGTTGTCTAGTCTTGTTTTTCTTGGAAGGTGACCAGCAATGTGCATAATGCATCAAACTTGACAACTTCAGGATTTCCTTGGGTCATAAGTCTCCAAGTACTAGCAAAAGTCTAGTAAGAATCTGACAAAGCATCAAGAACAATCTGCACAAGGGAACTATCAGAAATGACTTCACTTGCAGAAATAAGTTACTCATTGATATCCTTGACACCAGCAAGGAAAGTGTCCATGTCATCTTCCTCATGCATAATCTTTGACTCCAGCTCTTTATGCAGCAATGCAATTTTTACGTCATTCCGACTTGCATAAAGACCAGCCAGAATATCCCAAGCCTGTTTTGCAGATTTCGCTTAGCAAATGTGGGGAGTAATAGTGCGCTTCATAGACAACGCAATCAATGCATGATCGTGCGCATATTTTGCATCCTAACGAGCTTGCTCAGCCGTAGGCAAAACAGCTCTAACAGCAGCAGTCCTTGCAGCAAGACCTGCAACATCCTCAAGATCGCATGTATTCTCAAATTCAGGACGTACATCAATGCCCTGCACAATGTTCTAAATGCCCTTCGACACAAGAACGTGTTGAATCATATAAGCCCACATAGAGTAATTTTTCCCATCCAATCTGTCCTCAGCAACAAACATCTTGAACACATATGTGTTGTTGTTAGCCATGGTGAATGTTGCACTTAATGTTAAAACTACCTGAAATAAGGAGAAAAAACAACACGTGCTATATAGCACAAACCATTGAAGACTATAAGGGGCATGTTATGCAAAAAAGGCACTGATAGAATTTTTGCACAAAATGACAAAATAGCCTGGACAATACTGCATGTAGTGGAAATAGAGGTCGAAATGAGTCCAAATCAAAAATCTAAGCAAATTGAGCTTGTACTCAAAATATTTATCGACCTGCGAATAGCTTGCCAAAGCTCACAGAAATTGGAAAAAGTGAGCAGGCGTGTGTTGAGCTGCTGGTGACGACTAAGCCCGGGAGGATGCAACCTGCTCTGATATCAATTGTTGGAATTAGGGTCACAGGAAAACACACATAGCTTGGAGAAGATGAAGGAAGCTTTAGGAACACAACAGAGAGTATATTTAGTGTGCAATGAAAAGATAAGATAGCCCTAGAGTGACGGGCGTATATACAATGCACGAGGGGGAAAAACCTCCTAATGAGGGAAAAAATGCCCCGGCGGTCCTAAGTGTGTTCACACACATCACTACCACTTGTATATGGTAACATCAACAATCTTGCCCCAAGGAAGGTGTGCAGGAAGAGATAAAGAAAAGGTTAAACAAGTTGTGGAGAGTCACTTGGAGCTATAAACAGTGGACCTACATATTCAAATATCTATGGGCCTTTCCTTTGGAAAACAAGCACTCCACTCTTATGTGGCTTGTTATGCATCAAGGTATTTGGAGTGGGGATAAAGCTCTCAGAGCAGGTGTTAGTGATGGAATGTGAACCAGATGCTCTAGAATTATAGAAGATTGTGCTTACCTAAAATTCAATTGTAGAAGTAATGCAGATGTGATAAGGAATGTGTAGCCAACAACCAGTCAACTCAAACTCCAAGCTCTGGAATAGAAAGATCTCATATTGGGAAACTGCAAAGGACTAGATATTCTTGTATGGAATATCTGGAGAGGTCTTATACTATGGTTTATTTGGATCCAAAGAAATGCCTCTGTATTCAAGCATTCCTCATCGTACTCCAATTGGCTTCTTATGTTTGAGCTTAAACAATCTGCTATGAGGTTATGTCGCAAAGCTCAAGATGCTCTCACTGAAGATTCCGAAGGTTACCAGATGCAAGTTGTGGAGTACTATTGTCCCTAAGTTTTATCATTCTACCAGATTAAGAATGTCTTAGTTGTTGTAATATTTTTCATGGCCTTGGGACTGTTCCACCTCCTTCGTGTGGGACCTTTAAATTCCATCTTTACTTTATTTTAATGCATCTCTACCTTCTTCCAAAATAAAAAGATACCAACAGATTACTATCTTAGATCGGATTTATTCACGGTAATTATTTCATGCTTTGTAGACCTCAAGACTAAGTAACACGGGGTCTTCGATGAAGACCCCTTCTTGGGATCCACGACGAGCAGCTACGCGCTCAAAACATGAGGTAGGCTCGGCCATCCGATGTTAAATGGACGTGTCTGAGTTTACTTTTTCTGTCTTTGTTTACTTTTGCCCATAGAAGTTTAGGTTATATAGTTTATTTCTCGCCTTGTTGACACCGAAATGCATGCGCATGCGTGGTTAGCTCACTATGCTTCCATGGCCAAGGTGGTGGGTTCGAATTGTTGGGAGGACGTTGACTTGCGATTTTTGTTGGACGTCCATCTCCCTCGAGATTTGCGCGTGCCACGCCCGCCATCGATCCCATAATGGGGTCTTCATTAAAGACCCCGTGTTCTTTAGTCACGGCACACGTGGCTTTGTGCCGCCCATGGATCACAAAAAATAATAAGCATAACATTCAAGAAGCGGGGGGCCAAATCAGCACCATTTTTGAGAAAAAGAGAACCCCCAATTTAAGAATCTGCTAGTCAATCCCAAAAAAAAAACAGTCAAATCTGTATGCAAAAACATGCAGCACAGATTAGTAACAAGACATAACCCACAACTTAAAAGAAAAACAATTACATTTGAGAGGAAAGGAAACGCCTTCTAATTATTCCAAAAAGACTCCACGTACAGGCCACTTTTTCTTGGAGCTCTTAGTCAAGACGAAAGAAAACCTCAAACAGAAAAATGTGCAATAGGAGTTCCAAAGCCAGCTCATCTCTCCATCTCTCTATATATGTTTGGCAAGGCTAAGACATCGTTCTCTATGGCTCCATCATAACCACACGTGCAGGCGGCTCAACATGTTCGCTCAGAGAGAGAGAGAGAGAAGAAGAAGATGTTTTCAACGTCGTAGGAAACTATCTCAAGAGACCTTAAAGATCTAGCCGACTAGGTGTAGAACTCAAGACGTGTTATTCAAGAGGGAAATGGCATAACCAATCTACCACACTTGGGTGTGTGTGTGTGTGTGTGTGTGTGTGTGTGTGTGTGTGTGTGTGTGTGAGAGAGAGAGAGAGAGAGAGAGAGAGAGAGAGAGAGAGAGAGGATCTTAGCGTATGCCAAATGATCCCGGATGCCCAAGAGAAGGGCCCCTCCTCCTAACCTTTTTGATGTTAGTTCAAAAAATAACTCCAAATTTGCCATGGTGCTTCCACAAGAAGATTTAGAAATTTTCTCATGTAGAAAAATGGAGTCTTTTTCAATGTTTTTCATACAATGCATAACATCATGAGCTTCTGCTCGAGAGGCACCACATACCTAGCAAGGTACAATTGGGGGCAGGGGACCACCGGCCCGCTCACAGAAGCTCATGATGTTGAGGTAAGTCATACACATACCTAGCAAGGTATGATTGGGGGCAGGGGACCACCGGGCTGGCAGTCCCCTGCCCCCAATCGTACCTATCTAGGTATGTGGTGCCTCCCTTACAAAAGCTCATGATGTTGAGGTAAGTCATAATGTGAGAATTATTGTGAGAATCTGTCCAAAACTTCTTGGGAATTCTATCAAGGTTTCATCATTTTGGGGCTTCCCATTTAGACTTTGTTGATGAGCAAAAAAGTGTGTGTGTGTGTGGAGTTGATTTACAAAAAAAAAGAGTGTGTGTGTGTGTGTGTGTGTGTGTGTGTGGCGGAAATTTGAAAATGCCTCTTGAATGCACGTACTATAGGTGATTTTTGGAAGGTGGACCCCACTATTTATGCCTTTGTCTAGTGATTGGACTTTTTTGTTTGTTTACTCAAATGTAGGAGGTGCATTATTATGCTAGACAAGCCTCCTCCACCATACCCTAAGGTACTATGTTCTTTTTGTTTCTTCCAAGCTCACGTATCCTTGTGAAGTGTACATTTTGATATCATGCAAGCTTTTTTTAATCATTCCTTCGTCCTCCTTTGTATGTTTGTTACGATGCATGCATTGTGATAACGAGAGTATTTAAACTTGCTTTAAGTAGAGATTACTTGCTTTGGTGTTATGTTAAGAACTCTTTTGGATTCTTGTTGTGATTAGGATGGCAATGTCATGCAAGGGTTTGAGATACAACAAGCATAACGTGGACATGGAGAGGCTGGTGATGTTGTATCACTAGCATTGAAGTGGAAAATTACCTAAAAGTAGTGATATATTATAATTCTCTCATGGAAAAGAGCAACATGTATTTCTTCTAACTCATATGATAGAAAGAGAGAGAAAGCTAGAGAGACAGTGATGCATTGATGGATGGATGCAGGCATGATGCTGGATGAGTTAAAAGTGCCATAACATGAGTTATGGTATATTAAGGGCATATCAAACAACATATCTATGTTCATGTTAAAAGAAGAGGAAAATCTTCAATTTCTACCTTTACGAAGGTCGTAACTCTCAAGATGGTAGGAATGTGAGGCCTACACTCTATATGAATTATATTTCTAGCTAGTTAGCTTATGGCTACCAAAGAGGGGTCTTGTGCAACCATTTATACAAGAGCTATAAACTTAACTAGTTCCTATCTTATTGACAAGTGAGTAGAATTGTGAACCAAGAACAAGTAGAAATATGAGCATTAACTTACTCACAATAGTAAGACTCCATACATGATCTAGATAGCCTTTAGTGCTTCCAAAGCTCTTTACCATCGGATTTGACAATCATATGGAATGTCTTAAGACATATGCAAGAATTCTTACTTTGCACTCCAAAATCGCTGTAGAAGAAACTCACCTTCACAAATGGGCTTGATAAGCTACAGGTGGTTCAAATAGCATACTTTTTCTTTGCATATCAATCATGAAAAAGGGCAATATGTAAGAGGGCATGCAATATACAAATAGAATATGTTACTCTTGGCGGGAAAGGGGAGAGGGGGGGGGGGGGGGGGGGGGGGGGGGGTCTTCTTTGTTTTGTTTAATATTGTCCATAATGAATGTTACATATTGAGGTCCATGAACTAGGCTAAGTTGGAAGGTCAAGAAGCCTTAAAAATCATCTTGAAGGTGTGGCAATTATTTTTCTGAGTTCAAAACTTATCAGCTTACCTTCAATGTTGAAGAGATTTGAGAGTGGTGACATGGAGTAAATACTAGTTTGAGAACAAAGTATTGCCGAGTCAATATAAGCGTGCAAAACATAATACTACTTGCAATGAGTGCCTAGTGAGCAACCCTTCAAGTAAGTCATGCCCTTGATAATACCGCTCGTCCAAGGTGCGAGAAGGAACATGACAATAATAGAAAGGTGGCCATCCATGTAAAAATTTTGAGAGGTGGTTACATTTTGCATATTTTCATAAGATGGGGCATCTTGTAGTTTTTTTGTAGTGCCTGCATTTTACACGATCATCAACAATATTTTAGACCTCCTTCAAAAGCACCACAAATTTGACATATAGTGGAATCATAAGTTCATCACATGCACCCATCCTCTAGTTTCCTACGACGTAAAAACATTCTTCTCTCTCTCTCTCTCTCTCTCTCTCTCTCTCTCTCTCTCTCTCTCTCTCTTCCCCCCAAAAAAAATAAACAAAGAAACAAAACAAAACAAAACAAAAAAAGGCGAATTGACGACTTCTGCCTACCTATTCAGTCTCCACAATTTTGGAAAAACATAATACCTTTCAAAACATCTGAAGTGCATAACTGAAGGGTGTGCGTAGGCAATGAATTGCCTCATGAAAATGAGAAGTCAAAAAAGTATTGCATGTCTATATAACGAGGTGATCTAGAGTGAATGCAATGAATGTGTCATTTTACATTTGTATTCTTCTTTTTCTTTACCTTGTCTGAAGCATTTTCTTCTCTTTATAGTAAATTTATTGTTTTTTGAAGCCATTAGAGGGCCCCCGGTATGAGGTGAATGCCATAACTTTTAAGTTGTGGTTATCCAACGGTACTTATTGCGTAAAGCATTGTATGGTCTAAAGCAAGCTGCAAAAGCATGGTATGAGACAATACACACATACTATATGGGCCATGGGTTCCTGAATATATATACCTTCATAGGTTCAGAGTAGTCTCAACTCACGAATTATAAGAGGGAATAAAGCACTCATAAAACTATAAAAGCAAGGGACAAAAGAAAAAACAAAAACAAACAAACAAACTAACTAAATCACTTCGTTTGCTACGAAACAAATCTAGATTTTTGTTCCTGAATAGTCCAACAAAAAGTACTTTGTATATGAAAAGAGGAAAATGGATCTATTCTTATGTTGACACTATATGTGGATGATATGCTAGTGACAGGCAAGGACGAGAAGCATACGGCACGACAGGGGAGCCTAAAAATTTGCTTATACGAAAATACAGGCAGCCTTACCTGTTTGTATGAAACCAAGAGCTTGAAGAGTATGAGAGATCAATATGCAGTAGCAGTTTCACAAGATCCCATGTGTTTCCTTTTGTATCACACAGATTCACTACACGATAGCCAGCCCTAAGCTCGCTTACAGGTAAACATATTTGCCCTGCAAACTCTTGGCCTGTCCTGTTATCCTCTTGGACTTCAATCCTCAAAACGGCAAGCTCGGGAACTCGTAGCGTGAACACAAATTCTTCATCCCAGCTCGGCTCCCACTCATCCTTCTTCATGGCTCTCTCCATCATCACCTTGTCTGCCTTAACTCCTGCAATCCCAACCTGCCAAGACAACACCAATGTAAGGTATAAAGTAACATTTTCCGACCAACAAACAAACTGCAATTTTAACTCTTCATGTTTGAGAGGCCAATGTAATGTGTGTATGTGTGATGTCTTTATATGAGAGAGAGAGAGAGAGAGAGAGAGAGAGAATTGTAACATCGTAGGAAACTTTCCAAGAGACCTCAAAGATCTATCCGACAAGAGTTGAACTCAAGACCTGTTCTTCAAGAGGGACATGGCATAACCAATCCACCACACTTGGGTGATAGAAAGGTTATACCATTTTCCTCTTTCTATTAACACTCACACACCCCCCACACACACATACACGAGAAGAAGAGAACTTTAACGTCGTAGGAATCTATCCCAAGAGACCCAAAAGAGAGAGAGAGAGAGAGAGAGAGAGAGAGAGAGAGAGAGAGAGAGAGAGAGTGTGTGTGTGTGTGTGTGTGTGTGCGCGCGCACGCGCGTGTGTGCATGTGTGTGTGTCTACTTCCAGTCTTGACAATGTGTGCATGAGTATGTGCACGTGTATGTTGTATGTGTGTATATCGCAAGAGAGAGAGAGAGAGAGAGAGAGAGAGAGGGCAGAATTAAACCCTTGCAAAAAAATCCGGAGGTGATGACTTGTCAAAACTATCCTCCCCCAGCTGTTCACGCCATCCACAGCCCATGCAAACTTTCACCTGCACAAGCCACCCTTACTTCATTGAGGCGAGGTTTTGAACAATTTATGAGCTCCTACATGAAACACTAAAAAAGAGAAGCGGAGATAACACCATGTAATCACAAGTGCTCCATAAAATTAAGCGACACATGGCTATATTTTGCTTTAGCAAGACTGACAGATTCTGATGGTAAGCCCATGCCAGTTATCCTAACACAGTCATCACCCGAAATGGAAACAGCCGATGCAGAAATGAAAAAACCAATGTTTTGACCGAGATCGAACCGCTCAAGAAAAGGTGTTTCTTTTTAGTTAAAAATTCAATACAAATGATTTGATCCCATTTCCAGCACATGATGCACACACAAAACCACACAAAATCCTCAAAAGCTTCACAAATGCCTCCAAAGCCACAAAAAGTATCCTGCAGCACGCTTCCGTTGAATCGTATGAACCTTAGAGAGATTAAGCACAATTAGTGCATGCATTGAAATGGAGATTCAAAAAAAAATGCACTCCTTACAAAATAGAACACACTTTCATATTAAAAGAGGGGCACATAATTTTGGTAACATGTAAAAGAAATGTTCAGGTACTGATTCCATCTAGCCTAATGAAGCATCTCTACCTCTAAAAAGGTGCTTACATTACTCTTGAGTCAGCACGAGACTCTCCCCAACTGTGAAGTTTCTAGAGCAGATATTCTCTCCAGACAGATTTTCTCTCTCTTGAAAGATTCTCTTTCTAGGCCAAGTCTTCTCTCTAGCTTTTAGCTTTTGCTTTCCTGGCTGCTTTTTTGAGGTCCAAAACTATATTACTTTCTGTTGGGTGCTCTTTACAACTGGAAAACTGACTGCCTTTTGCTTTTAAATCAGTTTTAAATGCATCATTTCTACTTTCCGTTTTTTTTTTAGACTACATGGGTTTATTTGGCACAAATGCTTTTGGACGGCTGTTTTGGGGGCCCTGCTTTCATTCAAGGTCATTGAACTTACATGGGCTTGATGTGCCACATGGGCATTCCAATGCGGTCAAAGCCAATTAGTAGACTAGGTAAAACTAGGGGAGCCTATACCGGCCCAAGCCTGTATAGGCCCCTTTGTGAGCCAACCCAGATTCTCCTTTGCAGGAAAATGCAAGGTATAGACTCACGGGAAATCACTCATAAGACAACATAACCATCAACTCGATGATGCATAGTATTGACCCCACTAACATAATCAGTGTGCAAAGGAGGGTGTAGAGCTAGGTACCTCTCTCTCTCTCTCTCTCTCTCTCTCTCTCTCTCTCTCTGCCCACCGGGAGAACTCCAAGCAAGCACTTCCAAAGAAACAAACGCGCCTTCAAAGGCAAGTGGCTCTTCCAGAGGGCAAAGATAGGCTTCCTCCACCAAGCATCAGACTCGTGCATGGACCTTAGGGGATTACAGTGGTCTGCAAACCAAGGTTGTGGTAGAAGAAGAGCCTAAACTTTACAGACAGAAATAGCTTCAAAAGGCGTGTCCCGGAAATTCCAATCAGCCATGCCGCTACCATCAATAATCAGCCAAAGGTGGAATGGGTAAAAAATCAACTAGCATGTATTGAAGCTCTCTCCAGAGTTGACGATGATGCATACCCAATCCAAACTGGCGAGCGGCAATGGGAAACCGAATGATGTAGCCCACATCATCAACTACACGCAGGCCACGACAAGAGAGGAGATAAGCTCGACGAGATGAACGGTCAACCAAAGTAAGAGAGAGCGCCCGACTCCAATGAAGACTCTCCAAACGAAGCGAATTCCCTTCCCGCTGCTGTCAACCGTGCCATGATAAATGGCTTGTTACATTCTTCTAGTCGAAATCAAACTAGAAGCAAGAGAACAAGGAATATGCCCTTCCATCTTGCCAAACACGACCTCCCAGAGAGATGATTGCCAATGGCCAAAGGAGGAAGTAACCACATGCTGAAACAAATAGGCAAGCATAAGAGCCCAAGGCTGAGTTTGTTGCACAAGGGTAGGCAACACCATAGCATTTTTAGCAAGAGCATGTCTGTGTAGGTCCATGAGGCCCGCAGAACGCTTAGGCGTGCAAAGTTTCCTCCACCAAGCATCAGACTCGTGCATGGACCTTAGGGGATTACAGTGGTCGGTAAACCAAGGTTGTGGTAGAAGAAGAGCATAAACTTTACAGACAGAAATAGCTTCAAAAGGCGTGTCCCGGAAATTCCAATCAGCCATGCCGCTACCATCAATAATCAGCCAAAGGTGGAATGGGTAAAAAATCAACTAGCATGTATTGAAGCTCTCTCCAGAGTTGACGATGATGCATACCCAATCCAAACTGGCGAGCGGCAATGGGAAACCGAATGATGTAGCCCACATCATCAACTACACGCAGGCCACGACAAGAGAGGAGATAAGCTCGACGAGATGAACGGTCAACCAAAGTAAGAGAGAGCGCCCGACTCCAATGAAGACTCTCCAAACGAAGCGAATTCCCTTCCCGCTGCTGTCAACCATGCCATGATAAATGGCTTGTTACATTCTTCTAGTCGAAATCAAACTAGAAGCAAGAGAACAACAAGGAATATGCCCTTCCATCTTGCCAAACACGACCTCCCAGAGAGATGATTGCCAATTGCCAAAGGAGGAAGTAACCACATGCTGACACAAATAGGCAAGCATAAGAGCCCAAGGCTGAGTTTGTTGCACAAGGGTAGGCAACACCATAGCATTCTTAGCAAGAGCATGTCTGTGTAGGTCCATGAGGCCTGCAGAACGCTTAGGCGTGCAAAGTTTCCCCAAAAACGTAGGCCTTTTTTGTGAGCATGAGTTCGCCACAAGTGAGACAAGATAGTTGACATAAGAGAAGTGAGACAATGGCGAGGCCAATGCAGCAATAACCATCCATGCCAAAATTACCTTGTGGAACCCCAAACTGGCCCTGGTTGCTCTGAAAACCTTGCTGCATGCCGATGCTACCATACATGGGGTTTGGCATCATGCATTGCATACCCCCAAACACTGTTCCTGGCATGTACGATTGACTTCGAGGCACATGACCAGCCATACTCTGGAACACAGATCCACCCTCGAAATACCCAGGTTGTACTGTGGGTGGTGGAAAAACTTAATGCATTGCCTGGTATCCAGTTCCCTGTCCATTAAAGACAGCATGCGGGCTCTGAAAGGTGGCGGGCTGAATTGGCATAGCCTGTAAAACAGGCGTTCTAACCACCTGTTCAAGGGCAAGAGGAACCTCCTTTGGAGCCCCTGACTCCGCAACATGCGAGTGCTCCCTATCCTATTGGGGCGCATGAAGTACTTGGGCTTGAGCCTCAACAAGCTATGTTCGCGGTGTAGGTTGCCTATTTTGCTATGGCACTGGTGGCACTTGCAAGAACTCCATAAACCTTGGGTTCTGCACCAACTGTGAAAACACATTCACCGCGGCAACTAGCTGAGTTCTTAACGCATCATCCTCAAGTTGCCCAGTCATAAAGCCCTGTACTGGAGGAACATTCACATCAACAGGAGGTACAGAGAGTCGTGGCCGTGAACTCTCGCCAATCTCGAACACCATAGGAATTTCCTGTCTGTCCTTCGAAGAGGAACCCTCTTCCATAATGCCCTTCCCTTTGTCGGCCATAGTGTAATCCGGCGTTTCTGTACTCTGTGTCTTTACCCAAAACAACCGAGGCTCACTTCTTGAGGAAAAAGGGATTCTGTCCTAGCAACGGAACCATGAAACCGGGCTGTAGGGCGATAGACTTTGGCTTTCACCCAAAATTCTTTACTTTAGACACGCACAGAGAGAACTTTGGAAAAGTAACGTGCGACGGGAATTAACACTTCAAGCACACACACGGCTCGGAAGCTAGAATGCTCCGAGCAGACGCCCACAACCTGTAGGCCCCAAAATTGGCGCCCTTTCGGTATTTCTTTATACTTTAAGGGGGTAAATTACAAGAAGAGTCTTGGGAATTCTTTACCTGTATCTAGCTAGATACCATCTGTTCTAGCAAAATTTCGATAGCATAACATCCCCAAAACTTGCCCGAAACCAATTCCCCTGCTGGAACTCGCTTCCACTGACATAAACCCTCTGATTTCTGCCCAAAAACAGTAAATTCAGCACGCTATATTTACTGGGTTTTGCCCTGTTTTCAGCCCTAAACAGTCCCTGGACTGTCCTTTAACAGTGGGGCACTGTTCCCAAGGGTTCTAGCATCCGTATGGCTGAAAAACAGTCAAACTTCAGCGCATAACCAGCGCTCAAAACGCACCTGTACGGTGAGGTTATCACCCTCACCGGTGCCTGCTTTTGGAGCAGTAGTTAGCTAATCCTGTTTCTGCTCAGAGAGGCTCTTGCCTCAGCAAAAACGCATGTAACCACACAACTGTACATGAGTCAAGTGAAGAGCCCTCTTGTGGGGCATCACATTACTGCACGTAGGGGAGAGAGTGAACAGTGTGAAATGTGCAGGACATGACTTCTTGCACCACACTGTACATGAGAAGGAAAGCTTGCAGTCAATAGCTCTTCACCTGTGACAGCTTGCAAATGAGGCTTCCCAAGCTACAAATCGAACGCCCCCTTTTGCTGCATGAGGAAAGTCCACCAAAAGGTGCCACTTGGCACATTTACAGGCAATTTCCCGTTTCAGGATTGCCACTTAAAAATCTCCCGACTGGTCGCCTAGTTTACTTTGCCGTAGAGTTTCAAAATGTTTCCCTTGTCATTCCAGAGGTAATGACGCAAACACATTTCGTGGCCCAAAATAGCAGTTCCCTAAATTTTAGGAGATGCTTCCGTTGGGCTCCCACTCATCTTCTGACCATCTATCCCCATTGGGACCGCATCCAAAAATGCAATGTGGCCCAACTGTCGGGTACTTTCCTTTCATGACCCCACCTTGGCATTGTGCCTTTATTGAGTTCACTTCCTAGTATCCATCAACTTGCTAAGTGCGACGATAGGACCTACATGATCTTGAACTGAGCCTAGACATCCTATACGAGTTCCATTGCCGACCAACTTCCCGTATGCGGGTGAAACTACCGTTCACATTGGCCATACAATGTCCGACCATTTGCAACTTCAAAAAGAGGTTCTAAAAAATAAAATAAAAATCATTGGTAAGAAACCAACAACTAAGGTTAGCGAGATCCTCGAATGACAAGTCTCTTTTGGCGCACTTTCTACGATAACATTAACACTGTATTGAAGTTTTAATCTTCCTTTCACCCGCAATGGATGGACAATCCAAGAATGCTAATTTAACAGTTCTGGATCTCCTCAAGACTTATGTCTCCGACCATAAACACTTATAGAAGAAGTACTTGCCACTTATGGAATTTGCCTACAATAACACCACTGATTCTTTAACTAGCAAAGCACCCTTTGAGATAATCGAGGAACTCGTAAAGTCCTACTGATTTTACTCACAAAGGAGAAGACTTTTGAGGTTGACAAATTCGTACAATACTTGGATATTGCCTACTCAAAAGCTAAAGAAGCCTTACAATAGTCCCAAGGTAAGGAAATGACAGGACATCAAAGTTGATAACCGGGCCTTTGCGTCGTTTCAAGAAGCAAGACCCAATCATCATGAAACCGGCCTTGCCAGTTTCCTATGAAACATAGATACAAATGACTTAATGAAACCTTCATACACCCGGTCATCATGAAACTGGCCTTGCCAGTTTCCTATGAAACCTGTCATCATAGTTGATGACCGGGCCTTTGTTTCATTTCAAGAAGCAAGCCCCGGTCATCATGAAACTGGCTGCAGCTTTACCTTGAGGCCTTTGGGCCTTTGCTTGGCTTTCACCCGATCTTTACACTATTTAAACCTTACGACAGAGAGGACCTTCACAAATAGATCTGTGACTGGAAACTACACTTCGAATAAAACACGGCATGAGAGCTAGAATGCTTCCAAGCAGACAGCGGCGGCACCCTGTAGGCCCCAAATGCTGTGCGCCTTTCGGTATTTCTTTATTCTTAATTAACTTGGGAGAAAACCTCAAATTCCTACGAGTTGTCCTGCTTTTACCGGGTGAAAAATGGCCTACTCTAGCCCGATCTAGGCAGCATAACCGCAGGAGGAGGCTTCAATGACAAAATCCCCGTGCAAAAGGCGACTTTCCCGGTGCATTCGAGCACTTTCTCAAACCTGGCGAGCTGCAACATCTGCAGCATACTGAATTCTTTGTTTTCTAACCCGAAAATGCACCAGATCACCTGTACAGTGATCCCCTAGCTTCCTTGAAGCTCTTAGGGGTATCAGGGATCAATTAGGGTCAAAACCCTAAACCTGCAAAAATACATAGCAGGCTGTGATTTATTGTTTCGGGCTCCGTTTCGTGTGCTGGTTGCGTCTATAGCAAGCCCTCGAGCTCCCGCACCTGCATGGCTACTTGCCCTTTGAACCGGATGAGATTTCTCGTGTGAAACCTCTCCGAGTTCACTTGTACGTGCGGGGGATCAGCAATTAGCTAATCTAGTACCTGTGCAATAGGCTCTTGCCTCGGCAATCACGCATGAACCCACACAACTGCACATACAGATGAAAAGCCCTCGAGCGGGGTATCACGTTTTTGTATTCAAAGAGGGAGAGAGGAGCATGAGAGCGGAATCACGGTGCTACATATGACAAGGGAAAAGGCATGCTTTTCATTAAAGCTGTGATCACCTGCACCCACTATTCACACACAATGTAGTTCACAATGTGTTAAAATTCGGCTCTCCTCTCAATTTGGGCGCCCCCTCTTGGGACGAGTCTGGCAAAATCATATGGAGCCGCCATGTGTCCACTTTGCCCCTTTTGAGTTAATTTCCTAGTAGCCACAAACTTATAAGTGTCGGGTGGGGCTTAAATGATGAGCCTAGAAATAGTTTTACTGCTTGGATTTCAATGCTGACTAGCTAGACCACCTCGTGTCGACTTGGCCTTTACTGTTGCAGGTGAAACTCTTGGCCATCGGCCATTTCACACTGACCATACAAGTCCGGCCATTTGTGACTTTAAAAAGAGGGTCCCAAAAATTAAATAAAAATCAAGGAAAGGAAAGCAACAGTGGTTGCCATAGCTGTTAGAGTGAGGAGTGGAGAGGGTGAGAGCCATGTGCGCCGAAAACGCTGAGGGAGAGAGAGAGAGAGAGAGAGAGAGAGAGAGAGAGAGAGAGAGAGAGAATGCTAGATGCACAACTGCTCTCAATAACACAATGCTCTCAATACACAATGCGTGAATACAGAACCCCGAGCACTCCTTTATAGGATGTTGGGTTGAGGTAGGGTAAAAATGTGTGGGTGGTGATAAAAACATAAAAGCCCAGAAAAAGCCAGACTCAAAAAATGACCGGCCGGACACATGCTAAAGTGTTCGCCCATGCAACCTATGTGATGTGCAATGGGTTGGTCAGCCCGAGACAATCACTAGCCGTACAAAATGGCAAAGCAACGGTGGTGTAACTCTAACACCCCCTCTCAGCACCCGATGCGGAGACAACACAGATGAGCCGAAGGTGAGAAGCCAAAGGTCTGCTGAGGTACAACCTTCGTGAAGATGTCTGCTGCAGTCTCTGTGGTAGGGCTATACTCCAAATGAAGATCTCTAGCCAAAACCCGCTCCCGAACATAGTGATACTGCACCTCAATGTGCTTCGTTCGAGCATGGAAGATAGGGTTCTTGGCAACAGCTATGCAACTCTGATTGTCGCACAAAAGACGAGTCGTAACAGTCTGGGGAAAACACAACTCTCCCAGTAATCTCCGTAGCCATATGGGAAGAGAGAGAGAGAGAGAGAGAGAGAGAGAGAGAGAGAGAGAGAGAGAGAGAGAGAGATCACAAATGCAAGATATGGTGAAGAGGGGGCGATTAGTCCCCATGACTACCATGAGCAGAAGACCCAATACAACAACCAGATGATGGAAGTGGGTACCCCCTGCCCCCATAAATAGGTGCCCAAGGGGAAGTAGGGCAATGCCTAGAAAAATCCCCCACGACCCAACAAGAAATAAATGAAATATGAGGGCACCCGGACAAGGTGGGCGGCCGGACAATGCAGACTATATGCATATACAAGCATGGGTGGCTAGCCCGGAGGCACACTAGCTGTACATGTATGCCCTAGACCTGTGAAGCAACAGTGGTGTAAGTCTAACACCCCTTCTCAGCACCTGATGCTGAACAAATCGTGTGAAGCCGAACATGTGAGTCAAATGATGAAGATGCATGCTGCAATGTCCACTAAAGGACAATACTCCATGAATGTGAAGGTACTGCGTGAAGGTCCTGAACTTAGTGTGAAAACAACTCTACCTGCAAGTGTTCGGCCTAATAGCATCTTGGTGTCTGTAGTCAAAATGTTTGGAGAAAATGGGTAAGCCCAGGAACCGTCACGAGAATGATCGGAAGCTTGTCAATGCATGAAGCTGCAACCCAGTGTGGCCAAGTGGCTAAGCCGTGTAAAACTCCAGGAAGGCTAGATGTAGCAATCTGCGCCGTAGACGTCCTCCGAAACAAGGAAAGTCAGACTAAACAGTCTCCACTGTAGAAGCTACCGTAAGCTGCAGCAGTCACCAAGAGATCGCACAGACCACCACCCGATGGTGTCCTCTCAGTAGGTAGGGTAATCCAAGATGAGGGAAAAGCCAGACTAAACAGTCTGCGCTGTGAAGGGCCTCTGAGAAGAGGTGTGGTCAGACCAAGCTGTGTGCACTGTAATCATCCCATATGAATAGGGAAGCCAGACTTAGCAGTCTGCGCTGTGAATAACCTCTAAGAAGAGGAAAGGCCTGACCAATCTGCCTGCGCCGTCTTGCATGTATCTCCTGCCTCCAATCCTTCGATGTCAACCAAAACAGAATCCGCATCAACACCACCAAACCGTATCCCGGTGTGGCTCTCAATGTGAATGAGCTGGGAGTGGCCTACTGCCCAAGTGAGGGGATAAGTCTACTGTAAGGTTACCGAGGGTGAGTGTAAGCAACTCTGAAGGTAGCAATCTAAATGTTCAGGAGTGTAGAAGAGCAATTGCACTACCATCCAAACCAAGCTACGGCTGACTTGGGATGTAGTCGAGTGATGATGCCCGATCTCCCGCATCTCGCGAGTAAACTCTCCAAGAGAGTCCAAAGCATTGAAGTTCCACTCTAGTTTGTAAATCCAAGCAATGAACCTGTCCAAGAAGAGATCCAAGATCCTCTCCCTAAGTCCATGTAGATGCTCCTATGTAAGCAAGTGATCTGACGTGTCGAGGTCAAGTGGTAAGTGTCTGTCCACCCAAGATGGTGGTGTCTTCTCTCGGAATGTCGAAATCCCGTATGCCATGAGCATGGCCATATCTCGTGTGAACTCCTCTGATGAGTGCATAGGTGGGTCCATAGCAAACCACAAGTCACCACCCCCCCTGGAGTGCGCAACCGCCGAATGATGGCTGGAATGAATGGATCTCCCAAGGATCGTACGCCCATGGATTATCAAACCGATGTCGAAGATATCGTGTACTGTAGTAGTCACTGAGAGACCACATGGACCACCATCGGATGGTGTCCTGGCAGGAGGTAACTTCATCCTCTTTGAAAAACACAAACCATGTGGTTGCTGTCCACCCAAAAACGCAACTGCGAGGTGATGAAAACGCTGCTGTTCAGCGATTTTCAGCGTGCTTGTACGCTCCTGGCAGGGTCCGGAGCGGTGCAGAGGGTCTGGAGATGGTGGTGAATCAAAGTCACTGGCCCTGATGGGCTGTAAACAGAGAAAACAGCAGGGGTAGGTGACTGAAATCTGATGATCTGAAGAGGAAGAGGACCGGCAAGGCACCGGATGCCGAGCCGGTGTGGAAGGCAAGATCTGTATGGTCCGGATAGCGCTGCCCCCCTCTTGCAAAAACGCTAGCCTGCTGGCCAAAAACGCTGGCAATTCAGCCCTAAAATGCAGATCTCGTGCCCTCCAGCAAAAACGCAAGGGTCTTCATGTGCATGTGGTGCAAAAAAACTGATGTTCCTGCCCTGCACTTGCTGAAAACGCTGGTGGTTTCTTGCTGGACAGCTCCACCAAAAAACGCAGGTGGAAAACGCAGGTAGAAGAGGAGGCATTTTCGGCAACAAAACAACCTGAGAAGGCTAGCGCTTGCAGCCATAAGCAAAAATGCAAGCAGTTGATGCAAAAAATGCAGGTGGAGGGGGGTCCTCCGCGATGAAAACGCTCCAATTGCCATCGCATCCCTGACTCATGCAAAAACGCTGGCAGATCAGCAAAAAACGCTGGCTGATTCTTCTTGGGAGGAGTACCTGATGTTGATGTAGTGCCTTGAATTATTGAGAGCCTGAAGCTACTGATACCATGTGATACCATGTGAGAGTGCACGTGTGTGTGTGTGTGTGTGTGTGTGAGAGAGAGAGAGAGAGAGAGAGAGAGAGAGAGTAGACCACAAACGCAAGATATGGTGAAGAGGGGGCGATCAGCCCCCCATGAGTACCATGAGCAGAAGACCCAATACAACAACCAGATGATGGAAGTGGGTACCCCTTGGGCCTCATAAATAGGTGCCCAAGGGGAGGTAGGGCAATGCTTGGAAAAATCCTCCACGACCCAACGAGAAATAAATGAAATATGAGGGCGCCTGGACAAGGTGGGCAGCCCGATTCATGGGGTGCCACAATCTATAGGTAGCTGAAACCGGCCCGTAGGGCGGTAGCCTTTGGCTTTCACTCAAAATTCTTTACTTTAGACACACACAGAGAGAACTTTGGAGAAGTAACCTACGACGGTAACACTTAAAGCACACACACGGCTCGGATGCTAGAATGCTCCGAGCAGACGCCGACAACCTCTAGGCCCCAAAATTGGCGCCCCTTTCGGTATCTCTTTATACTTTAAGAGGGTAAATTACAAGAACAGTCCTCGGAATTCTTTACTTGTATCCAGCTAGATACCACCTGTTCTGGCAAAATTTCGACAACATAACAACCCCAAAACTTGCCTGAAACCAATTCCCCTGTTGGAACTCGCTTCTATTGACATAAACCCTCTAAATTCAGCACGCTGTATTTACTGGTTTTTGCCCTGTTTTCAGCCCTAAACAGTCTCTAAACTGTCCTCTTACAGTGGGGCACTGTTCCCAATGGTTCTGGCATCCGTATGGCTGAAAAACAGTCAAAATTCAGCGTGTAACCAGCACTGAAAACGCACATGTACGATGAGGTTATCACCCTCACCGGTGCCTGCTTTTGGAGCAGCAGTTAGCTACTCCTGTTCCTGCTCAAAGACGCTCTTGCCTCAGCAAAAACGCACGTAACCACACAGTTGTACATGAGTCAAGTGAAGAGCCCTCTTGTGGGGCGTCACATTACTGCACGTAGGGGAGAGAGAGAACAGTGTGAAGTGTGCAAGACGCGACTTCTTGCACCACACTGTACATGAGAAGAAAAGCTTGCAATCAATAGCTCTTAACCTGTGACAGCTTGCAAATGAGGCTTCCCAAGCTACAAATCGAACGCCCCCTTTTGCTGCATGAGGAAAGTCCACCAAAAGGTGCCACTTGGCACATTTACATTCAATTTTTCGTTTCGGGGTTGCCGCTTAAAAATCTCCCTACTGGTTGTCGAGTTGACTTTGCAATAGAATTCTAAAATGTTCCCCTTGTCATTCCAGAGGTAATGACACGAATAGATTTCGTGGCCCAAAATAGCAATTCCCTACATTTTAGGAGATGCTTCCATTGGGCTCCCACTGGTCTTCTGACCATCTATCCCCACTGGGACCGCATCCAAAAATGCAATGTGGCCCAACTGTTCGGTACTTTCCTTTGCAGCGGAATGAATGTTTGAACTTTGCTCAAGATGAGTGCTCAGAACTGTGCTCGAGGTTCCTTTTGTTCCTATGGAAGGGAGAGCCTTCCGTTCTTAATGAGAGAGTGCAATGATCACAAACAAGTGAATGGACATTGTGCATGAGAGTGTGTGAGACTGAGAGATAGAGAGAGAAGAGAAATACGACACCAAAGACGTTGTAAAACCCTCCTCCGAAGGCCCCACTCTCATTGGCGAGAGTGGTCTACTATTGATTACACAAACTGGTACAAAGTGGATGCATGTGACTGATGCAAGTCTAGGCTAGACCGATGTCGCCGACGGGGATGACGAGACCGATCGAAGGGCTGAAAATAGGTGCTCTTGTCCTGCTGTCCAAAAATGTCAGGGGCTGAAATCTGTTGCTGCTGAAAACGCAAGGAAAAACGCTGGTTTACTGGTCTTTACTTGCTGAATTCTGCTGTCGTGATGAGGCTGAAAATGCTATGGAAATGGGGGCGACAATGGCCTGTTGCAAACACCAATGGCTGAGATCTGTGGCGATGAGTGCTTGGATGAAAAACGCTACGGCTGAGAGGTCTTGGCGATGAAGCTATGGCTGAAAACGCCAAGTGCTGGAATCTGATGGCGAGGGTGACTTGCTGATGAAAAACGCTAGGTGAAGGGGTGTCTTGCTTGGAGGGAAAACGCCACCGAGGGGAGGATCTTGCTGAGAAGTTGCCTGTTGAGCAAGGTGCTCCTGCTGCCTCTTCTGCCAATTAGTGCTAGCCTAGGTTTGCTTATATACAACCTTATATACCTAGATGAATCCAGGATATACCCAGATTCACCCGTAAGGGAAAGTGCAAGGTATAGACTCATGGTAGTCACCCACGAGACAATATAACCATCAGCTCCATCATGCATAGTATTGACTAAATACCACGACATCCCCACTAACGTCGTCAGTGCCCAATAGTGGGTGTAGAACTAGGTACAAACATATGCTCCCAAACACAACACACACCACACGCACACACACATGAGCATACATCAACACAGTTCAGCGTGCTGAGTTTCTGTCATGACTCCGGAGATCAAGGGCAGACTCAGCCATAATGAAGCCTAGCACTAAGAGAAGCGTTAAATTGGAAAAATTAACCTTACTCAATTTGCCCTACCTACTTTCCGACAAAAGTCACTCAAATTAATAAGTAAAAAATGTCAAAAATAGGTTAAATGCACTGGAAAATTCCCCTGAAAGATTCTGATGGATTCTGATGGGAATGCGTATAATCATGTTGTGTGCAACCACAGGATATGCATCTACACTAAGTGCCTGGGCATGCACGGTCTGCGAACAGACTCACAAAAAGTGTCAGAACACTTGCTAATCTAGACTGACTGGACTGACGGAACCCTTGTCGTGTTGTAGCTTGTCCACGAACATAGAGGGTTGGATGTGTCACGTGACATCCCCTCCTTTTCAAAGTGAGGTACTGGTACCGAACTGTATCACGTCGAGGGAGATCGCCAATAGCATCCGGAATCCTGGAAGGAACTCTTCGCCGGCCCACTCGGATGTGTGGGTCGTGCGATACTTGGTCTTCATATAGGGCTGCAACGCTTGCTTCTTTGGGCCGCGTCGAAAGCGGCACAATCGACGCGGCACAAAGTCTTCTATGGCTCCTTCAAGGCTTCAACTTCGTCGAGAGTCATGCTTCTTTCTTCTTCAAGAATCTTCATGGCTGAAAATTCCTGAAATCATTTCCAACACAAAACCCTGAACACACCTATTCCATGTAAAGTGAGTGGAAAAAATCATGTCGTCCTAATAGACTGTGCATGCAATGTAGAAGAACAAAGAGACGGAGTGCCAAACCGTTCACCACACACACGCAAACAATGAGATCGAATCTTTCTCTTCTGATCGTAAGCAATTAATTGTGGCAATTCATAGCGGAAATGCCTATGCTTGGTGCTCATACTTTCATGTGCTCTTTCTACAAATGTGTCATGCCAAGGAAGAGACATGGAATGTGACTTCCTTGAATGCATACTTTTCAGCTTTTCATGAACAATCTGCATACATCCGTGCTCATTCATGAGTGAAACGTGCTCAACGTACAATATGTCATGCCTAAGAAAAGGGATCACATAAAGACGCTGACAAAAATATAGGAAACGATCACGAATGAAACACTCAAACAATGCGTGTGTACTAATCATGCAAACACATAATACTTCATGTGAGAGTTCTTTGGACCTAGGCTCGAGAGCCAAGATCGATTCTTCGTGATTGATCGAATCTGCAACGAGGTTAGCTTCGCTAGAAAAAGCATCAACTAACTCCTCATCCTTGTGAACAATCACGTCATCTTCATGCAAATCATCATGCTTGTGAGAAATCACATCTTGATCATGCAAATCATCATGCTTGTCATTGTCATCCAAATCATTCTGCTCATCATTATCATTCAAATCATCATGCTTAGCATCATGCCAATCTTGTGTATCATGCTTTGGAGAAGACGAGACCGAGAGAGTCTCCTTCTCCTGAATCCGTTCAATCTTCGCCTACACATTAGCAATGAGAGATGGAGAATGAACAACTTGCTCTCCACGAATGACAATGGGAGAGTCACTTTTGGCATTGAAAGTGAACGTATTTTCCGTCGAATCAATGAGAGGGTTATGCTCACGAAACCATCGAATGCCCAAAATCATATCACATCCTGAGAGAGGAGACAAAAAATTTTCTATGGAAAGCAGCTTGTTGAACTGTAAACAACACATCAAGGCACTCTTTCGTGATGAGAGAGTCCATACCAGGAGCGAAGCCAGAGACCTCGAGAGGAGATTTCTAACCTACCTCTAGGCGGGCTCTCTCAACAAGAGGGGGACTGATCACATCATGCATACTGCCTGGGTCAAACAATATGACAAAACGTTGCCCCGTCATATGACCATAACATTTAATAAGAGACTCATCAATGGGAGAGTCAGGAGAAACTTGGGGCACACTCGTGTTGTCATTGATTGCATTGACAAAGGAAGTGGGTTATGTGGATTCTTTAGATTCATTAGAGTCAAGCTTAGAACATGTCCTTTTTATGTGACCCTTAATGTGACAATGAAAACGACGACCTTCCTTAGAATAAGTGTTTTGCTCTTCCGACGTGATGTATCCTCCTAAAACTCCTTTTGCTACCTTTTCATATGGAGTAAGCTTAGGTTTAGCAATTGTGTTAGCCTTACCCTTATGTTCATTTGAAGAATTCTTTTCTGAGAGACTATTGGAAGATTGGTCAAAAGAGTTACCATTCTTACCGTTCTTACCATTCTGAGGGTTCTGAGAAGTCTGGGAGGTACTTGTGGAAGTCTTGTTCTCCTTAGGCTTTCCCTTGTTGTGCTTCATCTCCTGTGCGAGAGCAATTCCTACCGCCTTGTTGAGATCGATTGGATCGAGCACCTCGACATCGTACTTAATATACTCGTCCAATCCATAAAGGAATGCCTCTTTGCGCTCATCATCCAACTTGCGTAATTGGGTACCTAGCTGCGAAACACGATTAGAGAAAGACATCACTGGCATACCATTTTGCTTGAGAGCGCGCCAATCGTCCTTCAATCGTGCGAGGTTGAAACCGGCCCGAGGGACGGTAAGCATTGGCTTTCACCCGAAATTCTTTACTTTAGACACACACACAGAGCCCTTAGCAGAGAAAACCTACGACGTGAATACACACGGTTCGGCAGCTAGAATGCCCCGACGACAACCTGTAGGCCCCAAAATTGGCGCCCCTTTCGGTATTTCTTTATTCTTTGAGAGGGAAAGTTGCAAAGTAAGGTCCTGGGAATCCCTTACCCGTATCACAAAAGATACTACCTGATTTGGCCAAATTTCGGCAACATAACAACCCCAAAACTTGCGCGGAATCAACTCCCCTGCTGGATCTCACTTGCACTGGCGTAAACCCTCTAATTCCTGCCCAAAAACAGTAAATTCAGCCCGCTGTATTTACTGGTTTTTGTCCTGTTTTCAGCCCCAAACAGTCCCCTAGCTATCCTCTGCCAGTGGGGCACGATCCCAAAGGTTTTGACGTCCATATGGCTGAAAAACAGTCAATTTCCTGCGCATACACAGCACTGAATTTGCACCTGTACGGTGAGGACCCTCACTGGTGCCTACTTTGGAGTAGCGGCTAGCTACCCTTGTGCTTGCTCAAGGAGGCTCTTGCCTCAGCACAAAAGCATGAACCCACACAGCTGTACATCAATCAAATGAAAAGCCCTCTTGTGGGGCATCACATAACTGCACGTAGGGGAGAGAGAGAGCAGTGTGTAGCGTGCAGTGCATCACTCCTAGCACCACACTGTACATGGGAGGGAAAGAAAGCACTCCGGAGCTCTTAACCTGTGACAAAAACCCAAATGAAGCCTCTCCCAGCTTAAAAATCAGCGCCCTTTTTTCTGCATGAGGCAAGTTCATGAAAAATTGCCACTTGACGCATTTACAAGCTTTCGCCTGTTTCGGGGTTGCCGCCTAAAAATCTTCCGATCGGTCGCCCAATTGACTTCGCGACAAAGTTGTGAAGTGTTTCCCTAATCATACCGAAGGTAATGACACGAACACATTTCGTGGCTCAAAATAGCAGTTCCCTCAATTTTAGGAAATGATTCCGTTGGGCTCCCTATGGTCATCTGACCATCTATCCTCATTGGGACCGCATCCAAAAATACAATGTGGCCAAACTGTCGAATATTTTCTGTTGGTAGTCCCACCTTGAGTTTATGCCTTTATTGAGTTTACTTCCTAGTATCCACCAACTTGCTAAGTGCGACGGGGGGACCTACATGATCTTGCTCTGAGCCTAGACATCCTCTTACTATACAAATTCCAGTGCCGACCACTACCCATCTGCGGGTAAAACTACCGTTCACATTGGCCATACAATGTCCGACCATTTTCTACTTCAAAAAGAGGGTCTCAAAAATAAAACAAAACCCATTGGAAAGAAACCAACAACTAAAGTTGGCAGTTGCCACGTCCTCGTGACATAGTTAACAGCTGCCACGTCCTCGTGACAGAGGTACTGAGGTGGCATAAACCGCGCCTTGAGCTTGTCTTGGAAATCAACCCAATTGAAGGAAAGGGGCGTGAATTTGTCGGCTTCCTCTAGGTGCGCGGCTAACTGTGCCTCTTGCCATGCGTGGTACCAATTGATGGCATCACCGGCAAGGTACATAGCTACCGTCAAAACCTTGCTATTTCCTGTCTTCTTAATTGTCGCAAAATAAGCATTAAATTGATGCAACCAAGAATGAATAACTGTAGCATCCATCTTACCATCGTACTTACTGAAAGTCAACTTCTTTGTGACGGGGTTGTTGGAGTCCGCATCCCGACTTGCGCCACTTGAGGAACTACCAACATCTTTGGCTGGTTCGCACTTCGAGGCAAGAACTTGTTGAACCAATTCTTGAGTGCGTAGGTCTCTTTGAACCTCACGATCGGCCTCCAAGGCCGCTCGTCTTGCTTCGGCTTCCTCCTTTCTTTGTGCTTTTCTGTCTTTTCGTTCATCGCGCTCGCGTTCCAAGGCAATGCGAGTCGCTTCTTGTTGTATTGCTTTTCTTTCTTTTAGTTCATTGCGCTCGCGTTGCAAGGCAATGCGAGTCGCTTCTTGTTGTTCTGCTTTTCTTTCTAGTTGTGCCATCGCAACGCGATTCGTTTCTTGTTGTTGTGTCAGCATCTCCAACATCGACTTGACCATCGCCTCCATAGGATTTGGTACAATTCGTGGCGTAGATGGAGAAGGGGGTGGGTCGAACAAACCTCCTGGTGGGAAAAATTCTTCGCCGCCTCTCTCATGCTCATCACCTGTATGCGAAGTATCCATTCCGTTTCGAGTGATGACCATGCACTATCATCTTTGGTTCTTAAGTTCACGAGGAACTTGGGTTCTTGCGGATCTTGGTTTCTTGGATTCTTGAGGGTCTTAAGGTCCTTGAGGTTTTTGAGGGTCTTCTTTTGCTTGCAATCTGTGTTTGAGAAGGATCTTCTCTTCACCCGAGTTTTGCTCTTTTCTGCGTGTGCACCCCTTGGCGGCCTTGCGCTCACACCAAAGTTGCTTTTTCCCACCTCACGTCGATTGCCGGCCGCTAATTGCACGGTCCGCTCTCAATGAGTGAAAAGAGGCACAAGGGGAGGCTGGACAAGCCTTTCTTTCTTGGGTTTCTTGTCACTCTTCAAAAACACGATTAGGAATCGACACGCCCAAGCGAACTTGGGTTCATGCGACCTCAACAAGCAAAAAAATTTCTTTTGATTCTTGTGGTTCTTTCCTTGAGTGATACAGAACACTGCCAAAGCTCTGATACCAATGTAAGGTGCAGCGGAATGAATGTTTGAACTTTGCTCAAGATGAGTGCTCCGAACTGTGCTCAAGGTTCCTTTTGTTCTTATGGAAGGGAAAGCCTTCCGTTCTTAATGAGAGAGTGCAATGATCACAAACAAGTGAATGGACACTATGCATGAGAGTGTGTGAGACTGAGAGATAGAGAGAGAAGAGAAATACGACGCCAGAGACGTAAAACCCTCCTCCGAAGGCCCCACTCTCGTTGGCGAGAGTGGTCTACTATTGATTACACAAACTGGTACAAAGTGGATGCATGTGACTGATGCAATTCTATGCTAGATCGATGTCGACGACGGGGATGACGAGACCGATCGAAGGGCTGAAAATAGGTGCTCTTGTCCTGCTGTCCAAAAATGTCAGGGGCTGAAATCTGCTGCTGCTGAAAACGCAAGGAAAAACGCTGGTTTGCTGGTCTTTACTTGTTGAATTCTGCTATTGTGATGAGGCTGAAAATGCTATGGAAATGGGGGCGTCAATGGCCTGCTGCAAACGCCAATGGCTGAGATCTGTGGCGATGAGTGCTTGGATGAAAAACACTAGGGCTGAGAGGTGTTGGCGATGAAGCTATGGCTGAAAACGCCAAGGGCTGGAATCTGATGGCGAGGGTGACTTGCTGATGAAAAACGCTAGGTGAAGGAGTGTCTTGCTTGGAGGGAAAACGCCACCAAGGGGAGGATCTTGCTGAGAAGTTGCCTATTGAGCAAGGTGCTCTTGCTACCTCTTCTGCCAATTAGTGCTAACCTAGGTTTGCTTATATACAAACTTACTCAATTTGCCCTACCTACTTTCCAACAAAAGTCACTTAAATTAATAAGTGAAAAATGTCAAAAATAGGAAAAATAGGTTAAATGCACTGGAAAATTTCCCTGAAGGATTCTGATGGATTCTGATGGGAATGCATATAACCATGCTATGTGCAACCACAGGATATGCATCTACACTAAGTGCCTGGGCATGCACGGTCTGCGAACAGACTCACAAAAAGTGCCAGAACACTTGCTAATCTAGACTGACTGGATTGACGGAACCCTTGTCGTGTTGTAGCTTGTCCACGGACACATAGAGTTGGATGTGTCACGTGACAGATGACCCCACCTTGGCATTGTGCCTTTATTGAGTTCACTTCCTAGAATCCATCAACTTGCTAAGTGCGACGGGGAGACCTACATGATCTTGAATTGAGCCTAGACATCCTTTTACTATACGAGTTCCAATGCCGACCAACTTCCCGTGTGCGGGTGAAACTACCGTTCACATTGGCAATACAATGTCCGACCATTTGCAACTTCAAAAAGAGGGTCTGAAAAGTAAAACAAAAATCATTGGAAAGAAACCAACAACTAAGGTTAGCGATTCCTACGTTCTCGTGACATACCCCCCTTTTGAAATCGCAAACGTCCTCTATTGCAGACCATAAATACATGCAACTGATGATCTTGTATTGTTAGCACTTTTTTATCATCGCATGTATCCGCAACAAAGGTCGTAACACATAGAGACAAATGACTTAATGAGACCTTCATACTTTTGTCATTTTCATCTAGCACACTGAATTCATATGTACATTTGATGTGCGAGCTCTATCATTACCCCTCCTTTGCACACGTTAGGTTGGGACATAAGTAGGTTCTAACCCAAAGGATTCAAGGTAAAGCTGCAATACATTTGGTGACTCTGACAGTTCATGCTCTTCCATCCACTTTGCATCCATAGGTGGATAGCTCTTGAACTTCACCAAGTAGTGGCAACATGTCCTTTAGCTATTTTGTCCTTAAGTGCCAAAACTTGCTCAGGTACCAGGCTTTCATCAAGTTCCTCAACTTCTCGCTGATCCTCATCTAGCATATCTTCTGGCACATCACCCACGAAGGGTCTTAGAAGACTTACGTGAAATGCATTATGAATCTTCCACGCATCAGGCAATTTTAGCCTGTAAGCCACATCGCAGATCTTGACGAGCACTTGAAAAGGCCCATAGTAACGCATACTGAGCTTAGGAAACAGCCATTCCTTGCCCTTCATCTTCTTTAACCTTGCCTTTTCAAACCTTAACAGAACCCAATCACCAAGTGATAACAGCAATTCACGACGTTGACGATCAACAGCCTTTTTCTGTTTTGCCAGAGTCTTCTCCAAGGCAACTTTAATTTTCTTATACATTTCATCCATGTTCTCAACCTATCCATCTACCTCAAAGATCTTGTCCTTTGTATGTAAAATGGGAGGAACTTTTTTGCCACCTTCAACAATCTCAAAGGTGCCTTGCCAATCGACGAATGCACCGTATTATTGTATGCATACTCAAGCATAGGCAAATAGTCTCTCTCTCTCTCTCTCTCTCTCTCTCTCTCTCTCTCTCTCTCTCTCTCTCTCTCTCTCTCTCTCTAAGCTATTTTGAAATATTAGACGTATTGCCGAGAGAGAGAGAGAGAGAGAGAGAGAGAATCCACGCAAAACACCAAGTGGCAAAGGTCCATCCCTAGACTACACTGGCCCCAAAGACTTGCGTCCCTTTCGGAATTTCTTTATTATTATGTCGCAAAGGTAAAAACTTTGGGGCTCTTCTCTACTTCTCCTAGTGGTAGAATGCCAAAGAGAGAGACTTCGTATTACATATTTAAAGGCCCTTGGCCTCAAACTTAAACGTTAATCATGAAAAGCACAAGTCTAAAAGCATCTGGTCAAAAATCAAGCGCCAATGGTGCTCATTCGTACGATGTTGCCACGTCATCAGCCCAGTACGATTTGTGGACGTCCGTACAGTTACGTCATCATGCTCTATGCAAGTTTGTGTGTGTGTGTGTGTGTGTGTGTGAGTGAGTTTTAATAACGTAGGCCCCTCTGCAAAACTTTATAAGTTGCTGGGGGTTAAGATTTTTAATCCTAACCCATTTTATAATTGGGCCACATAAGTTGGGATTTCTTCTATATTTTCTTCTTCTTGGGTTTAGGCCCCTCGGCTAGAACTTGCAAAATTCAGCGGTAAGACGAAGACCCGAAGGTCACTCAGATATTCCTAGTGCCATACACAGATGCAAAATACCACATAGAGAAACTGTCACAGCACAGAAGAATCTTTTGGCTTTGACATAGAGATCGTCATGGACCACCTTTCTAGGGAGAAGGAATCTATGATTGGCCAGACAGACGCATTGATCAAATGCGTTTATGACCTCGACGCAGAAACCCTAACCCTAAAACCCGTCATGTGAGCCTGTTTGCCGAAACGATCAATGATGGTCCAAATTCCAATACAACCACATGATGTAGTGGGCAAGTCGATGAAATCCATTGCAATGCTTTCCCGAGGTCAAGTAGAAATGTGAGGATGTAACAAACCGAAGGCTTTCTGGCGGTTGTACTTCACTTTCTGGCAGGCGAGGCATTCAAAAACGTACTTCTAGACATCTTTGCGGAGAGTAAGCGAGTAGAACAAAGTATCAATGGCAAGGCTTGTGGGGTGAATACCACGCCCCCATGGTATAAAAGATATCCACCCTTCAATATGTAGCAATAGAGACGGAAGCGGCATACAGTTGTCATGAAAGTGCATCCGCTACTTTATTATTACTTTTTTTTCCGAGAAAAAGATCCTTCTATTAGTTAATGAAAGCAGTGTAACAGGGAACGGGCGGAACGCAGTCCAAACGTTCCAAAACGGCGTTCCGGACGAGTCCCATTCCCGAAACGAAGTCGGGAACGGAACACCGTTCCGGACCCGGGGGGAAACACGGCGGATCGTAAGGCGGAATGGCGGAAGGCGGGGTAGAACGGGCAAAAGTAGGCATTTGGGGACAGATTTGGGGCTGTTTGGGGGACATATTTGGGGCAGTTTGAGGGCAGGTTTGGGGTTGTTTAGGAGTTGATTTGGGACTAAACTGAATGGAGGTAATTCAAGCCTTACTTTAGTCGATCGTTCCGGCCCCGTTCCCGTTTCGAGCCCCCTTCCTCCTCCCCGTTCCCGTCCCGTTCCAGACCCTCCCATTCCCGTTCCCCGTTCCCATTTCGAGTAACTATGAATGAAAGAGCCCATAGGGCTACAACCACCTCTACTAGAGAGGGCTACAAAAATCAGAAGGGGAGACTCTCCAAATGAAAAAGCAGCATATGTACAATGAGGGCTAAATCAAGAGATGGGAGGAGGGAAAAGCCACACAGGTGGACGGTAGTGTTATCTGAGCACACCCCGGACCATGGTGAAGAAAGGCCCAAGGCGCCAGAGTCGAAGGAACGCCTCTCTATGCTCCCACATGCGGTCGGAGCTGCCTTGAAGTCTCTTGAATTGTCCCCTGAGAGTATGGATCAGCTCCAGCCAAAAATCTCGAACAATCTCCACTGGTGGCACAAGGCAAGCCTCAAAGATGTGGAAGCAGCGGGCCCGCCAGATGAACCAAGAGTGTCAAGCCACAGACGAGCTCCCAACACACACCTCTCTCACTGCACCACTCCTGTGGAGTAAGCTCTGTAGTAGTAGGCTGGAGTGTAGGTCGACCCCCTTGTATCACTATCATCCTGCTGATGGAGGATAGCTCAAACTGTAATGCAGGGCCCGTGAGAGTGGACCAAGCAACTGCCCCCCAAGTGTATTGTCGTGCTGTGGAAAGAGCTGGCATCAGCCGAAGGACCCGAAGCCAAACCTATTGTGCCATAGGGCACTCCCACAGACAGTGACACCGACTCTCCAAAGGATGGTCACAAGCTACACATGCTGCCAAAAGGCCACTATGTACTAGCCAGCTCTCCACTGCTGTAGCTCTATGTACAACCAGCCATTGGAACAACGTGACTCGTCGCGGCTATCTGGTGCCCCACAACCTCGCCCAAAAAGCTGACAAGAACTCAGCTGTGAGACCCTCCTCCTGCCAATGAGGTGCTGCAGTAGGACAAGCCTCTCTCCGTCCTGCCAGTATGTGACGTCCCAGTCGAACAGTGTACTGAAAGAAAGGCACCCCTGGATGGTTGGCTGAGGAGAAAGGGTCCCTCCAAAACCACTCTTGAGGATCCCACTGCACTCGTGCAAGTGGACAGCTCTCCCAAGCCCAAAGCCTCCAATGGCAAGTCCTCGCGCAGATGCCGACTACTCGGATCCTCTCAAAACAACACTCTGCAATCTGTGGAGCCTCTACTGAGACTCTGTGTAGTCGACCCTCGCCCTGTATCTCGTAGAACATGGAGGGTACAGTCTCCGAGCAAGCTCGAATTGCGATGAGGACCTCCAGTCGCGTGAAGTCCCCCATCCATTTGGGAGCTGCTGCCTCTAGAGGTGCGAGCCACTCAGCGGGTACTGCCTCTGTGATGTCCAAACACATGCTCTGCACCCCCCTCATGCCCTGCAACTGGATGCTCTGAAACAGTAAACTCCTCTTTCAAACCTGAGAACTGAAGCCAATCACCTAAAGTGCGTGTTGGACCCTCTGCCATGGAACCCCAAGAAACATGAGGCCTACTACCAACCAAGTGGCCTCTCTGAGTGTTGACCATGGGGTTCCAAACAAGGGGCTATCTCAAGCGCTTCTCCGTGCACGTGGGCTGGTGCTGCTCCAGACCTCTCCGCAGTTGCTCCCTAGAGTGAAGTAGGCTCACAACAAAACGATCCTCCAGTCTCCTGCTCAGACCAACTATGCCCATCTCTGTAAAGATCCATCTGATGGAAGGTCTCCAAGGGCCTCCTACATGAGGCACCCGAGCTCGAAGCCGCTGAAGCAAAAAATCCTTCCAAGGCTCCTCCCCTGGAAGCAGTCCTCTGACAACAAACTTCCCAAGAAGGGCTCTAGTCTACTGTGTTGGGTCAATGATCCCCAACCCTCCTGAGAACAAGGTAGAGTGATGACCTGCCATGCTACTTTTGCCCAGGCTATCTAAGTGTCGCGCCCTGACCAAAGAAAATTCCTGATCAGCCTCTCTACCTGGCTAATGCAGGAGCTCGAAAAGATCCAACAAGATGTAATGTACCACATAGTAGCCAACAACACCTAATTGGCCACTACAACTCTGCCTACCAAAGAGAGTCGTGCCGAACTCCAATGTAGCAACTTCCTCCTGATGGACAGGAGGAGGGGAGCAATCTGCTGCTCAGGGCACAAGTCCAGGCCAACCTGACAGCCAAAGTAGCGAATTGCAGTCCCTGGGGGAATCCATCTAAAACCCTCACCTGACAGCCAATCAAGCGTAGGAGCACTACCAACCCAAAAATCCATTGTCTTCCTCCCATTGATCAGTGTGCTTGATGCACAACAAAACGTCTCTAGAGCCTGCTCTCACCTGTGCAGGTTGGTCTCTGGCCCTCCAAGTACAAAGCTGAGTCACCTACAAACTCAGCATCCAGTAGCCCATCGTCCCGAATAGGGATCGCTAAGCCACGTAAACCAACCTGCTGTGAAACCAAGAATTTGCTTATCGCCTCAGCATAAAACAGAAAGAGGAAGGGGGCTAGAGGGCAACCCTATCACAACAAAACGTCTCTAGAGCCTGCTCACCCCTGTGCAGGTTGGCCTTCTGGCCCTCCAAGTACAAAGTTGAGTCATCTCTAAACTCAGCATCCAGTAGCTCATCGTCCCGAATAGGGAGTGCTAAGCCACGTAAACCAACCTGTTTGACCGAGTGTGAGCATGAAACGGTCTCCTCTACCACTTGCCAAAAGCACCCGAGTGTGCACGTCTGTAGAGAGCTGACACACCTCTGATCCAAGCATCTGAGAAGCCCATCCTACATAGAGTACCCTCCAAGAACTCCCAGTCCACTCTGTCGTAGGCCTTCTCAAAATCGAGAAGAAGTATCACCACATCCTCACCTCGAAGGCGAGCGAGGGCCGACGCCTCCCAAAAAGTGAAGATGTTGTCAAGGATACTGCACTCCTTGACAAAACTTGTCTGGGTCCCATGTATAATGCTCTCTAGAAGTGGTTGAATCCTCAAGCTCGGAACCTTGGCTAGAATTTTGTAGGCTGAGTTGAGGAGGGTGATGGGTCGCCACTGCCGCCCTCCTTGGGAATGAGGTAGATCAAGCCCTCACTCATGCTCTCAGGCATCTCTCCTGTGTGCAAGATGTACTCAAAAGCGTTGCAAAGGTCTGTGCCCAGCAAGTCCCAGTACTCCAAGAAAAAATTGGGAGTCAAGCCATCCTCCTCGAGACAGCTACCACAGGGAAGTTCTCTGAGGGCCACATGGAGCTCCTTTAGTTGGAGAGGCAGCTCAAGTCTCTGACGAATTTCCTCAGTCACAAGACAAGGCATCTGTGCCCAAACCTGCTCTCTGCATGCATCCTGACGCTCTGACTAAGACTCTGCTGACAGCAAGTCACGGTAGAAGTCAGTAGCAACTACACGCATATCCTCTGGCTCTAAAGCAACTGACCCGTCAGGTCTCCTCAACTGGCTGACACTGGTGTGCGCATGACGGGGTCTCACTACCTCAAAGAACGACCCAGTCACTCTGTCACCCACCTAGGTCCACTGAGATGCCTGTCGATGAAAAGCAGACTCGTGACGCCTCTCCTCTATGCTGGCAAGCTCCTGGCGAGCCTGCTGCAACTGCTCCTCTAACCAAGGATTGTCTGTGTGCTGCTCCTGCATCCTCTGCAAGGAAGCAACACCCCGACCGAGACGCTGCTCCTCCTCCCTCGCTGCAGCCACGAGGGCCGTAGACTCCTAGAGAAAGAAATGACTAAGTTGAGCAAGCCTAGAGGCCACTCTGTCAGCAGGAGAGTCCTGCGTGTCCAAGCCCTCTGTCCAAAGAGGCACCACTCGCTCTCTTAGCTCTGAGTCCAACAAGATCCTCTCAGGGATGCGTAGCATCGTGCTCCCCCTCCTTTGTCTATCTGTCACCGTGAGGATCATTGGTGCATGGTCCAAAAGAGATGTCCCAACCAAGATGCAAACTGACCCTCCCAAGTCACATATGTGGTCACTGGCGTAGAAGTGATCTATCCGAGATAGATTCACTCCTCCCACTCTGCGGTCCGAGTGAAAAGGCCAAGCTGTCTGGGGGCCTCACAAAGCCAAAGTGTTGCCAAACATCTGAAACCCTCAAAGTCATACATAGCCTCTCCCAATCTGCCAACTCAGCTCCGTGCACAACAACATAGCTACCACCAATCCTGTCTGAGGAGTCCTCCAACATTTTGAAGTCACCCCCAATGCACCATTGCTATGTATGCGGCAGAGACTCTACAATGTGAGACCAAAACTGTGCACGTGCACTTGCCACATTGGGCGCATAAATGTACACGAAACCCAAGAAGCAACCCTGAACCTGCATAGTAATCCACTGAGACTTGCCAGGCACAATGCCCACAATGGCATGCTGCCAAGAGTTCATAATAGTCATACATACCCCTCCCTGTATACCACCAGGTCCAAATGCAGCTGACCAAAATGTCTCAAATCGCCCACGCAAAAGTTGGCCACATCGTCTAATGCGGCTCTCACAAAGATGATGCTCCTGCAGCATAAGAATATCAATCTCTCCGTCCACAAGAAATCGTTGAAGCTCCTGACGCAATCGACCCCGCAGGCGCTAAAACTGGGGCCCACCTAATCCCTGCCACATTCCATGAGATAATCCTCATGGGGAACGAGAGAGAACTAATGTTGCCGTAGCAGCTAACCGTGCTATCTTCGAGGCTGGCTTGGATGGTGTCACAAATGGGTGACGTGGCATGGTCCTCGACACACTCATAGAGTGGCAGCAGACCCGGACACCCTTAAACTGACCGGCAGCACACGTGGCAGGCTGTACGGCAATTTTCGGAAATTGCGGCACCAAACGCACTGACATGCTGACGTGGCAGCGTACGGATTTTCGCAAATTACGGAGGCTGCGTTTACTGCTGGATTTACGCTGGTTGAGTTTTTGGAAGCTTTTGGACTTATTGCTTTATTTTTATAAGCTTTTGAGTTGAGAAGCTTTAAGGGCTCTGCTTTTGGGCATCCCTTGTAACCAATAAATAAGTGGTTAGGCCCTCACTTCTCAGAGCATCTGGACACAGAGTCTGAGAGTGAGCACCTACCCACTCTCTTGTACTTTGAACACAGATTAATACAAAAAGAAATAACGAAAGGGGAGCCAGTCTTTGGGACCAATATCTCTAGGCACGGAACTACGTCGGGCCGTGTCGACTCAAGTGTAAATTCTGAACTGTCTTGAAGTGAATCTCTGTTGTGTCGCGGTAGAATCTTGACTTGGAGTGTCCAAGTTTGTTACAGATGGAGAGTAATCCGCATCCGAGCGTCCCCGAGATGGGCGTGACTGCAAAGATTGTCTAGCCCAGGCCCAAGAAGAGCGTACCGTATGCAGGGCAACCTCCTCTGTCCAAGAGTCCTCATGTATGCATACATAGCATGATGGGCTCTGCGTGTCAGAAGTATACCACAATGTGTCTACATCCTGCCGAGTCTGGAGGTGTCACTGAAAACTTGGCCAACGGCCACAAGGTCTGTACCAAGTCTATAGCCCCCAAGTCTCCCGTGTGGTGAGAGAACTCGAGGGCATGTGCCTGCAACCACTCCATCCCTGAGTCGAGGGTCCACTCAGCCTGATCCCTGCCACATAAGAGAAAAGACAAGCTATCCATTGAGTCTAGGGCCTCTATCCCTCTAGCTGCAAGGAACAGTACATGAACTCTAAACAAGCTGCCTCAAAGTCTGGTGAAGGGTCACCGAGAAACCACGTAAGTCGTAGGCAAAGAACTCCCACCTGCGAGGAATGTCGAAGCACGTCGGTCCACAAGGATCTGCTGCAAAGGGAGAAGTCTGCACCAAAAGGAAGGTATACAAGAAGGGTTGTCCCTCTCTCGCCAAGCGACTCGTGGCAAAAGCACTGCCAAGAGATCTCCAAGCAGTTGAGGAAGGTCCTACCCCATGAGTCGGTTGCGGGGTAGGAACGGGAGGAGATGTGGAAGCAAGGGGACTCGTGGGAGGAGTGGGGGAACGGGGAGCGGCAGAAGGAGAGGGGCGAGGTGGGGAGGGGGGAGGAGGCGAAGGCCGAGGCGGAGGCAGAGGTGGAGAGGGAAGGAGAGGAGTGGAGGAAAACTCGGGGGGAGGAGGGGGGAGGCTGTCGAAGGTGAGACTGAAGTGGAAGTGGAAGTGGAGGTGGAGCTGGGACCTCATCCTGCTGTAGAGGGTCGAAACGGTTCCCTATGGGAATGCTGGCCTGGAGCCTGGCGACCACCCGGTGGGCAAGGCTGGTGTGGTGGCCCCTGTCGACGTCGACCACGAACCTGCTGTTAGCCCTCCATTGCCTGAACTCTAGGCTCGGAGGGTGAGTTTGCCTGAGTACCTTGTGACTCTGTCTGCTGGCCAATCTTAGGAGGATGGGGCTGAGTCGGAGGTGAAGGTCGAGGCCTCCTCCATGGACAGGCCTTCGCAAGAGGCCCATCTAACGACAAATGAAACAATGATTCGGGAGGCCCAAATACTTCACGCTCTGGCGAAACCAACCACTACTCACCCTAGGTAGTAGAATGATCTTCGGGAGGGTGTGGGTGTCTCGAACCAGAACACATACTATGGGAATGGTAGCTGTCGCGCGAGGTGTCTCCAGAACAGTCCCAATATCTGAGCCTATCCTGGATAGTAACGGAAGGTACTCCCTCCTCTGGGCCGGGAAAGCAGACTAAGACTGAGATGGGAAGGTCTGCCTCCTCACCAGCACGTCGGTAGCTGGGTCGAAACCATGGCGTTCAGAAAATGAGCTCGAACCGCTCGGATGGCCAGTGGGCTCATCACAATGACCTTGGACGCCATCTCGGGAGTCTCAAACTCTATCTGGTAATAGCCATGCCCGAGAAGCTGAACGTCGAATATCTTGCCCACCTCTGCTAAATGGCGGGCCTGTAGAAGATCACGCACCTCTTCTCTGCTAGGGCGGGTGCCGATGATCTTGTAGATGACGGAGGTCGCCTGGAGGCGCTCCACCTCTACTGCGAGGCTCACTTGCTCTGTCGACAAAAGAGCAAGTCGAATGGTGGGCTCTGCAGGGTCGGGCGAGGGGGCCTCTTGAGAGTCCCTCTGGGGTGGAGCATGAGACTCCATCTATGTCTGCTGCTGTGATGGAACGCGAGACGGAAGGAGACAGCCCTCTGAGGAAATCACAACAAGCAATGTCAGGAGGTCAATCCCTTCGGAGCAAGTCGAGAGGCCCTTCAGGGGGATGGGAGCTAGCGAACCGAACAAGGAGGGATGGAATCGAGCAGGAGGGGTAGCGCGAGAGGGGAGGAGGAAACGAGCGGGAGGGACAGCGCGAGGGGGGAGGAGGCGAGGGAGCAGCGCGACAGGGGGGAGGGCTGGAACCGGAGAGCATGAGCACGGGAGCACGAGGGGAAGGGCTGGGGTGAGGGGGCAACACGCAGGTTGGCTATACCGCACACAGGCAGGGCAACAGGCAGGCGGGACAGCGGCGGGCAGAACACAGAGATAACTGCAATAATCAATCTACATACTTGACAAAACTTTTAGAATTTCAAAACAACTGTAAAAGAGAGAATCCACGTGAGAGACGTGAAGTGGCAGAGTTCCACTCCCAAGCGACAATGGCCCAAAAGACTGGCACCCCTTTCGTATTTCTTTTTTAATACGCTTCACAAAGTACAAGTTCCAAGGGTTCAACTCTCTCCGAGAGTTTGCGTCCAAATGTTCTACAAAAGAGTGGCCCTCTAGGCACTTATAAACGTACAAGGGATGCCCAAAAGCAAAGCCCAAGAAGCTTCAATCCTAAAAGCACTTGAATCCAAAAGCATCTGCTCCTAAAAGTTGGCACCAAAAACTATCCCAAGGCTCCCAGTGCAATTCACGTGAATCCGTGCAGTTGTGCCACATGGCAATCAGTGCGATTTACAGAAATCGGTCCTAGTGTTCAAGCTTTTGATTTTTGGGTTTTAGGCTACTTGGTTCGAGCTCCAAAAGTTGGTAGGGGCTAGGCATAATAATTCCTAGCCCCTTATTTACTTTGAGCCACTCGACGGGACTGTAAGTTGGGGTTTCTTTTGTTTCTTCTGCTCTTCTAGTCTTTAGGCCTCTCGGCCGGTTCTTGCAAAACTCAATCAAGTTAAGTCCAAGACCCAAAGGTCACACAGATGTTCATAGCCATGTAGATGACTTCAGGTGCAAATTCCACATAGAGAGAATTAATCATGGCACAGAGGATTTTGGCTTTGATCAAGAGATTGGCATAGAGCACCTTTCTAGGGAAAGTGAATCTGTGACGGGCCAACCGCCAAACGAACGCATTGATCCGATGCATCTATGACCTCGTCGCAAAAACCCTAACCCTAAAACCGATCACAGCTAGCACTTGTTGCCATTGATTGACAGAATTGTTTATGTTCATGTCCTGTAGTTTTCTATAGAGAGGTGTGCTTGATGCAACGGTAGACTAGACTTGCAGATTCCTTTGTCACTCTTGGAGGCCCCAAATCCCTTGTCTTGTTGTGTACCCATAGTCTAAGACGAGATGTTAAGAGTTTCTAAGGTCATCTCTTGGGTTTCTCCGTCTAGAACTTGTGACTGAGCGTTTCTTGTGACAGTGCTCAGCCTTCTAAGGTGCTTCTAGATTCTAGGCATGAGGGGGGATTTTCCAAGTTTCTTGCCGGCCCCTTGTTGGACTCCCAGTTTCTGCCAATTGTTTCTCAGTTTGCCCATTTTATGGGTCTTGGGGTTTTAGGGAGTGACTCGGACATTTGTGTTGGGTCCCTATACAGGGAGAGAGGACATTGCCCATTCTGGTATTGTATGGTGTTGGAGCCTTGTATGCAGAGTTTGTGCCCCATAGGGCTTGTGCCACTTTCTCTCTCCATCTTTACTCTCGTGTTTTTCTCTCTTCTCCTCTCTTGTCCACGTGTTCCCTTGTCACCACCTTCCGCTACACTTTGACAAGGACAATGTCTTATTTAATAGTAAAGTGTATCCAACCTCTCATGTGAGTAAACTTAAACAAGAACCAGTTGACATTGATAATCTCACTCGATGCCGCATAGATACAAATGTCTACGCATTGACCTTATATCATGGCTCCTAAGATGCACCCTGGCACAACGCCAATGCTACAAAGGAACTTCTCAGATTTTTCCGCTTCCTCTAGCCAAACGGACCTAAACATACAAGTGCTCCTAGCGGAACGTGGGAATCAAAAGGCAAACTCTCCCTCAATAGTCCATATACCTTCAACCTGGCCTTCCCTTCACACACAAAAGCCATATATGTGGAAAAGGATAAAGCCAAAGTAGAGCTCCAAAGGCCTCAAAAATCAAGATCCCATATATGATATGGGTCTCTATCGAAGAATGCAAGAGGTATCTCTAAACTTAAGAGGGAAAGGGTGGCCCTCTCTTCATCAAAAGCCCCGAGGGACTGCTCACCACACCAAGGGCAAACAAGAAGCAAAGAATATACCAACTAAAGTCGGCCATAAAGTTTCTTTATGCAAAGAAATTCAATCCCTGTCCACTTTGATCCCCCTCTACAAGCATAAATGCAAACAGTTATTTATACATGAGCAAACGAAAGCAACTACACTTCTTAAACTATTCACTTGCACAAGGATAATATCCTGTTCTTTAAGGTAAAGCCTTGTGGATCTTGTGGACCTTCTGACCATAGGCAATGATTATGCCTCATATTTTTACGAGGTGGAAAGGCAACAAGGTATCTCTTGTAAAGTATAGCTTCGTGTGTAGATGGTAATAGACCAAAACTTGCAAAGCTTTGTTAACATAGATCATTAATTTTAAGATAGCAATTAAAAGATAGACTATAATCACTAGCAATACCTTTAACATTTGTTTAACCTCTAGTGTTGAAGCTTTTGAGTTGTAATTGAACGAAGATGTAGAGTCATTTGAAATAAGAAAATTTGGTTTCTTTACATAGCCACAACCACCATTTGCTCTAAAAAGCCCTTGAGCCACCCATAAATGTTTGCCATAACCCTGAAACAAAAGATGAATCAAGAAACAATCTTTTGCCTTCTCTTCAATAATCTGCACCTTATAAAGCAATAACCTGTATGTTTACTGCCACCATTTGGGCTCCCAATAGCCATGCCTTCACGGGATTGTAGTTTGAAGAATCAACACGCCATCCTCGCGGATATACCCTAAGAATGTTATCTCGAGTGAACCTGCCAAAAGAACTTTCGAGTTATCTTACAAAAAGTAAGATCCAACATTAGGGCTTTGATCGGGCATCCAACATGAGGGCTTTGATCGGGGGCAGGGTCCTCACAGTGAGCTAAAAGACTTCAAACTCTCACCTCTCTACGAACAGGATGACCAAAGGATAAAAACCCACTAGGGAAAAAGTGCCTTTGGTATGCACTCTCAGTGAGTTGAGATGTGGACATTGAAATACTCGTTCACACATGGTGGCAAAAAAGAGCCTTTGCTATGCACTCTTAGTGAGTTGATGCGTGGACATTGAAGTACTTGTTCATACATGGTGAGTGCCCGGAAAAAAAACAAAAGAAAAGGGAGTAATGCAAGTGCCAATTAAGGGACACGCTTTATGCATACAAGAGAATTTGTAAGAGAAATGCAATGCAACAGGGGAATTGTTTGGTGCTTCAAGGAACAAATGTAGCACATGTGACATCCAAAGTTGTCTCAAATGGTGTTCCAACTTACTGAACAACAGTGGCAGGACTTGATTCTGCAATTTTGGAGAGTTGAGGCTCACTCAAACTAATTCTCTTTGCATGCTCCTCAACTCTAAGGGTCCCCGATAGAGACTTCTCCATCTTCCCCTGACGGATCGCAATAATCTTCATGTAGTCTTGCGAGACGAACTTCCGTTGCTCAGGAGGTTTATCTTTGTCATCATCAATGTCATCCTGGAGCGAAGTAAGATCACTATCCAGATCAAGACATTCTTCATTCCTTGTGATTACAACTAAGCATCAAGTTATAAATCGCAGCCTGAAGAACTGATTGCAATTAAAAACTCAGGGAAGAAGAGAATCTACCTCTTCATCCCACAACCGATCACTACTATCTGAATTTTGCTCAGCATATCTCGACTTAATGCTAGCTTGACGACACTCCTTGGGTGGCTTTGTTGAAATTAAAATCTTTCCTTTTAACTCCCATGGTGAAGGAAACTGTGCCAGCTCTTGTGTAGGTGGTGGATACCACAGTTGAGACCCAAAAGTATCCATGATTACCTACATTGCATCCATCTAAAACATTTGTCGCAGGCTTCAAACCAAACAAGATAAAACAAAGACCTTAAATCATTAAGTCTTTATGAAGAAGCTTGCACACCTTAGCTGCTTTGGCTTGTAGATTTACTGGGAGGTGGTCTTCCAATGTGATGATTAGAGGGTATTGAGATTTCACAAATGCATTTTCTTTTATTGCAGAGATGCATGCCTCAAACGTCACTGGAGATGTCAGTGTCCTGACAATAAGACAAATAAGCAAAAAAACGAACAACTCCTTTGGTAAGAGGTATAGAAAACGAGCCAAAATGAAGCCCTATTTGCTTGTACACAATGCTTACCCTTGTGGTACAGTTTGCTAATGGAAAGTGCAACACATTCGACAAAAAGTGCAAGTAAATACTACATAGTGCCAACCATGAAATGCAGATAGCCAAAAAGTTGAGTAAGAAACTTATTGAGGTAGAAAAGTTCAGTACCTCCCATGAACCACGTTTATGTCTTCATTGTTGCCTGGCCACAAGTCCAATTCAACTACACGTACCCCTTTCTGGAGTGCCTTGATAATTGGCTTCTCACTACTTTTGCTACTGAGCTGATTTCCTGTTAAATACGAGTTGTGGCCCGTGAAGATGTAGTAATGAGACAGTGGAAGGTTCATGTCTTGATGTATCTGAAAATGAATATGCATTAAATACCAGTATCTAGGGTGCCAAATAAAGCATAAATTGGTCATGATTATTAATGACCTTAACATTTTTTTAAGTCTTAACAAAACTCAAACAATTGCACATAGTATTATCATAGTTAAAGGGGAGGTTCAAATCATGTTAATGTTAACAAGGCAGAGCAACGCAATACCTATCATTAATGGAAAACTAAGATCATTGACTCATCGTGCCTGAGGCTACGGAAGGCACACTCATCTTGGATCAAAATCCCTGTCCCACTTGCACACATTACATTAGCGGAGATGACAGACGGTTTTTCTTGAAGCCTTCATTTTCTTGACTTCAATTTTTACTAATACCTCTCACTCTCAGCTAGGTATTCTTGTTTAACACAGGCTAGTCTTACTGTCTAGAACTTGGAAGTGCCATTGGTCTACAGTCCCTACAATTTATTTTCACACCTCTTGATATGTGTCAATTGCTATGCATAGCATTCTTCACCAGGATCCTGATATGACTTCATCGTTGCACGTTCTACATGCACCACGAAAAGAGCTCTTTGTAGCGGTCATACCTGATTTCGAATAGCAAAATTCAGCTGGGTATCAAAGAGGTACAAAAGAAACTGCTTCTCATTGACCTGGGGCTCAGGTAGAGCATTCAAGCAAGATTTCATCAGCTCGGATGCTTGGGCTTCCGTTAATACATCAGTGTCTTGTTGAACTTCGTTGAGAAACTTGCAAAAGTGGGAGGCATGCATGCAGCCATTAGAGGAGAATTTTTGAAACAGGGTACGGATTTCTTGAGATACTGCAGGACCAGCATCACCCGGAAGAAGTGTAGGTCGTGAACGACCATGCCTCGAAGACAACTTGGGCATGGCAATGCAGGAAGAGACGCGAGCCCGCAAGGAAAATCTCTCTCTCTCTCTCTCTCTCTCTCTCTCTCTCTCTCTCTCTCAACAGCGTACCATCGCCAGGACCTTCACAGATCCAAAATAACCGAAAGGCGTATGCAGATATAGTAAGTTTTGGTTTTCTTCTGCAATGCGCATCGCGTAGCTACTTTGCTGTTGCGCACCCTGCACGACTACAACAGCTTCACTGCTTCAATTGCGGTTTGTCGCAATCCTCTGTCCACTGCTCTCTCTCTCTCTCCATGCACTCCACCAGTCTCCTTAGAATATATAGTATAGATGCCACACCACTGGAGCCCACAAGGTTTTTTGGCCTTCTAAAGGCCTCAGGCTGGTGTCACACTGGGACGGGGAATGGATGGCCATGCTGATTTGGCGTCCGCTCATTCGCCGTTGTAAAAAGAGAAAGCTGGCCGCGAGAGGATGTCAGAGGGGCGGCCTCGCATGCCTGGCCAACTTTCCAAACGCGCGGCCATCTGCAAAAGTACGCGCGCGAAAGCATTTAAGAGGTTTTGAGCCCTGACGTGCAGCGCCAAAGGCGGATGATGTACCACTTGGGCTATTCTCATTGCTTGAGAGGAAAGGCCAATGTTTTGTACATGTCCCAATGTGACAGCAATGGGCTGGCCACACCTGCAAATCACACTTGGGCGGGCGTCCCAGTGTGACATAGGCCTTAGTATCCGGGTGAAGGTAGTTCAATTTTCATTGTTTGACAAGTGTCCTTCAAGAAAGCTTTAAAAGTCTTGAAGAGAAAAAAATAGAGCATCCAAATCATGGTGTTGGTTTTATTATGTCTATCAAATACTATTTCTCAAAGCTGCTTTCATTGTTTTGACAGGCTTTAGAGAACAAAAGATTAAAGAGTATTCATAGAAGTTTTATCCATGATGTGAAATAATGATTCGATAATTTTGTTATGCTATTTCCCAAAGCTGCTTTTATTGTTTTGGCAGGCTTTAGAGAACAAAAGATTAAAGAGTATTCATAGGAGTTATACCCATGATGTGAAATAGTGATTCAATAATTTTGTCTGACTTTCATTTACAAAATTTTCTCTTTGGCCCTAGCTAGAACGCTGAGTGATCACATGAAACATATCATCCTGCCAGAATAGAAGGGCTTTATTAAGGGCAGGTACATTTTGGATACTATCATTACCTTATGGGAAGCTATGGAATATGCTCTGGACAGTGATCAAGAGTTCTTATTCTTTAAGATTGATTTTGATAAAGCCTATGACAGAATTGAGTGGGACTTCATCTTTCAATCCCTGTTTGACATTGGTTTTGGAAAGCTCTTTATCAGCTTTGTTCAAATCTTATTTGGAAATGCCTGTGCAAGAATTGCTATTAATGGAGATTTACTTGAGATTTTTACTTTAAAGAGGTCTATCAGGCAAGGCTGTCCTATAGCTCCTCTACTGTATGCTATATGCTCTGACTCTCTTGGATGGTTAGTGAAAGATGCACTAGACAAAAGTACAATGCAGGGTTTGAAGATCCCAGGGATGGATAGAGATCTTGTACTGCAACAGTTTGTAGATGACACCAACTCCATAATTGCTAATGACAGTGCTTCAACTACTCAGTTCTGGTTGTGTTTGGACACATTCTGCAAAGCCAGTGGATCAGTGATTAACCACAACAAAACAGGTTACAGAAGCTCTAATGGACTTACTCCTCAGGTAGTTACTACCTCTGGCTGCCAAGAACTTAAGAATGGTGAAATCTTCAGGTTGCTTGGCATTCCAATGGGTTTCAAAGTTTCTTTTGCTCAGAGATGGGAATGGGTCATTGATAAATTCAAACAAAAGCTGGGTAAATGGCGGCTTGCTCACTCCTCCATTTCATCCAGAATTTTTATTTTAAATCATTACCTTTTGCCCACACTCATTTACTTCTTGTCTTGCTGGTCTCCAGCTAAGTACCAGATTAATCAAATCTTCTCTATGGCAAGGAACTTTTTGTGGGGAGGTGATAATGCTCACAAAAGGATGCCCAAAGTTTCATGGGAAATCTGTTGTCTCCCAAAAGATAAAAGGGGACTTGGATTGCTTAACCTAGAGAGACTATCCACCAAGCTTGCAGCCAAGTGGATCTACAGAGCTTCAGACTCAAAGGACTAATGGGTTGCACTTATAAAAAGGGATATTCAGAAATTCAGATGTGCAAACTACAAATCTTGGTCAAACTTTCACCTCAGGGAGATCTTGCTGTCAACTGTCAATATGCATCCAGTAGGATCCAAACTGGTTTGCAGAATGTGGATGGCTTGGAATACAGTCAAAGCTCAGTGGAAACCTTCAACTGAATTCTTCTCTAACCAGCCCATTTTTCTTCAAGATTCTATATAGTTTGGTTTTTTTGCAGGTAAATCCTCTGTACTACCTTGCAGAAAAGCTCACAAATGTCATAAAGCAGGCATTAGATCCTGGGAAGATATCCTCCATGAGTGCAAACTGAAGACTGACAGACAGCTTCACCTTCAATTCTCAATCCCGATCTCCCTTTCCAAGTGGTGTCTGGTGACAACTAACTTGAAGCTAGGACAATTCACTGTCCCCCTCAGAGATAACCAAGCAGCAAACAGGATTTGCAAGCTGACTGAAGATGTATACAAGCAATTCTACCCTAAGTTACGTGTAGAAGAGGACATAAAGAAAAGACTCAACAAAATTTGGAAGATTGGTTGGAGTAGGAAGCAATGGACCTACATGTTTAAATGTCTTTGGTCATTTCCTTTGGAGATTAAATACTCTATCCTCATGTGGCTAATCATCCATAATGGCAACTAGATTGGAAGTAGAGCACTCACAGTAGGAGTTAGTGATGGTATTTGCAACAGATGCCATAAAGCTGTGGAAGACAATTTACATCTTTGGTTTAATTGTAAAGCTAATGGGGGGTTACTAAGAGCCATCTAGAAAGTAACCAGCCAAATAAATCTTAAAGCTTTGGACTTCAAAGATTTTTTATTGGGTAGCTGCAGGGGTCTTGACATCCCACTCTGGACCATCTGGAGAGGCTACTTACTTTGGTTTATTTGGAACCAGAGGAATGCTTTTTTGTTCAATAGTCCCTTCAGCCTACCCCCTATGTCTCCTTAAGTCTGATCTCAAACATTCTGCCCTCAAGTTGTGTAATAAAGTTAAAGAAGCTTTACCACAAGGCTTGTCTTTATCCTTTGTCTTAAAGTCAACCCACTGGCAAAAATGGCATACAGTTGCCCCTCTGATCTACCACCATGCCAGATTCAGAATGCTTTATCTCCTGTAATTGCTTCTGAGTAGTTGGGGTTGACCCACCCCCTATCTGTGTGTCTGATCCACCCCTTTGTAACTCTTTCTTTTAATACATTTCCACTTTCCTCTAAAAAAAAATTTGTTAAATTATTTTGATTTGTAAAGAGTCATTTTATTTAAGGACTTCACAAAGACTCGTTTCATTGAATTGTCAAATATGCTTATTAAATCTATCTTTTTTAATGAAGTCTTAAAAATATTTTTGGCCTTCTAAAGGCCTTAGTGCGCTATGGGTGAAGGTCGTCCAAATTTTATGGCTTGACAACAAGTGTCCCCATGGATCTTAAAAGTCTTGCAATGTAAAGAAATTTTTTGATGATATTTTCTAGAGTTGCATTTACCTTTTTGGATTGAAAAGTGTATTCATAGGAGTTTGATCTCATGATGTAAAGTATTGATAAAGAGTCTTTTGATTTAAGAATTTTATAAAAATTTATTTCATTTATTTATTTGATTATTTACAAACTTATTGTAATCTTAACAATTCATTCATACATTTATTTTCAAAAAATCTAATATTCTATTGTGAAAAAAAGTTCTTTAAAATGTAGTGTCGCTTTCTTATTTTCTCTCTCATAAAGTAACCTATCTATCCTATTATAAAGCAGGGAGGGATTCTAAATCCCCACCTACCAGATGGCGATCGCTCCTGCATCCGATTACTATCCAACCTAAGGAAAGAGAATTTGAAAGTGATGTTGGTGTTCGAACTACCAGCCACCTGCCATTTCATGCGAGTTTCAAAATGGAAAGCCACATGCTTTTTGAAGGCTCCGCAGCACAAGGGAGGGGCTTACCCAATTGCTACAGAGAGAGAAAGAAATGCTTGCAAGGGTTTTTGTGCAAGTCGCCCGCTTCTTGAAGCCTCTAGAGCAGGACGGAGGGGCTCAGCCCATTGTGTGTGTGTGTGTGTGTGTGTGTGTGTGTGTGTGTGTGTGTGTGTGTGTGAGAGAGAGAGAGAGAGAGAGAGAGAGAGAGAGAGAGAGAGAGAGAGAGAGAGATGCTACAAACAAGGGAGTTGCCTCCATAGCAAAGCCGTGTGTGTGTGTGTGTGTGTGTGTGTGTGTGTGAGAGAGAGAGAGAGAGAGAGAGAGAGAGATGCTACAAACAAGGAAGCTGCCTCCATAGCAAAGCCCCGTGTGTGTGTGTGTGTGTGTGTGTGTGTGTGTGAGAGAGAGAGAGAGAGAGAGAGAGAGAGAGAGAGATTCATGATGCAGGAGATCGTGAACCCTCATAGGTTGAGAGAGATCTCTGCAGCTCGACCTCCCTCGGGTCTGTGCCAACTAAGCAAGTAACTTCTTATGTAAGCTCTACTTTTATTATTTCCATCAATCCTCCAGACGTGTGTGTGTGTGTGTGCCGTCACGGGGCTGCACGTCTCATGTTACTACACATGCACGTCTCACATTACTGCTTGGCCAGTGTGGCCTACAACAGCAAGGCATGCGAATGGAGATAGAGAGAGAGACTTTTTTTCTCGTGACGACAGGCATTGAGTGCAAATGCGCACACACACACACACACAGAGACTAGAGACTTTTTTGTCGGCGATTGTCCCAAGCATTGAGTGTGCACGTGCGCACACACACACATACACACACACACAGACACACACATTGAAAGGCCACAGGATGGACTGGCATAACGTTCTCCTCCCAACCTCCCTACTTATAGCCCATGGCCCTTGCAAGTAGGACCCCTTAACTTATGCCTGGCTCTCGGCTCCTAGCCACACTAAGCCTTCTCAGTCCTTGTCCCTTGGCCTACTGCCCGGTCCTACCCTTGGCTTGACTCCCCCCTTGAAGAAGCGTTTTTGTCATCGAAAACAAGAGTGTACGATGTTTTCCACAGTGGCATCCTTCATGGATCCAATTGTTTGCTTGACCGGAGCACTGTTCAGTAGGAGGTTCAATGAAACCAAGAGCAACATCTTGATTTTCCACATTGTTGTCCATTTACAACTATCTTGTGTTACTGGTTCCTATCCAATCATAGTGTGTAGACTCCATTTAGAACGCACGTGAGCATGCTAAACGAGTTATCACAACAAAGATGTACCCAAAAGAGTACCTCTTCCCACTTTACATGAAAGTAACTTGCTGACATAACTCATCAGCAAAGTTTAAGTCCTTGACTTGTTTGCAAATTTCATTAGTAAACAACCCCACCATAACTATTGTTCAAGGTTGAGAACCTGACTTATACATGGAGAGACTACACCTAGTCACAAACATGCTGTAACTTATGGTGCTAATGTACGTACTTTGCATATCCTTTAGCCTAGGATTACACTTTGTAATCTGCCTACCACTTGGATAACTTATAGTACTGAGGTGTTTTTTTCCCACGGTTTATAGACAGTCTTCCCAGATGACTGGTAAACGGGTTTCACCATATCGTACAACCTTACTCAGGAATCAACAATTGTCTGAATAACCATCTTGGTTATCTTGAAAGATCCACAAACACCCAAACCGAGCCATGACCTCTATTGGTGATTGGTAGACCCAAAAGTAATCTCATAGAGAGACTGCACATAGAGTACAAAATGCTTCACAAGCAACAACTTGATGAATTGCATGCCGTTCCAAATCAATATTTGGTAAACACTAGGGCCCACAACACCTACTGTGCATGCATTTAGCAAAAAACAGATCCGAACATGTATATCCATGATCATCCTTGCCAATACTTATGGTGAATGTGATGCTCCTAGCACACATTAAAGAGGAATGTAAATAGTCCTGGAAAGAAACTAAATACTTTCTGTTGGAATCAGTTGCAAGTCTTGCTGAAACATTTGGACCATAATAGAAGATGAAACAATAATTAATTCTACGTACAAACAATGAAACCTTTTCATTAGCAACTCATAGCCTTGCTATATGCGAGAACAACCATTTATAATGTTGTTTAGCTGCATTTGTACTTGAACAAGTCATTCTAAGTATTCGACAATTTTTTGCCACCGAAATTGCTCCTGATACATCGTGCTGAAAATGGTCTAGAAAGCAAATGTGACCAGCACCTAGGGACTTTGCTGTAACACATACTTGACATAGTGGGTGCTAGTGTCAGTCCTAGAGACTCATATTCTCCACATATGGAATATGTCTCATGTAAGGATGTTTAAAAAAAAGAACATCCTTGAATTACAAGATATACTTGTGCATGGAGATAATTGCAAACACTCTAAGATGGGAGTGAGAGGGACCCCCATTAGCCTTGCTCCACACTGGCTAAACCGAACTCCTTGAGTTCCTAGACCATGTTGTATCCCATGTGACAACATGTGCCAAATAAACCCTACAAGTGGGTCTATAATTGCATAATGCAGAAACTTAATCTGGACACTACAACCCAAATTTATTGGCTCCTCGTACATAACCTTGTCATTTCTCTTAAGAGAAAAAATGGAGGATAACATAGTTTGCACATCCTGCCCAAATCTCCCGCCTGCAAAGGCCTAGGAACATTAATTGATAATTAGTGAAATGCAAGTAGTATTGCACATGTAACCTTGGGTGTTGTCGTTGCAATCCATACCCCTTGGTTAAAATCAACATTGTCAAACCCCTTGGTTAAACTTTGTAGGAAAACTGCTCAACTAGTAGCCGGCCCTTGGCCTATGTCCGTGACACCCCTTGGGTTGGCCCGTGGCAGTACATTCCGTTGGAAGTGGAAACTTTTTCACTACCCCTTGGCAATTTGTGAACTTCTTTCCTTGAAAATGCAAGTGTGAAGATTCCAAAAATTGACCATCACACTTAATAAGTTATTTAATAATCACGAGTGGGTCTTACCCCAAAATTGGACTCATATAGACACTCTTACTGCTAGAGATAAAATAGAAGATCTACTGAAGTTGGAATCGTATTCATAGTTAGAGATTTTCTGGACCCAAAAATCCATAGAATGTCACCTGTCCATGTTGTGATGGGTATCTTACTAGAGGGTGTAGTAGTAGGAAGATGATTTTGAATAAATACTGTTGTCAAAGTAGCTTCAATCCAAAAAACACGAGATAACGTAGAATGAATCAGCATACATCTTACAGCATTGAGAATAGTGCAATTCTTTCATTCAACAATGCCGTTCTGTTGAGGTGAATATGGAATAGTGTGTTCATGATGAATTCCAATGTCAGAACAGTAACTCACAAACTCTCGAGAAGCATATTTGTCTCCATTGTCACTACAAAACTTCTTGAGGTGACGACCAGTTTGAAGTTCTGCAGCCTTGTGGAATTGTTTGAAAACAGATAAGGCCTCAAATTTTTGTCTAAGTAGAAATACAGTCGTATACCGTGAGAAATCATTAATGAAGGTAATGAAGTAGCGATATTGTGATCTTGAAGAAGGTAGAGGTCCACATATATCAGTATGAACAAGATCCAATATGTCATGAGAATGAGCTATATTTGAGAGAGGAAAGGGTTTCACTATGGGAGAATGCTGCCGTTACCGCACATCATTACCGCATAAGAGGGGAGAGAGAGCTTCAAGAAAGAGAGAGATTGTATGCTGCAGCCCCGCCGACGCGTTTTTCGACTTTTCCGCGAGTATTACCGCAATACGAAAAGAATCCACGTGGCCGGCCGCCCCCATTCCTCTCCCACTTTTCCCTTTCTATAAATCCTATTCTATTTTGTTACTTTTCAGAAATTGGTACCCCCTTTTTGCATGGAGTGTAAGAAATCCCATTCTCATTAGGATTTTTAGTACCTCTCTTCTCTTTGCTTGCTTCATCTATTGGTATGATTCTCCTACTCTACTCATTTGTACTCCATGAGATTCTATATCAAAAAATATTTTGTTTCCACCTCAAAATCTTATGTCAACTATGCATTCGAGGGAGCCTCCTTATGGCCCTCATGTCCTCTCTAGCCCCCAATGAATCTTTCTTGCCTACTATGTGATCCCATATAGCTTGCCCAACATTTTTGAACACATGCATTGGATCCAATAGGTGTTGGATTTTCAATGAAGCCCAATAGGGTAGTGATAATAAAATAGAGTACCTAGACATACCCCTAAGTGGATCATTGGGAGGAGGCAATGTGTTGTGATGCTCGTTCCAATGTCTTGCCCAATCGGCCATGGTCCAATGGAGTGGCTCCATCCCATTGCACGGTGGAGCATAAGATCGATGTGTGGGCGGCAAGAAGCGATGGTTATTGGGGTAGATCACCTTACCAAGTAGAGCGGGTCTCTCTGTCACAAGTGAGGGTCCACAAGTTGGGCATGCACTATGTCCAGATGCCGATAGTCCTACAAAACCAAAAGACATAACCGCATATAAGTGACCAATGCAAAGACATTAAAGGGCGTCACAAAGTATAAGCTTACCAGAAATCTTTCCAAGCCCGGGGTAATCATGCATGGTCCACATGAGAATGCACTTGATCATTGTGCGCCGATCACGGAGTGGTCTTGATACATCAAAAAAATCTATGCCGTTCCATAGCTCTTGAAGCTCTTCAATCAAAGGTGCTAAATATACATCCATGTTCTTCACCTTGTGTTTTCCTGGGACTAGAAGAGAGAGCAAAATGTTCCCCTTCTTGGTTGACTCGCATGGTGGAATGTTGTAGTTCACAACAACCAGTGGCCAAGTACTCCATGAGGTAGACCGATGCCCAAATGGGTTTACCCCATCACTAGCCAAACCAAGCCTCAAGTAACGAGGCTCTTCTCTAAACTCCGGCCATGTCTTCTCGATGTGTTGCCATGCCGGCGAGTCAGTCGGCACTCTCATAACCCCATCGGTGGAGCGATTTTTCATATGCCATGTAAGAAGCTCGCTTGTTCCTTTGGTGCTGAACATGTGCTTGATGCGGGGAATGAGGGGGAAATGACGAAGAACCTTGCGAGGTATTGTGGTTCCTTGCATTCCCTCTTTGTACCTTGATTCTCCACACTCGGGGCAAGCATCAAGCCCTGCATGTTCATTGCGGAATAGCACGCAATCATTGACACATACATGTATGCGATCATAGTCCCATCCTAAGCCCTGTCACAACCTGTCGTGCCTTCCTTTGATTTTCTGGAAGATGATTGCCTTTAGGCATCATCTTGCCTAATAGCCTATGACATAATTAAAGAACACTCGTTATTGCATATAACCACGAACAAAACTCACAACTAACACTTATTACACTTAAACGTACCTCAATAGTGCATCAACCCCTGCATTGCTCCATCCAAACATTGCTTGAATATTCAAGATCTCAAGAGACGCTTGTAATATGGAGTAGGAGCATCCCTCGTAAAGAGCGGTGTGTGCTGCCTCTAGCAATGAATCTTTGGTTTTTTCGGCAGCTTCTTCACATGCACACTCAGGCTCAGACTCATTCGTCGCCTCACGTGCAAGAAGATCCTCAACCATATTGTGAAAATGATCTTCCTCCACCTCCATGTGGGGTGGGGTGGTGGGGAGATCCCCATATGTGGTGGATGTAGGATGCGCATGCGCTCGTGTGGACCCACCCACATTGGACGGCGGGTGTGACCCCCCTCCCATGACTGCTTCCTAACGCAATCGCTCTTTCGTCCTCCTCCCGCCTCCGCCCCCAATCACATTCCAATGGGGAGCGACATCAATGGATGCCAAAACCCTCGGATCGCTAGTTTCCATTCGAGCGCGTTTCCTCGGATCGTCCCATAGTCCATAACCATCCACGTGAGCCAAGCATATACGCCGAAGCCATGCAACCGCACGCTTCAATCATGTACATGGACAGGGTAGTCGCTCGCTCAACCATCGAGTTCGTTCCGCACCAACCGGCGGACCCACGTCATCTCAATCGACCTGCACACACGACCACACACTAAATAAGAAAAAATAAAATAAGAAGAAGAATCAAGAATGTTGGTACTGACATGACTGACACTCATTAAAGATAGAGGGGACTATAAGGTAAAGAGGTGGGTATAAGAGGTCATCCAGTTGGCATAACCTTAATGGCACATCAGAGCTTTTCGCGATAATATACGTGGTAATAGGGGCGGGAAAAGACGCGGTAAAATTTATAGGAAAGTTTTTTATATAAAGGGGGCACCTACGTGCCCCCGCCAAAATGAATGCCAAAAATTCAAAAACGAGCTCCTTCTCTATGCGGGCCTGTTTCCCTCTCCATCTCCAAGCTCTCTCTCCTTCTCCCTCTCCATCTCCAAGCTCTATTACTCTCTTCATCTCCATCCCCACCATATCCAAGCGATTGAGGTCACGACTGTAAGTGCTCGAACTCTCTCTCTCTTTCTTCTCGTTCTTCTACACACACACACACACACACACAAACACATACACACACACATTGCACACACACACACATGCACACACACACATTGTACATAGGCACGCACACACACTAATTCGTGCACAATCACACACTAATGCAAGCATTAGTGTGTGCATGCATTATACACACACTAATGCTTGCATTAGTGTGTGATTGTGCACAAATTAGTGTGTTTTCACACACTATTTTGTGCACAATCACACACTAATGTCTGCATTAGTGCGTGCATGCGTTACAAGCACACACCAATGCTTGCATTAGTGTGTGCAAGCATTATACACACACACTAATGCTTGGTGTGTGATTGTGCACAAATTAGTGTGTGCATGCATTATACACACACACACACACTAATGCTTGAATTAGTGTGTGATTGTGCACAAATTAGTGTGTTTTCACACACTATTTTGTGCACAATCACACACTAATGCCCGCATTAGTGTGTGCATGCATTAGTGTGTTTCCACACACTAATTTGTGCCCAAGCACACACTAATGTAAGCATTAGTGTGTGTATACCTCTCTAGACACACTAATGCTTGCACACACACACTAATGCATGCACAAGCACACACTATTGTGAGCATTGGTGTGTGAAAAAATTGCACACACTAATGCTTGCATTAGTGTGTGCTTATGCACAAATTAGTGTGCGAAAACACACTAATACATGCACACACACACTAATGCGAGCATTAGTGTGTGCATGTAGCGCATGCACACACTAATGCTCGCATTAGTGTGTGTGTGTGTGTGCATGCATTAGTGTGTTTTCGCACACTAATTTGTGCATAAGCACACACTAATGCATGCATTAGTGTGTGCATGCGTTACAAGCACACACTAACGCTTGCATTAGTGTGTGCTTGGGCATGCATTAGTGTGTTTTCACACTAATTCTTGCCCAAGCACACACTAACGCTTGCATTAGTGTGTGCTTGGGCATGCATTAGTGTGTTTTCACACTAATGCTTGCCTAAGCACACACTAATGCAAGCATTAGTGTGCATGCGTTACAAGCATACCAAAACATACCTCCATGTGGGTGTGCGATGATGTTGATTGAAACCCCAATGGTCACCGAGAAGCCCAACGGTAGATTAAGGTCCAACACACACACACTAGATTAATTTCTTTGCCACACACTAACGCACACACACAATAGATTAATTAGAAGCACACACACACACACTCACACACACACACACACACACACACTAAATGGATGCAAAAAAAATAAGCACACAAACCATTTCTTAAATAGGAGATAAAAGGAATCCTATGCAAGGAGGAATCCTATGCAATAAAGAATCTCACTTTGACTAGAATCCAATGTTAATTAGGGTCCCTTTTTTTTTGTGAAATTGTAGGATATGGCATCCTCTTCCACGCCGGCTATCGATCCATAGAGGAATTTCTTGCCGAGGGCCTCTCTTACGAGGACGCTTGTGATACTTACTACTCGCAGTCTTCCTCCCACCAGTCACAATCCACCTTCGGCTTTCGATGGTTCCAAGATGCAGTACACGACCCCGACCTCGAGAGGGCATACCTCGCCCATGCAAAGTGGCTATCCTCGCAGCAAAGTCTTTTAGGGCGGTACACACCCGCACAGTTGGCTGCCTATGGGCTCTCACCGCTTGCGACATCGGACGCCGTCACTCCGATCGTGCAGAGTGTGCCTCCCACAGCGCCTCCCTCCACCTTACCCTTGACTTTCCCGTCACCCGCACCTCCCTCCACCTTGCATTCGCAGCGATCCACGCCCGCATCGTCAAGTTATCCTTCGCCTACACCACCCAGCGGTTCGGGCTCGGGCCAGCGCTCTTTGGGTGGCCAGCGCTCTTCCCGTAGTGGTGGCTCATGCTCTCGTCGAGGTAGTGGCTCGTGCTATTTTGGTGGTGGAGGGGGCAGTGCTATAGATTCACCTCCTCTTACACCCCGACCTCCTTGCTCACCCCTTGGAGCTCCACATGAGGATGAGGACCGCAATGCGCCCGCCCCGGACGCTCGTGGCTACTACTATTATATACATCGAGGGGGGGAGGTGGATCTAGGTTCCTCTTTGGGGAGGACATTTCGAGGGCACCTTAACCAATTGATCCACTCAACATACCAAGATTGCTTTAAATCTTTCAAAGATCAGGACCCAGCCGACTTGACGTACATTCACCCGACATTGCTCATGCGGTTCCCTAATCCGGAAGTGGAAGAGTTCTCCAGGCAGTGGCTCGAGGAGTACGTCAAGAATTTCTTGAAAAATAAGAAGTCCAGTGTGCGGAGGGCGGCAAAGCGAACATTTGAATGTGAGGGTCACAACTATCGCCCTGGAAATGTTCACGACGAAGAGTGGGAGAAAGCCCAGGGCGAGCTGGAGGACGAGAGAGCCGCAGGTGCTAGGGCGCACACTCGGCAGGTGGAGGCGAGGGCGCAGCAAACGCCCACGCATTACGGCTCGGGCGGAAAAGCAGCATGGAAAGATAAATTTGTGAGTGCGTGTATTTTCATTTAAATTGATTTAATTTGTGGTAATAAGGTTAGGTTTGTGATACTTTTTAATTGATATATAGAAAAATATTACTATGACCCGCCCAAGCCGAGAGATCCAGAGATACAGAGAGAGCCACTCCGAATATCAGACATGGTGCTGGCTGTATGAAAACAACAAAATCAATCGCGAAGAATTTGAAAATGCATGTCGTACACTATAGCCTATAAGTGTGAACTTTTTTTTAAAATGAGTGCATGCAGAATTATGTATCCATTTGTATTAATTAAAGGTTTTGTTGTTTTTTTCTTTTCCAGAGTTAGGGAGTCCCTCGAGAGGTCCAAGGATCCGAGTAGCTCAATCCTCCGAGTGTTTTTGGGCCCGTCTTCTTTTGGCCACAGTTGTATAGCCCCCATGTATCGCCTATTTGGGCAATTTTGTAATATTCAATATTATTAAGCACTTGATTTTGGACCAAAGTCTTCTTTTGGCCACAGTTGTATAGCCGCCATGCATCGCCTATTTGGGCAATTTTGTAATGAACAGTTTCTCCAATATAATTAAACATTTGATTTTGGCCCAAATTTTTTGTGCAATGAAATTGTTTTTTATTTATTTATTAAATGTATAGGAAAAAAAAGGTAAGAACAAACTCTCTCCCGAAGAGCTTGAGCGTTATCGTAAGGATAACCGGTGTTTCAAGTGCGGCGAACAAGGACATGCGTACCGCGCTTGTCCCCAAAAGAACAACCGCCAAGATCCTCTTAGAGCTTCCTTGGTTGAAATCCAAGAGGAGGAGACTCATCAAACTTACCACAAAGGATCTACTCTATGCCATGCTTGGGGAAAGGTAAGAGAACATGATGCTTTTATTCTCTTTGACCCTGGTTCTACTCACAATTTTATATCTATAGAGTTAGCCACCAAGCTAGGCATACAATCCTATGAGATGGGAGATGTCCTACCCGCAGACAGTGCCTTCAAGGGGCAAAAAGCTTCAGTCACTCCCTTAATCGAGAAATTGAGGCTTCATGTCCAAGGCTATGTGGACAGAGGACTTCTTTATCTCTCCTCTCAAGCATGAGGATGTAATCGTAGGGGCACCATGGTTTGACCGCCTGGCTGCCGATGTTAAATTTCCTGAAAGGAGAATCTCCTTTAAGTTCAGGGAAAAAGACATGTATATAGATGCTAAGGAAATGGGAAACACTATCCCCATTGTACATACACCAGCTTTCAACAAGTCAATAAAGAGCTCTATTTCAGTGTACATGATTTTTGTTAAAGACTCTCAAAATAAACCTAATGCTTTAACAAAAGAAAATAAAGCAACCAAAAGGAATTAGAGTTATCCAATTTTCTCAAGGGGTTTCAAGATGTTTTTATTGACGACATCCCTTGTGAGCTACCTCCTAAACGAGGTAATGATGACCATGCAATTGAACTTCTTCCAGGAAGTTCACCGCCTAACAAACCTCCTTATAGAGTTTCTCAAGCTCAACAAGAGGAGATTATGCGGCAAGTGCATGAGTTAGTTGAGAAGGGCATGGTTAGGCCTAGCTCATCTCCATTTTGCTCACCTGTGCTATTAGTGCAAAAGAAAGACGGCACATATCGCATGTGTGTCGACTATAGAGCACTAAATAGGATCACTATCAAGAATAGGTTTCCCGTTCCATGGGTAGAAGACCTATTTGATAAGCTACAAGGATCGACCTACTTCAGTAGGATTGACCTAAAAAGTGGCTATCATCAAATAAGGATAGTTGATCAAGACATTGTAAAGACCGCATTTCGCACCACATTTGGTCTTTACGAATACATTGTCATGCCTTTTGGCTTGACCAATGCACCAGCCACATTCAACCGCTTGATGGAGAAGCTGTTCAGGCCTCATCGAACCTTCACTGGAGTGTTCTTTGATGATATTATCATCTACTCTAATTCATTGGAGGAACACAAGCAACACCTCCAGGTAATATTTCAAGTTTTAAGAGAGAATAAACTTTATGTTAATCAAAAGAAAAGTGAATTTTTCTTGCAAGAGATTCAATATTTAGGTCATATTATCTCTCAAGATGGCATCCAAATGGATCCATCTAAGTTAGAGGTAATAAAAGGATGGCCTAAACCAAGGAATCTTCATGAACTAAGAAGCTTTATAGGTATGTGTGCATACTATAGACGCTTCATAGAAAAGTTCTCACAAATTGCGGGACCATTACACGACCTAACAAAGAAAAGCGTTAGGTATACATGGTCTGATAAGGAGAACAATGCTTTCGAAAAGCTTAAAGAAAAGCTTATCTCTCAACCTGTGCTTACACTACCGGATCTCTCAAAACCATTTGAGGTCCAATGTGATGCTTGTGGTGATTGCCTCGGAGCTGTTTTGCTCCAAGAAGGGCATGCCATAGGCTATGAGAGTTGAAGGCTTGACCCTGTTGAGCAAGCTCTAGGCATATATGAAAAGGAACTCCTTGCAGTTCTACATGCCTTAGACTCATGGAAGCACTATTTATTGGGGACTCCTTTCATTCTGCGAACGGATCACTAAAGTCTTAAGTACTTCATGACGCAGACCAAGCTCTTCGACAAACAAATGAGGTGGGCAAATTTCCTTTCGCAATTTCATTTTCATATTGCTCACATTGCTGGCAAGCATAATCAAGTAGCTGATGCACTCTCAAGACGGCCGAGAGTGAATGCGATTTCCATAGCAACTCACAATGATCTATCTTCAATGATAGATGAGTATGCTATTGATCCCGATTTTAGAGATGTGATTTCAGCCCTTGCATTAGGGAAGAAAGAAGAACCATTTACCTTACAAGATGGTTATCTTCTCTATGGCAATAGACTATGTGTTACTAACTCACTACGTGAGAAAGTAATGTATGAATCTCATGCTCCACCTTATGCGGGGCATAGAGGGATTCAATCTACCTTAAAGGGAATTGAAACATATTTCTATTGGCCTACCATGAAAGTGAACATACAAGAGTATGTTTCTAAATGTGTGGTATGCCAAAAGACAAAATTTGATAGAGGGAAGCAACTTGGATTGCTTCAACCCTTGCCAATCCCTAATTCACCATGGGAGAGCATATCCATGGATTTTATCTTTGGATTGCCTAAGTCTATCCATGGGAATACGGGAATATGGACGATAGTAGACAGGTTCAGTAAACAAGCTCATTTTATACCTGTCAAAAAGACTATCAAAGCCCATCAAATGGCAACCCTCTTCATTTCACAAATTTTCAAGTACCATGGCTTTCCAATGTCCATAGTGTCGGATAGAGATCCTAGAACGACCAGTAATTTCTGGAAGGGTCTCTTTGAGAATTTAGGGACAAGGCTAAACTTCTCTTCGGCCTATCATCCACAAACGGATGGCCAAAGTGAAATAGCTAACCTAACAATTCTCGATCTACTAAAAGCCTATGTAACGGAAGTAGATCAAAGATCCCAATGGGAGAAGTACTTACCCTTAGTGGAGTATGCTTACAACAACACTGTACATACTTCCACGGGAAAAGCACCTTTTGAGGTAATTGCGGGAAGATAAAAAAGTCCCTTACTACTTAAGGTACATGGGAAGATCTTCGCTGCAGATGAGTATAGCCGAGACCTACAAGAATCTTTTCAAAAGATTAAGGATGCTATCTCTATCTCACAGCAAAGGCAAAAGGCTGCTGCTGACAAGCACAGAAGAGCCCAAGCCTTTAAAGAAAATGATTGGGTCTTGTTAAAATTTCCCAAGGCTCGATTAAGGCACACGACGGGCAAGAATCCTACGGGCCACCAAAAGTACTATGCTAAACTAGCAAAAAGGTACTATGGTCCCTTCCAGATTCTTAGGCCAATCAATGAGATGGCCTATCAACTCAAGTTGCCCAATCATTGGCTCATACAAAATGCTTTCCATGTGAGCCTATTAAAGCCTTACAAAGGAGAGCCACCTCAAGAACCAACTATTGAAGACCCACCGGAGATCGAGGACCAAGAGGAGATGCTGCAGCCCGAGTCCATTCTCCGACATGAAGACAAGGTATTAAGAGGCGGTAAGACTATCCGATGATATCTTATTAAGTTTAAGAATTATCCTTTTGAAGATGCTAGATGGATGCAAGGCATACAATTAAAGGATAACCTAAACCTTGTCAATGCTTACAATGCTTCCCAAGAGTAAGCAAATGTACAAAATGTTAAAAATGAACAAAGTTTTTGTCTTATAAGACTCTCTTTTTCTTTATTGTGCACAAAAATAAAGTAGTATGCATGCTTAGATCAAGTTTGCGGAGACGACGTCTCCCAAACACCAAGTAGAGCTTGTCACTCTACTATGTAACACTGATAGGACTAATGTGCAGACATGCTTGCGGAAGCCTCAGGCTCTCAAGCGCCAAATGGACTAGTCATCCATTGTGGAATGATGTCGTAGGGTAACATAGGGATCCTCTACCTGCTAAGAAAAGGACTCATGAATACGTTTTATCTTCTCTACACCATTGTTGAGGATGACTATGATTTCAAGAGAGAGGTAATGTCATAATAATCAATATCTAATTCTCCTAAATGATTTTCTCATATTAAACTGATCATTTAATGTGGGGAAGTGCAAGGGGAGAAAAAGCTAGAATATTGGTTAAGCTAGCAGACCGGCCACAATAGGGATCCAAAGGAGGGAAAACAGGGATCCAAAGGGGGGGCCATCTGCAAAAGAGCCATGTGCAACAATGGGCTAAAAAGACCCTAAGGTTCAGCCCATCAAGACTTAAAATGCTAAGGTTCCAAAATTCAAAGGTTGTGTCCAAAGGGTTAAAGCTTAGGGGCAATTGGATGCTTTGTGTGCTCTCCAAAGTCAACACACATCCCTACACATGAGGGGGCGAGCCCTAAAGGTAGGGGATGAGAGAGAAAGTCACACACACACACACACAGGCTCCCTTTACACAAAGGGAATTAGGGACACATGTCAGCTCCCTAGCCCAGATGCCCACAAGGTGTGCCCAATTCCTACTGGATGGCCTTGGAGGTGGACCAATGAGAATTAAGCTAGAGTAAATCTAGTTTAATTAATTTAAAAACATTTAATAAAAGAAACCAATGAGAATTAAGTCTCCTAGAAGACTATTGGGCAGTCTCACAATGGGTCCAATGAGCATTCAGGAGCCCAATGGCTTGCCTGATTCCTATTGGCCAGGAGGCAAAGGGGTCCAATGAGAGTTTAGTTTAATTATTTAATAACCTAAAGCTCTCACAAAAGGGGAAAGGGGGACACATGTCAGAAGGCTATCACTTATGCTGCTTAATAATCATTGGCTTGACTTGGGGAGAGCCAATGAGGGCTCAGCAAGAGCAAATAGCAAGAGGGCTCGCCCAAGAGAGAGAGGGGGCTGATTTTTGCAAGGCATTATCACACACACACTCACACAATCTCATGTGTGAGGAAAGAGAAGACTATCTCTTCCCAAGCTTTAATGGAGAGCTCATCACCTACTCCAAGCTTGTGAGATAGAAGCCTACATCGACACACTCTTGGCTTGTGGATGCAAATCCAACCAAGAGCCAAGCTTCAATGCATGCTCATTTCCTCTACCAAGCTAATTACTAAGCTAAATCTATGCTAATATGAGTGATTATGTGAGGAGATGTACATCTTTCTCGTAAGATACTCCTTCTTCCTCTCAATCTACTCTCATACCCTGCTAGCTCTCACCATCTTCGAAGGTGTGTGAGGTCTTGGGTCTGAGAACGGGGATAATTAAAGTTGTGTTTACTAAGTGTTTTGCTTAGTGCATGAAGCTTTCATCTTCATTGCACTAGCTAGTCTTGAAGGAACACAAAGAATTGTATTGTACAATGTCTCTCTTGATGGGAGAAACCATAATACAAAGCCTTTTGGAGGGGGGACCGGCTCCATGCAAATCCGGTCCTCAACTGTTGTCAATAGCTTAATTTCTCTCTCTTTTGAAAGTATTGTTGATGCTATCTAACTAGGTGTTATGCTTTTTGTTGCTCTCTCCACCCAAGCACTCTTGTAATTCTCATTAGGAATCTATTCTAATGAAATGCCCACTATGTTCATGCTAATTTCCGCTACACACAAGTTATTAGGCCATTAAATGTCACAAAGCACATTCCATTTGTTGTGACTCAATCTCCTCTTGTGAAATCATAGTTGTATCATGACCAACATTACGCTGTTCTTGACGTTGAGAGTATTCAATAAAAGACATGCAGGCTTGGTCAAAATAGAGACTATCTTTATTAGAAAGAATAGTAACAATGTTATCATAAGAAGGGTCCTACACCATGTCAAGGAGAAGTGTAATCAGTTGTTTTTGTGGAGTAGGATCTCCGGCACCAGCAAGTTGATTAATAATTGATTTGAAAGATTCAATATGTCCCGTCATGGTAGTACAAACTTCATATTGTAGCTTGTTAAGCAAACCTCTCAAATAAATGATTTCTGTAACGGATTTCTTCTAAAAGTTTGCAATAAGGTACTTCCATATGTCGTAGGAAGTAGGTAGTTCATACACATCAAGCAAAAGGGAATCAGTAAGAGCAAAAAGAATAGATCGACGTGCTACTTTATCACGTCATTGCCAATCCATATACGCAACATGCCAATCTTCAAATACAGGTCCTTCACTGATAAGCACGTTGTCATGATCCGTCTCAAGGCTGAGGCGGACATACACGATTTTCAAGGACAATATAAGAGAACTCATCGCCTTCAAGAATTAACAACATCTTTGCTTTTCAATTTGAAAATCCTTGACCTTGGAAAGGAGGAACAAAATGCTGGCCAGAAGGAAAACCATTGACGAGAATAGTCATAGCCATATCTGGTTGTGAGAAGACGTATAAGATAAGATCGCAGAATCTGCACACCATATATGTTGAAGGTTGTAATTGAGAATGAGAGAAGTATGACGACTCTGTTCTGCTAATGATAAACGCAAGAAGGATGCTCAACAAACGTCCAAAGATGTGAGGGACGTCACCCAAAGAAGCAGGGAAAAGAAGACTTTAATAATAAAAGAGTCCTCAAAATAGAGTGACGTGAGACGCAACGTGAGACTCAAGATTGACGTCCACAATATGAATAACAGAAAGCTAAATTTGCTCAAAAAAGTTGACGCCAAGATTAGAAAAATGATCACGGATGCTTCACAAAGATGCACGAGGATGAAACCTGCATCAAGCTCGATTGTAGTAAAAAAAACATAACTTTCTGATACGAACTCCAATTGATGCAAACCTAGAACTCAAATCGAGGAGCTCGAGGAGTCAAACAAGTTTGGGATAAAAAGTGCTATTGCACTATGCTCCATTGTGCTTTTTCAATTTCTCCAAATTTTAAGCATAAGACCCGCAAAAATTGAGACGAAGTTGAGGGTGTCAAAAGACAAATCAACAAGAAAATATAATCAACTATTCACCATATCGATTAGCAATAAACGCCACACAAAACATTAATCATATTCTTCTTAACACAAAACAACCACAATTAATAAGAATCAATCCTCAAAAATAAAACATGTAGCAATTCTGAACCTTACATGCAAATCGCATACACATGCTATGTTTTGTCACCATGAATTGAATCGTCGCGTGATCATTACTGCTCTAATACCATGTTGAGATGTAGAGAGAGAGAGAGAGAGAGAGATGAGACAAGAGATACACCATGTACGCTTCCAAAGACTGCTTCATATAGAGGACAAGATATAAATATATAGGTGAGACCAAGTTGAGTAGAGTGAGCCATATATAGCTCCAACAAAATTTACCTCAAGAGTTTTGGGGGAGGCTATTATGACAACAATGCATATAAACAATGGTCCCCTAGTCCACCATTAACCTACAAAATTTCATAGGAGATGTGGACAAGCAAGAAAAACTTAGCAAGAATGATGCTCCCAAGTCTGATGCTCAAAAATAAAAAACGACCAAGGTGCCATATTCTTTAGTAGTTGGCAATCTCATGTATGCCATGGTAGCCACAAGATCGGACATTGCTTTTGCAGTGGGAGCGGCTAGTAAATTTATGGCAAATCCTAGTAGGAAGCAATCGGAATCAATGAAGCACATCTTGAGGTATTCGCAAGGTACGACAGACATTTGCTTATGATTTGGGACTAGTGATGCATCCATTGTGGGTTACACGGTGGTGCAACAAAAGTTGGTCGGCTCGTGGACATGCCAGAAGCAAGTGCATGGGAGCTCGCAAGTGCATGGCACAGTGTTCGAGGCACACACACACACTCCAAGGCTTCCCCTTTACACAAAGGGAATACTGGACACATGTCAAGCTCCTAGGTCAGTTGCCCCCAACCTCTCCTCAAATCCTATTGGATGGCCATAGAGGTGGACCAATGAGAATTAGGCCAGAGTAAATTTAGTCTAATCAATTTAAAAAAAATGCTTGATAAAAGAACCAATAGAAATTAAGCTCCCTAGAAGATTATTGGACAGTCTACCAAGGGGTCCAATGAGCATCCAATAGCCCAATGGCCCTATTGGCCAGAAGACAAAAAGGTCCAATGAGAGTTTAGATGAATTAATTAAATACCTAAAGATTTGACAAAAGGGGAAAGGGGGACACTTGTCAAAAGGCTATAACTATGCTTCTAATTTGTGATTGGCTAAGCTTTACATGAGCCAATGGGAGGCTAGAAAGAGCATTTAGCAAGGGGGTCAACCAAGATGAGAGAGGGGGCTACATTTTACTCTAACACAATGCTACACACACACACACACACACACACACACACACACACACACACACACACACACAACTCATGTGTGCAAGAAGAACTCCATCTTCTTCTCCAAGCATGGAGAACTAGAGGCCTACACCAACAACTCTTGGCTATGGAATGCAAATCCAACCAAGAGCCAAGCTTCAATGGCATGCTCATCTCCTCTACCATCCTAGTTACTAAGCTAAGCTATGCTATTGGAGTGATTATGTGAGGAGAATACTTCTTTCTCGTAAGATACCACTTCTTCCTCTCAATCTATCGTCATTCCTTGCTAGCTCTCACCATTTTTGAAGGCGTGTGAGGTCTTGGAACTGAGGCTAGGGACACTAGGTGTGTTTTTCAAGCATAATTTGGTGTATGAAGCTTCCATCTTCATTACACCAATTAGTTTTATCAAGGAACACAAAGATTGTATTGTACAAAAGTCTCCTTTGATGAGAGAAGCTATAATACAAAGCCTCTATGGAGGGGGGACCGGCTCCATGTAAATCCGGTCCTCAACTATTGTCGATTGTTATATTTCTCTGTCTTTTCAAGTATTGTCAATGCCAAATTAGCTAGGTGTAAATTGCTATGTTGCTTTCTCAATTAAGTACTCTCTCTATGCTCATTAGGAACTTGTTCTTAATGAAATGCTCACTATGTTATCAATTTCCGCTACATACAAGTTACTAGTGCATTAAATGTTACATTGGTATCATAGCTACTGGTTTCTCTTTTCTTGCTCAAGAAGAGAGGTCCTCAACTTGCTACAAATGGTTGATGTTATTAATTGCAAGAGAGTAAGTAGAATAGGGATTTTTCTCCTTGAAGCACGTCTGCTTTATGTAGTTAATGGGGACATCATCGAGAGCTATGGTCTGAATAATGCAATCCTACAGGGCTTGCTTATGGCTTAACCATTATTGAGCTATTAGAAGCTTGACAGGAACCGGTGCTCTCTTGGCTCTGTTGAACCCCCTTTCTATACCTTGCAATTAATAATATTTGAGCCAAGGGTATAGATGCTTGAGTGCTTATCTTTGAAGGTAAAGAGGAGTAGCAACTAGGGCTTGAAGTGCCAAAGTACAAGTAAAAATTTACACCTAAAATTTGCTAGTATGGCTATCAAAGGAAAAGAGATTGAAATGAACGTTGATAGCTTTGATTTTGCTAATGAAAGAGAAACTAATAATGCCCCTATGCTTGTAAACTATCTTGTTTCTAGGCTTCAACAAGCCCTAGGCAACCATCCCTCCAAGGTGAAGTGCTACAACAATTGCACACCCATGGTATTCTTCAAACTCCCCACCAAGAAGACAGAGTACCTAGGAAGCCTCTTAGTGAGACTTCCAAAAGATGACTCTCTCCGATAAGGGAAGAAGAAGAGGATCCGTACGAAGGGCCCAAAAATCTACTACTTGATGAAGCATCTCCTTCCCAAAGGAGAACTCAAGTTTCAATGGTGGAGCCCCCACCGAAAGAATGAGAAAGAAGTGAGTCTGCTGCCACCTTGACGGAGATGGCTCCACGAAGACGCCGGGCAAAACGCTCTCCAACACCCACTAAACGGAGAAGACCATCTCACACTTCTCTACACCATAATTCAAAGAGGGACGAGAGAAAACAAGAGAAGAAAATAGTGAGAAAGAGGTCACCCTCTTCTCCATCTTCTTCATCCTCTAGGTCACCCTCTTCTCCATCCTCCTCATACTCTTCCTCTTTTGAAGAAAGTGATGGTGCAGCTTTTGAACCACCTAAAAGAAGAGGCCATAGGAAATCCTATGCCACATGGAAGAGGTTGTCCAAGCTCAAAAAGTTCAAAGAGGGAGGAAAGAACATCTCTTTCCTTACCTATGATGGCACCTTTGGTGCTACGGACAAAGTTTTGGCCTTCATCCAACAATTCGATGCGACGTTTGGAGATGAGGGCTTCATGGAGTCCTCTAAGCTACGTCATGTAGCTATGCATTTTCAAAAGTCTACCAGGCAATGGTGGTCTAGCCTATGAGCAAACGGTGAAGCTCCATGAACGTGGAAAGCTTTAAGAGCTTCCATCATGAAGCACTTTTTGGCTATCGATGCCAAAGACAAAGTACTCACCGAAGATGGATTTTGGAGAGGAAAAAGAACAATTTTGTGCGGGTTTAACTGAGGATATGGTGGAGTATGTTAACTCCCAAAGTCCAAGCACCATATCTACAGTCATACACCATACCATGGTGGCTTCACAAATCAATTTCCAACAAGGGGCTAAGAGAAATCTAAAGCCCATGAAAAACAAGGACTGTAACGAGCCTAAGGGGAAGGACAATGTCTCTCCCAAAGGCAACGCCAACAACAACAAAGCTAAGGAGGAGGGAGTTTATAAAGGCAAAAATCAACTCTCTCCTGATGAGCTAGAGCGTTATCAGAAAGATAACCGTTGTTTCAAGTGCGGGGAGCAAGGGCATGCCTATCGTGCTTGCCCCCACAAGAATACATGTAATGAGCCTCCTAGAGCTACCTTGGTCGAAATTCAAGAAGAGGATGCTCATCACAAAGGATATCCTCTATGCCATGATTGGGGAAAGGTAAGACAACACGATGATTTTATTCTCTTTGAACCTAGTTCTACTCACAATTTCATATCCACAGAGTTGGCCACCAAGATAGGCATCCAAGCCTATGAGATGGGAGTGTCCTACCTGCCGATGGTGCTGTCAAGGGGAAAGAAGCCTCAGTCACTCCCTTAATTGGGAAATTGAGGCTCCATGTCCAAAGCTACCTGGACAAGGAGGATTTCTTTATCTCTCCTCTCAAGCATGAGAATGTAATCCTAGGGGCACCATGGTTTGATCGCATGGCTGCCAATGTTAAATTCCTTGAAAGACAAATCTACTTTAGGTTTTGGGAAAAAGATATGTACATAGTTGCTAAGGAGTTGGGTAGTACCATACCTCTTGTACATCAACAAGCTTTCAATAAGTCAATAAAGAGCTCTATTTAGGTGTACATGATTTTTGTTAAAGATCCTCAAAATGAATCTAATGCTTTAGCAAAAGAAAATATAAATAATCAAAAGGAATTAGAGTTATCCAATTTCCTCAAGGGTTTCAAGATGTTTTTATTGACGATATCCCTTGTGAACCACCTCCAAAACGAGGCAATGACGACCATGCAATTGAACTTCTTCCAGGAAGTTCACTGCCTAATAAACCTCCTTATAGAGTTTCCCAAGCTCAACAAGAGGAGATTATGCGGCAAGTGCATGAGTTAGTTGAGAAGGGCATGGTTAGGCCTAGCTCATCTCCATTTTGTTCACCAGTGTTATTAGTGCAAAAGAAAGACGACACATATCGCATGTGTGTCGACTATAGAGCACTAAATAGGATCTTTATCAAGAATAGGTTTCCTGTTCCACGGGTAGAAGACCTATTTGATAAGCTACAAGGGTCGACCTACTTCAGTAGGATTGACCTAAAAAGTGGCTAGAATCTCTAGTTGATCAAGACATTGTAAAGACCGCATTTCACACTACGTTTGGTCTTTATGAGTACATTGTCATGCCTTTTGGTTTGACCAATGCACCAGCCACATTTAACCGCTTGATGGAGAAGCTATTCATCTACTCTAATTCACTAGACGAACACAAGCAACACCTCCAGGTAATATTTCAAGTTTTATGAGAGAATAAACTTTATAATAATCGAAAGAAATGTGAGTTTTTCATACAAGAGATTCAGTATTTAGGTCACATTATCTCTCAAGATGGAATCCAAATGGATCCATCAAAGCTAGAGGTAATAAAATGATGGCTTAATCCAAGAAATCTACATGAACTAAGAAGCTTTATAGGTATGTGTGCATACTATAGACGCTTCATAGAAAAGTTCTCACAAATAGTGGGACCAGTACTTGACCTAACAAAGAAAACATTAGGTATATATGGTCAACCAAGGAGAACAATGCTTTTGAAAATCTTATCTCTCAAACTGTGCTTACACTACCGGATCTCTCAAAGCCATTTGAGATCCAATGCGACGCCTGTGGTGATTGCCTTGGAGATGTTTTGCTCCAAGAAGGACACACCATAGCCTATGAAAGTCGAAGGCTCGACCTTGTTGAGCAAGCTCTAGGCATATATGAGAAGGAACTTTTAGCAGTTCTACATGCTCTAGACTCGTGGAAGCACTATTTATTGGGGACTCCTTTCATTCCGCGGACTGATCACCAAAGCCTTAAGTACTTCATGACGTAGACCAAGCTCTCCGACAAACAAATGAGGTGGGAAAATTTCCTTTCGCAATTTTATTTTCATATTGCTCACATTGCTGGCAAGCATAATCAAGTAGCCGGTGCACTCTCAAGACGACCGCGAGTGAATGCCGTATCCATAGCAACTCACAATGATCTATCTTCTACGATAGATGAGTACGCTATCGATCCCGATTTTAGAGATGTGATTTCAGCCCTTGCACTGGGGAAGAAGGAAGAACCATTTACCCTACAAGGTGGTCATCTTCTCTATGGCAATAGACTATGCATTACTAATTCACTACGTGAGAAAGTAATGTATGAATCTCATGCTCTTCCTTATGCGGGGCATAGAGGGATTCAGTCTACCCTAAAAGGGATAGAAACATATTTCTATTGGCCTGCCATGAAAGCAAACATAAAGAGTATGTTTCAAAATGTGTGGTATGCCAAAAGATGAAGTTGGATAGAGGGAAGCAACCTAGATTGCTTCAACTTATGCCAATGTCTAATTCACCATGGGAGAGCATATCCATGGATTTTATCTTTGGATTTCCCAAGTCTATCCATGGGAATACAGGAATATGAACGATAGTAGACAACTTTACCAAACAAAGCACATTTCATACCTGTCAAAAAGACTATAAAAGCCCATCAAAATGGCAACCCTCTTTATATCACAAATATTCAAGTACCACGGCTTGCCAATGTCCATAGTATCGGATAGAGATCCTAGAATGACCAATAATTTTTGGAAGGGTCTCTTTGAGAATTTAGTTTAAAAAGCTAAACTTCTCTTCGGCCTATCATCCCCAAACGGATGGCCAAAGTGAAATAGCTAACCTAACCATTCTTGATCTACTAAAAGCTTATGTCATAGAAGTAGATCAAAAGTCTCAATGGGAGAAGTACTTACCCTTAGTGGAGTATGCTTACAATAACACTATACATACTTCCACGGGAAAAGCACGGCCTTTTGAGGTGATAGAGGGAAGATAAAAAAGTCCCTTGCTACTCAAGGTACATGGGAAGATCTTCGCTGCAGATGAATATAGCCGAGACCTACAAGAATCTTTCCAAAAGATTAAGGATGTTATATCTATCTCTCAACAAAGGCAAAAGGCTGCTGCTGATAAGCACAGAAGAGCCCTAGCCTTTAAACAAAATGTTTGGGTTTTGCTTAAGTTTCCCAAGGCTCAATGCACACAACGGGCAAGAATCCTACGGGACACCAAAAATACTATGCTAAGCTAGCAAAATGGTACTATGGTCCCTTCCAGATTCTTAGACCAATCAATGAGATGGCCTATCAACTCAAGTTGCCGAGCCATTGGCTCATACACAATGATTTCCATGTGAGCCTACTAAAGCGACTCGGATCTGATGATATCCGCTCTTCAAATTGATCCTACTAAAACAAGAGGATCCCTGTAAGTCGGTCAAGAATATCATTGATCCTTGGAATCAAAAATCTATTCTTGATGGTGATTTTATTGAGATCTCTATAATCAATGCACATTCTCCAAGATCCATCTTTCTTTAAAATCAACAACACCGGAGAGCAGTAGGGTGAAGTACTCGGCTAAATAAGACCCTTTTCCAAGAGGTCTTTCACTTGGTTCATAATCTCTTCATTCTGAGCTCGGCTCACATGGTAAGGTGGCCAGTTCGGTGGTGTGCTTCCAGGTATCAGATCAATGGTATGATCCTCAGGACGAGATGGTGGCAACTTGCCTCGCAGGCCCTCAGAAAAGCAATCGGCATGAGTGTGGAGAAAATCTTAGCGTTTTTTATCAAGTTCACACGTATTCATCCTGTGTTCATCATTTAACTCTTTCAAATAGATCAAGTAAACAAACAGTCTGGATTTCATTAATTTAGAAATGGCCAAAGCCGATACAATAGGGACAGACTCGCCTTGCAATTTCACATCAAGTACAAATTTTCGGCCCTTTTCATTTGTTAATGTCTCTTTCTTTGCCCGATAATCGACCACGATGTTGTTCTTATGGTACCAAGGGACTCCAAGGAGGACATCACAACCTTTCAAGGGCATTATGTAGAAGTCCTTGTGCCCCAATTACCCCTGACAATGCAACCAAAGTTTTCCAATGACAGGTGTAATGGCTATGTCCTGTTTGGGTGCCGCTAGAATTGCCTCTGCTTGTGGTCCCATCCGATCGGGTGTAATCTTGACCCGTGATGCCAATTCAGGTGAAATGAAGTTGGCCTTGGCTCCTTCATCAAAGAAAATTAGGGCTTCTTGATTATTCACTTTGCCCCAAGCTCGACAAAGTTCTGTACTTTCATCAATTGTGCTTGGGTCAGTACCCATGCAATCTGGAACCAATCCTGCTTTCATCTTTCCTTTCTGCCACGTTCCTCAGCTGCCCTCAAACTCTCTGGCTTGTCTTCATTCTGTTCTTGTTGTGCCTTTTGAGGGCACTTCACAGAGGAGTGCCCATGTTTCCCGCATTGAAAACACTTCCCCTCTTTGATGTAGTTGGTCGGCTCTCTCGAAGAGTGAGCCGGGGTCATGAATCCTTGTCTTTCTTTTTTTGGTAACTCTTTTTCTTTTTAGTTTCATTATTAGAAGTCTGTTGGGTTCTGTGAGTCAAGATCTCATTAGTGGGGTAAGTCAGATTGCCCGAATGTATGGAAAAACCCCGTTTCGCATGACTCATCAATTCTTGAATAGAATTTGACTGTTGTTCCAAATAGTAGTCTCGGATCTCTATAGGAATGCCGCAACAAAACTGTTCAAGATTTTCTTTAAACAAGAGCTTCTTAAATGAAGCTGCTGGTAGAAAAGAGCTCCAAAATCTCTCACATTAAGCATCGAGAGAATCTCCCTTGGTCATCTGGAGATGATTCCAAGTAGTTCGTATATCTTGTTCGTACTCTCGAGTCAGCCAAGAAGAAATAAAAAGCCTTTTGAATTTCAACCATTTAATCGGAGCTTCCTTTCTTAGAAAAAGGGTGGACCACCATGTTCGAGCATTTCCCTTGAAGAAAGATGTAGCCCTCCTAATCTTAGAGTGCTCTGAGTATTGCCTTCCAGAGAAAGCTATGTCAAACTGTTGTATGAAGGCCAAAGCCCTCGGAGCATCTCGAAATCCAAAAAGAGAGTCAAACTTAATTGACTATCCACCTTTGAATTCTCTTACTTTCTTAGTTTTATCTTCAAGGAAGTCATACTGGTTGGCTTTATAGAAATGCTTCTTCTTTGCATAAAACGTGTGATCGTCGGAGTCCGAACTGTCTGAGGATGACTCCTCGTAGAACTGTCAGAAAGTGGGAAAAATTTAGGCTTCTTTGCCTTTTTCTTGCCCTTTCCAAAGCTTTGCTTTTTGCTTCGCTTTTTTCCTTTTCTATCTTCTTTGCTCGAGTCGCTAGAAGAACTGTTAGAAGAAGAAGAACTAGGTAGTCCTTCAAATTGTATACGCTTCTTCTGCTTTATTGCCAATGCAAAAGAAGATTGATGACCCAAATAACCCGCGAAGTCAGTTCCTTTCTTATGCTTTTTCTCATGCTTTTTGGATTTGTTATTTGCGTCCAAACGCTGGTTGAACCACCTCTTGTAATTCTTGCTCTGTACAAATCCTCGGAGAAGGAGGTTTCTTGATTGCCGGTTTAATGGGTGGCTCTGTGGCCTTCTACCACTGGGTGTGTACTTCTGCGAGGGATTGTTGAGACAAAATTTTTGCAATTTTGGGATCCTTCCCTGGGGGATTCACTCTATATACAAAAAGGGATGCCACTTGCGAGCGGGATAAAACCCCTATATACGACTTGTATTAGGGAATATGACCCCCCTTTATATGCTTATACGACAATCAATGAAGAAAACTATCATACCCCTATCTTACATATAGAATTTAGGTCTCACATGATCAAACTGAGTAAAACTAGTTAAAGAGTGTATAGCATAGTGACTAGCAACGTACTAAGGAACCACTTCTATTGATAATTAGATGTACCTACAATGTCTCTTAAGTTGACTTTCAAAGTATGTGCCCGATCAGCTTGCACTCCCCCTGACTCTGGCTACTCATCCAATTTTGACCCATCCAAAGCTAGTGTAAATCAACCGTTGACCTGCTGCAAATCAACCCTTATCTATGACGGTCTTAATGAAAAATTTGATGTATGACCTGATAAAAAACTTCCCCAAAATTCATCCATGTTCTAGTGCACACCAGTGAACAATCATTACAAGTAATCAACCGAAGTCAGGTTTTATGCGACTTCTCCCCTTTTCTCACTTCTCTCCCCCCTCTCCCCCCCCAAAAATATGATACCCCCTCCCTTATTTTTAAGCTTGGTAGATATATTTTTGGGGGCTTGCCCCTAATTTATACGCTTATGTAACTTGTAAAAAAAACCCACTCCCCTGCACTTACGTGGTGCGATAAGTTTTTCATGGTGAATCCCCCGAGGATCCTTTGCAAGTTTAATCATCTGCTTTGTTGCCTTGTCAACCTATTGTCGACGTTCCATCTCTTCAATCTCAGGCTGTGTAGGCCGAGGCGGGCCATACTCTTCCTCTGTTTTCTCATGAGAGTCTTCTTCGTGATCTCCTCTGGCATTCGCAGATGCAGAAGTAGTTGATTGTTTCTTGTTGGAATCCATAAGTGCCGCAAGAAAAGGATCGGATTTCCTGGTAGAAGAGAAATCGGTCGTGCTCTGATACCACTGTAACAAACTTGGACACCCCAAGTCAAGATTCTACCACACCACAATAGAGATTCACTTCAAAACAGTCCACAAAATTGACATGGCCCGGCGTAGTTCGGTGCCCAGAGGTATTGGCCCCAAAGACTGGCACCCCTTTCGGCATTTTTTTTAATTTATCTGTGTGCAAAGTACAAGAGAGCGGGCAGGTGCTCACATTTAGACTCTGCATCTAGATGCTCTGAGAAGTGAAGCCCTGCTAGCTTATTTATAAGTACAAGGGATGCCCAAAAGCAGAGCCACAAAAGCAGTAATTGAAAAGCTTATCACTCAAAAGAAATTTGCCCAGCAACTACCAATAAATTTCAGCTAGCACAGTTTACGAAAATCCGTACATGCTACCACGTCACCATCGCTGTAAAAAGCGGAATTTCGTACGCTTTTCCACGTCAACCTGCCATCACATTTTGCGGGGGTCCATACTGCTGCCACATGGAATTTTTTGCTACAGTGTGTGTGTGTGTGTGTGTGTGTGTGTGTGTGTGTGTGTGTGTGTGTGTGTGTCTAGAAGCCTGCCACATCACTAGTGTGTGACACCTTGTTTAATTATTGTGAAGTCACTTGAATTTGGAAACTTATAAATGGGCAATTCTATTATTGTGCTGGCTAGCTAGTCACTTAGAGATCTTGCTCACCCTTTTCCATGTGAAGATATTTTGACTATCTCTCAGGAATTTACATTGTTTTACAAGGCAGGAAGAGTCTTTCACATGATTTGGATTATGCATATGCTCAAAGTCAGCAGTTGCTTGTCTTTCAAGAAGTTCTTATTTATGTTTTTTGTCTTACATTACCCATCTTACTCTATCTATTCTTGCAAATTGTAAGCTTCCTATTCTTGTTTGTTTGTTTATTGCATTCTGTCTGGTGTTTTCAAGATTTCTTGCCTTGTCATCTAGAGCCCAAGACTAGTTTTTGTTGTGCTATTGATAGTCATTATGTATTATCTTATATGCTTCCCTGTAGTCTATGCATAGAGCACTACATATAATTGCTCAGGTCTTCTCAAGACTTCGTCAATCAAATGTCATTGTTTGTAAATTGAGCTCTAATCCATTTGATTTTGCTTTTGTTGGTAGTGTGGATGGTGGTTGATTTTTTGATGGTATTTGGGTGGGAGGTTTTTGTTCTTGGGGATCGGCCTGATGCTTGGCATGAGTATGCAACATCTTTATATGGTGTACTAGGCCAACTCCAGGTTATAATATCTAGGGCTGCTTGCATGAGAGACTTGAGCTCGAAGCCGGTGAAGCAACAACTCCTTCCATTGATCCTCCCCTTTGAAGCAATGCTCCGACCACAAAATTTCCAAGAAGGGCTCTGCTCTGTTGTGTTAGGTCGATAATCCCCATCCCACCCTGAGAATATGGTAAGGTGATGACTTGCCAGGTTACTTTGGCCCTGGCTAAGTGAGTGTCCCGCCCTGACCAGATAAAATTATTGATCAGCCTCTCTAGCTGACTGATACAAGAGCTTGAGAAGATCCAGCAAGACATGACGTACCACATAGTAGACAACATCATGGTTGACCACTACAACTCTGCCTGCCAAAGAGAACCGTTCCGAACTCCAATGCAGCAACCCCTCCTAATGGACAGGAGGAGGGGAGTACTCTGCTGCTCAGGGGACAAGTCCTGGCCAGCCCAAGTCCTGGCCAACGTGACAACCCAGATAACAAAATGGATTCCCTATGGGAATCCACTTGAAACCCTCACCTAGCGACCAATCAAGCGTAGAAGCACTGCCAACCTAGAAATCTATTATCCTCCTCCAGGTGATCAATGCTCTTGATGCACCACAAAACACATCAAGATCTTCCTCACACTTGTGTAGATTGGCCTCCTCACCCTCCAAATACAAGGTTGAGTCATCGGCAAACTCAACGTCAAGTAGCTCATCTCCCCTATTAGGGGAGCTCTAAACCACACAAGCCAACCTGTTGTGAAGTCAAAAATCTTCTCATGGCCTCATCATCATAGAATAGAAAGAGGAAGGGGGCTAGAGGGCAATTGTGTAATGATCGAATGTGTGAGCATGAAGCATTTCCCTCTTCCCCCTACAGAGAACCTGACTATGCGCACACCTGTAGAGAGCAAACACACCTATGATCCAAGCATCTGAGAAACCCATCTTGCGTAGATTGCCCTCCAAGAAGTCCAAGTCAACTCTGCTGTAAGCCTTCCCAAAACCGAGAAGAAGTATCACTAGATAGATTGTCTCCTCGGAGACGTACGAGGGTAGATGCCTCCGAAAAGTGAAGATGTTGTCAAGGATACTACGCTCCTTGACAAAACCTGTCCGAGTCCCATGTAGAATGCACTCCAGTAGACTTTGCTAGAATTTTGTAGGCTGAGTTGAGGATGGTGATGGGTCGCCACTGTCGAATCTCATCCAAGTAGCCTCCCTCCTTGGGAATAAGGTAAATCAAGCCCTTAATCATGATGTTAGGCATCTCTCTAGTGTGTAAGCTGTACTGAAATGCACTGCAAAGATCTGAACCAAGCAAGTCCTAGTATTCCAAAAGAAGCTGGGAGTCAAGTCATCCTTCCTTGGACATCTACCTCGGAGGAGTGCTTTGAGGGCCTCATGGAGCCTCTAGCTAAAGGGGGAGCTCTAGTCTCTGATTTGCATCTCCTCAGCAACAAGGCAAAGTACTTGCACCCAAACTTGCTCTCTACATGCATCCTAACACTCTGACTGGTTAAGTTGACAATAAACCACGATAAAAGTCAATATCAACTACACCCAAATCCTCAAGCTCTAAAGCAACTGACTCGTCGGGTCTCCTCAACTAGCTGACATTGGTGTGTGCATGGAGGGGCCCCACCATCTCAAAGAACTCCCTAGTTACTCTGACACCCACTTGGGTCCACTGAGATGCCTGCCAATGGAAGGCAAACTCATGATGCCACTCCTCAATGCTAGCCAGCTCCCGTTGAGCCTGCTGCACCTGCTCCTCCAACCAAGGACTGTCTGGGTGATGCTCCTAGATCCTCTGCATGGAAACAATGCCCAGTTGTAGATGCTTCTCCTTGTAATGTGCAACAAAAGTGAATGATGGAGTATGGCTCAAGATGAGTGATCAGTGATTGCTCAAGGTTCTTGGTACTTAGAGAAAGGGAGAGCCTTCCTCGACTTAATGAGAGCATGACCTAAAAAAGAGAGTGGAATGTAAACTATGGATGAGAGCACAGGAGAATGCTAGAGAGAGAGAGAGAGAGAGAGAGAGAGAGAGAGAGAGAGAGAGAGAGAGAGAGAGAGAGAGAGATGTTAAGTATGGAGCCCGATTTACCCTTGTAATTTTTTGTGGTAAAAGCGCACATTTGTAAGGCCCCCATTATGAGGAGAAGCCATCATGCGTGAAGGAAAATCACTCACCGGAAACCAAAATTTTCACGGACAAGAATCAAGGGCAACTTTAGAGGCCTCGGGGACGGAGGCCCCCGAGACTTTTTTTTTTCGCCGGAATATTCCTTTTCGCCAGAATATTATGGTCGGACGGCCGCTGGAAAACAACCAGTCGGTTGGTCGGTGGCCGGTAGTCAATGGCCGATGGCCGGTGGTCGGAAGTCAATGGCCGGTGGCCGGTGGTCGAAAGTCAATGGCCGGTGGCCGAATTCAAAAGCGGACTTGTCTTCTCAAGGGCGGCCACACATGGGCGGATTGGAGGGTCCGATTTGGACTTATTCGCACAAGGGCGGCTACACATGGCTGTCTCTCATAAGAGAGGGCAACCCTTTTGGCCTATAAAAGGAGGCCACTTCTACACACATTTCATAGTGTGAAGTTGATGCAACAAGGTGAGTGTGAGGTGGTGAGAGTGAAGCAAGGCGGGAGCTCTATCAAGGGCTTAATCCCTTTGTAAACTACTTCTTCTTTTGAAGTGCTACAGCCATTGAGTGGATGCTTTCCCGTGAACGTAGCCCACATTGGGTGAACCACGTATATCGTGTGTACTCTCTCTCTCTCTCTACTCTATAATCTCTTGTGTGTGAAATCTATCTCTCTCCATTAAGTAATCTACTCAAAAATCTATTTAGCTACGTCTTATTTCCTAACAAGAGAGAGAGAGAGAGAGAGAGAGAGAGAGAGAGAGAGAGAGAGAGAGAGAGAAGAGATGACACCAGATGGGGTTCCAAACCCCCCTTTGAGGGCCTCCCTCTCTATTTCTAGAGAGGTATTTGCTTAAGATTACACAAGGTCTGGTACAATGCTTTTTGATGCTATGATGCTTGATGATGGCTATGTCGTCGACGACGATGATGATGTGGATGTCAAGACTAATGGGCTGAAATATGAAATAATGGTTCTACCATCGTGGATCTACTACTGTGGCAATACTAGGGCTGCTATGCAGTGGTTGATGCTGGTGAGGCCGAAAATTGCAAACCCTAGGTGATCTGATGGCTGGTAACTGAAAACACTGATACTGAAATGGACTGAAATCTGATAGATCTGCTACGATGGGAAAGCTCGACTAGGATCTATAGCTATAATGGTCTGATCTAAGAACGCTGCTATTCAAGGCTGAAAAGGTTGTCACTGATCTGCAAAAACGCTAGGAGCCTTGCTGAGGAACTTTGGAAGGCTGATCTATGGCACGACTTGCTTCTGTGCACTTGATCTCTCTTGGTGTTCTGCCTTTCTCTAGTGCCAAGGCCTTCCCTTTATATCAACAAGGAATTGTGTCAAGTAATTGTCCCTTAGCCTCCACGATTTGCATAAATTGTCACTTATTAATTTTAGGCTATAAGGGGTGGCTCATATGCAATGGCTTACTGGGTGCATAGACTGGAAAATTCTCATGCTAGGTACTAGGTACTGATGCTAGTGATCTTGGGTTGTGCTATCAAAGGGTATGTAGCTACTCTAAGAGATTGGACAGGCACGGCCTGCATACAAATTCACAAGGTTGTGAGAACACTTCCTAGGCTTCCTAAACCCTAGGAACAACATGTACATAGGGTTAGATGTGCAAGTGACATCCCCCCCTTTTCAAGATGAGGTACTGGTAACGAGTTGTATGGCGTCCATAGAGTTTTTCAACAACTCCTGGGATCCTACGAAGCACTCTGCACTGGCCCACTCTACTGTGTGGGTTGAGTGATACTTGAACTTCATGAAAGTGTGCAATGCTTACTTCTTTGGGCCGCGCCGCTTTAGCGAAGAACCACGGGGAGGTGCTCCTTTATCTCTGAGAGAGAGAGTGTTTTCTTTCCAATCCATGCGTGTATTATAACCTTTAAACCACTTAATGCCAAAAATCAAATCACATCCTTTTAGAGGAAAAACCACAAATCTACAACAAAAACCAACATTTTGAACTAACACTGTCACATCAGGACATTCATGCGTGAACGAAGAGAGCATGCCAGGACAAAATCTAGAGATCACAATGGGATATATGGGAAGAGCTTCTAAACATACGCTCTTCACGAGAGAGTCTCTAATCACATCATGCATACTACACGAATGAAACAAGATCACAATGCATGTACTATTCACATCACCATAACACTTCATGAGAGACTCATCTACATGATCATGAGAAACATTGGACACATTAGATTTCTCCCTGAGTGCATTCATAGATGATGTGGATTCTGTGGGTCCTTTAGGGTCTTCCTTAGGACAATCTCGTTTCATGTGACCTTTAGCGTGACACTTAAAACATCTTTTGTCTCATGCATATTCGGCTCGTTGTTCAAGAGTTAACCAACCTCCTTAAATTCCTTGAGCAAATTTTTCATCAGGTGTCAGCTTAGGGGTTTCCTGAGTTCTAACCTTTCCTTTATCATCATTGTCAAAATTTTGTGCTCTATGTGTAGAAGAAGATTGAGAAGAAGAATTACTGTCATGCTTACCAATGGTCTTACTGTGCTTACCATTCAGTTGGTCTTGAGAAGAGCTCGACTTGTTCTCTTTTGGCTTGCCTTTGTTGTGCTTCATTTCTTGTGCTAAGGTGATTTTGATGGCATCATTATAGTCCTTAGGACTAAAAACTTGCAGATCAAACTTGATGTACTCGTTTAACCCAAAGAGGAAAGCCTCCTTTGTGATCCTTATCCGACTTACGCAATTGAACGCCAATTTGCAAAATATGGTTAGAAAAAGACATAACCCTTTGCCACCTACCCTCAAATTTCCTGGAAACCAAGTGGGACTTCACTTTGGAGCCATTTGTGGTGGAAGAACTCATATTTTTTGTGTTTTCCTATCACCTACTCTTCTCCCATTTTGCCTTAGTTATCATCTTTTTCACACACACACTTAGTCTTGGACAATTTTTTCTCATGTCCCACTCCTACGCAGCCCTCTCAAGCTTCCATGGCTGCACCTCTTCCTCTTCCCTTGCTTGTGAGTGAGTGCACTAAAAAACTATACACTATCTATGCCTAAAATCACATAATAACATGAGATCATTGTCCATTACAAGCTCTACATTAATTAGCCACAAAAACACAAATAAAATCCACCATCTCTTCACCTCTTCCTAGCCAAGTCTCACTCTTTCTCACACCCATGCATCTACCTCTCTAGCATGGCCTATTCATCTCTCCTCTCTACCACAAAAGGTGAGATAAATGTCCAATATCTTCTAAAATCCTCAAGGTTGAAGATCAGTCTATGCAATTAAGTGGTGAAAGATCACCATTTCAAGTGCCAAGGTGAAGCATCAAGGAGTTCAAGGTGGTGGTCCAAGAGGCATCTCAATTTGCCTCTCATTTTGGCCCTTAATTGTAATCAACCCTAAATGTTATCAAGTGGGAGAGGCTATATAAAGAGCCCCCCACCTTAGCTCAAGGAACTCAGCCCCTCTCCTTGGTAGTATGCCTTAGTTATTCCCTATGCAACACTAGATTACCGCTTGTGTAGTGTTGCGGTAGGATTGTTCATATGCTAGATTACCGCTTGTGTAGTGTTGCGGTAGGAATGTTCATATGCTAGATTACCACTTGTGCAGTGTTGCAGTAGGATTGTTCATGTGTTTGTGTGGGTATCTTTGTTGGCTTTGTGTGTGATTACAATGGTTTTCCACTCCATCCATCTTAAGGAGTGTCAATTTCTTAAGGTCTTGGACGCTGTTTTGTATGTGGTTGAGAAGAGTGACTACGAATGTTGAATGTTGTGGAGGTATAATCTAGATTAAGTTATTGGTACATCTCTATTATTCATCTCTTTCCTTCCTCTCTCCACCTCCAAGCCACATTTTTCCCTTTCCTCCTCTCTTCTCTTCCACTCTCTCTTTCCATTTCCCTTCTCTTTCTTCACCCCCCCCCCCCCCCCCCCCCAATCTCTCTCTCACACACTCGCTTCTACGTGCACCATTGCAGCCATTGGCAGTATTAGTCAAGAGAGGTTTTGAGTAGGCGCCATTTCAAAATTCTCACAGCATGAGAGTGTTTCCCTCACCCTTACTTCAATCTAATCTAGAAGGATTGTGCACCCTCATCGTGCATAAGGAGATAGCTCGATGAGCCTGCAACACAAGCATTGCATAGAGGCCACTGTGCTTGAAAGTTGTCCCTCATTGGATGGTGTGTACTATTTTCTTGGCTTCGTTGGATGAGTGCGAATATCCTAGATCTTATATGTGTGTGTGTGTGTGTGCGAGTGCTCTCTGAGTCCCTGCAGTGCGTCCTAGCCGCACATCCTCTAAGTGGTGTCCCCCCCCCTAAGTTTTATCTCCCTCAATGATGAGGTCCCTAGGCATCGTTCTGGTGTAGAGGCCACCAAGGTGGATTTCCTTGCCTCACCGTTACGTCCCCAGAGACCCGTCGCTGCCTCTGTGTGACTATGTCTTGAGCATGCTGTGGAAGACATACCCTCTCTTTCAGATGGGTCGATTTCCAAGAAAATCTCAAGGCTTGCATCATACCACCACAGTACCTTGATCGGTTAAGAGAAGATTGGCATGGTTTTAAGCAAAATGGATCTTGTGTTGTGGAGGGGGGTCTAGATATGATAGGGGAATCATTTCTCTCAAAAAACATGGAAAAAAATTATGAAAAAGGCTTGATTCTTCTTCATTTTCTATATGAGCCAAGAGAAAAATGGCCCACACCACATGGTCCCTTGCTTGGACTCCTTCATTATACCTAACATGGGCTTGACACCCTAAAATGCCTCAAAGGCCCATGATGTCACCAAGCATCTTATTTTTACACAAGGCAATTTCAAAAAAGGAAATCGTGGGATGGTGGATCTTGCCACTTTGACCTAGTTAGTTCACTCTTCCCATAAGTGAAAATAACTCCCATTACCTTTACCATGGAGTTCACTGATGCATGGAACTCTTTTCCATGTGAAGCGCACGCATGTAGAAAAACCAAATAATGACTAGGGAGCATCTCCTATCGCATACTCCCGACTAGTTACAATTTTCCACTCTCATTGGCATCCCGTATAGTGCAACATTCTTTTGAGATGCAATAGGGATTTTATTTTCTCTCTTAGCTATGTACAAAACATGGATTTTGGAGGGGTCGTGAAAAGCATGCATCATATAGCCCTCCCCTAAAGCTAGAGGTATTTATGCCTCTAGCTTAGTAGGAACAAGGCTCCTCTCCATGAGTCCTTGTCTATTCTTCAATGCTTTAATCTTGCTCTAGGAAATGAGCCACTCAAAGTGTTGTTGCCATCTTTTTTCCTTGCTAGGCTCACATGCAGATGACACATTGGCTTGCTGTAGAAAACCGATGGGTTGGTTGTAAAAAACATTGAATCCTTCTCCTACAAATCATATGAGTGAGAGAGAAAAGCCCAAATAATTGAACACAACTAGTAGCAACCAAGGTTACCATGCATCTAGACGTTGACAAAGAGGAGGCTGGATAATTCTCATCATGTTATCAATGTGTTGACAATCAAACATACTCCTAAAATATCTCAATAGAATAGGGGCATCACCCATCCGTGAATCTAAATCACCACACAAATGACTCTTAACCTGCTTCTCAACCTTTGGAACACTATCCAGCTCCAATTCTCCAACCACACTTACTTGTTCGTTACTGGCCTTCGGTAAAACATTCCTCATGCAAGGTGCCTTTAGCTTGCTACATTGCTCTTGATCTATGTTGGTGTAGAGGCCTTGTCTTCAAAGCCCTAGCCCTTGCTTGGTATGTATTTATTATTTTGCAAATCCATGCTAAACAACTCCTCTTCCTTCTCTCTTGTATCTTCCATACTATTTGCATGCCTTTTACTCTGGCGGCGAGGCTTGAGCACAGCCTTACATTTTTTCAATATTACCACCCAGTACTATCGATTTGTCACTTTACAGCCTACCTTGCTCAAGATTAGAGATTTACTATCATCTACAACCAAACCATCTTGACTTACCTTGTCCACAAAGGCGGCATCTCTTGATGCTTCAACTTCCTTCTCAGTTGCTACACACTCTTGGACTGTATCTTCCTTTGATTCTCTTTCTTCTAACCATGAAGTGGATGAGGCCTCCTCTTGTTTGTCATCTTTCTTGGAGAGACCTCCCTCACCTGCTACTCCCAAGCTATTGAAAGCCACAATTGCTTTAGTGCTTGATGCTACTTCTGCTTCAGGTTCTACCTTCTTAGCTAGAATATATTGAGTTGTGGTGTATGGTAGGCCAAATATCTGTCCTTGTGACCAAAAAAATTGAGAGGACTGCAAGTCTCATTTTCTTGATTGCACTTAGTACTAGGGTATTACTCATCAGGTGTCAGCCTTCCTTGAGCTTGAGCTATCGGAAGGATCCTTCCTTGTTCTTCCAAGTGGGTTGTCAAGCTTGCAAGTTGATCCACAATATTCCTCAAGGTATGATGATTTTTAGATGTTCTGTTGCACCTGTGATTTAGATGCAAACTCTCCAAGGTACTAACAACACAACCTTGCTCAACTTTTTTGCTTGATGGTGTGACCAAAAGTTGTCTCTTTTCCTCCATCCTTTGAGCTACTCTCAGTGCCTCTTCGAATGTGCTAGGAAACTTACCACCTACTTTAGTTTGGAAGGTAGGGTGCAAACCATCGAGGTGTTACCATATACACGTGGTAGTGATGTGTGTGAACACACTAGGATCGTTGGAGCATTTTTTCCCTCTTTAGAAGGTTTTTCCCCCCGTGCACTATATATATGCCCATCGCTCTATGGCTATCTATCTTTCCATTGCACATTAAGTAACACACCTCTATTGTGTGCCTTGAGCTTCCTTTATCTTCTCCAAGCTGTGTGCATTTCCCTGTAACCCTAATTCCAACAATTGGTATCAGAGCAGGTCACGTCCTCCCGGGCTTAGTCACTAGCGTTGCCAGAACACCCCTGCTCATTTTCTCAGATTTCAAAGAGCTTTGGTGAGCTTAGTAGGTCGACAAAATTTTTGGGAAAGCTCGTAGAGAAGGTTTGCTCAAAATTTCATTTCATCCTCGGTTTCCACTACAACCAAGCGTGCATAGGTAATTTTGTCATTTTGTGCAAAAATCTTGTAAGTGCCAATTACTACATAACAGGTCGCATATAGTCTACTGCGGGTTGTGCTATATAGCACGTTGGTGCAGCCAAAGTTGGTCCGAGCTAGGCGATGGTCTATGCCAAGCAAAGGCAGCAGGCAAGTGCAGTGCAGAAGGCTAGGGTAGGTGCCAAGGCCCTAGGCAGCCAAAGGATAGCGGGAATGTATGCTTAAAGCGGCTTTTTAGGCCATAAGTGCTGCGAAATGGTCCAGATGGGATAGCAGATGAAGATGCCTGAAATGCCAAGTTGAGGCTCTGGAATGTAGTGTTCAGTGTGCTCTAGAAGCTAGTCCGAACCACTCGTCAAAACGGAGCCCGGATGTGAAAGATATGCCAGTTTGCAGGCGAAGGTGGTTGCAGATTCTTGACGGGATGGACACATGTGGCTAGGCCAGAGAAGTGGATGTGAAGTGATAGGGCTGAAGTGCGCAATTTATGGAGCCTGTCGGTATTTTTTGATTGATGATCGGAATCACGGTGTGCAAGTTATGGCCGTTAGAAGATTTTCCGAGGGCCGGGTCGAAGCCCACCTGACCTGATTGAAGGATGTGTCATCTGGTAGTTTTGCGGCCTCGCCAAGGTTCTCGGTGATGGTGTGCACTATGTGGAGTTAGTCCAATCGACCGCATGTGGTTCCGAGCCTCGAGCACCGAGTTACGGTATGGCCAAGCCTGAGGAGTTGAGAGTGAAGCATTTGCAGATGATTTTTAAAAGTATTTTATGGCCTCGAATAGCGGGCTCAAAGAAGTCAAAAGTCGAGGGAAATTGCATAGAGCGGAGCTAGGGATAGGGGCTTGGGACATGGCTTTACAGCTCTGGAATGGGGTGTATGAGCAGAGAATGGGAGTGGGGCCAAGTTGGCACCCCAAGAGGGGGTCTCTCTCTCATAAAGAGGTTTTTTAAGAAAAACCTTGGAAGGCTAAGGAAGTGGAGCGCGCCACGTGGCCTGGTAGGTTAACCCACATGCGGTGTCAAGGCAGGAGAATTTGGACTATATCACCTGGGCCGTAAGCCCTCAAATGAGCACACAAGGGAAGAGAGAGGGGAGCTCTCCCTCCCATTGGCTATGGCGGGCCCTTGCGGGCACAGCAGTGGTGGCGGCGGTTCTGCGTGTTGCATGATGCGGCCAATGGGTGCACCCGTGGTGATTTTGGCCAATGGCGAGGCGGCGTGGTGGCGCACGCCTGCATGAGTTTGGTGGCGCTGGTGATGACATGGCAGGCTCGACTAAGGGCAGTTCCCGTGGGCCGTGGGCCCTATTTTTTGAAGGAAAGAGGGAGGAGGCATTAGCGACTTTGCTAATGCCCCCCCTCCCCGGTGTATAGCTAAGGGAGCAGTCCCGTCAAGGTGAAAAGAGGGCCAGAGCAGACGGTGGTCTAGAGTCTAGGGGAGGGGTTCCCGTGGACAGAGAGCATAGAGAGAAGGAGGTAGAGCCCGAGGGCGGCCAGGTGGGCAAAGAAAAGAGCAAGGGCCAGCAGGAGGCAAGCTAAAGCAAAGGCAAAGTGGAGGTTGGACCAAATGAGGAGAGAGAAAATAGAGGGAGAGAAGGCACGTGTGAGGGTGAGCCAAGGAGGCAGTACAAAGTTGAGTTAGTCCCAAAGGGGTTAAAAAATGAAGAAGATATAAAATAAAAATAAAAATGCGTAGGGGGCAATAGCGACATCGCTAATGCCCCCCCAAGTGCAAAGAGAGAAGAAGAAAGCAGATGGAGCATGGCGGTGCGCCCCTTCCCAAAAGATACCAAAAATGGGTGCCAGATGGACCAATTAAAGTGTAAATCCCCAAATTGAAGACGCCCCCCTATAAAAGGCAAAAATGGATCAAATTAATGGCTTTTTTCCTGGCCTTTTGGGTGCCAATTTGAAGCCTACAAAGTGGAGTTCTCTAGAAAACTAGCCCCTTTATAACCTTTGCTTGAAAATAGCCATGGTGATTGCAGTGCAAGCCTGTGTATATGTTTTTTGAAGTGCAAACAAGCCACAGTTGCCTCCCTTGCTGTTGTTTCCCCTTACCCCCTTCTCTTTCTGCTGCTTTCATGGTTCTCCTCGGTGACGACTGTGTGGAAGCGTGTTCCCCCCCCGGACAGACGGTGTTTGAGTGAGAGAGTGAGATTGAGTGATTGTGTGTGTGTGTGAGGGTGGAGATATGGAGTGGTAGTAGGTGTACCTTGTGTGGTGGTTGGTGGAGTGTGTGAGCAATAGAAACTGAGCACACGGTGGTCTGCTAGTGTAAAGTGTTTCTTTGAAGGTGTTTTCTGAGAGGATAGGGGTGCTGTGAATACCGTGAGCTATAGAGAGGCTCTTGTGTTTGTGCTAGGCGTGTTTCCCCATTCCCCCTCTCCATCTTCTGGTGCCCCCACTGAGGAGTATGCTGATGCTTCTAGTTGAAGTCGAAGCGGCGATTTTGGTGATGCCAAAGGTGCGGCCTTTGAAGAGCAGGTTCTGCTAGTGATGGCTTGGGCAGGATTTCCCATTTTCACTGGGGTTGAAGATGCGAAAACTTGGATCCAAGACTATGGGTTGTTCGTGTTGGAAAGCGGTCTATCGAGAGAAGATGGTGCGGTACATGTGTTCCCGCTCCTGGTTCGTGGTAAAGCGAGGCTATGGTTTGATGGCCTAGGTGAAGAAGAAAAGGCAGATTGTGAAGCTATGGAGGCAGCTTTTTGAAGCAAATTTGTTGTGGATGTGCAGCTAGATGAAGTAAAGCGGAAGCTAGACAGTTTGAAGCAAAGCTTGGAGGGAGATTTTCAAGCATTTGAGTGGGAGTTCAAAGCCCTTTGGGGGAAGTTAATCAAGGTAACTGCTGCAGAGAATGCCAATTTTGTGAAATTGTGTAAATTCATGGATTGCCTGCATGAGGAGGTACGAGATAAGGTGGAGATAGATGGACCAAGGTCATATGAAGAGGCGGTAGCTCTAGCGAGAGGGCGAACTAAGAATATTTTGAAGAAGCATGAGGCTAGGTAGGGTTTGCAAAATGCAGTGATGCCAAAGCAATGTAAGGAGGTGGTAGCCGAGCTGCAGGTGGTGCAAAGAGAAGAGCAGGTGCAAGAAGAACCAAGGGTTCTTTGGCTACAGAGAGACAAGATGGTTCCTATGCCAAAGATGCCGGCTAGAGCAGTTCCAATGGTGGAGGATCTGCATGTTGTTCTAGAGTGGACAAAGAGTGTGATGCCGAGTTCGAGTGTGGCTGTTAAAGCTCTATTGAAGTGCGGTAAAGAGCAAGGAGTGCAATTTGCAGACGAGATTGAAGCGGTGGAAGCTAGAGAAGATTCACGAGCTTGAAATCAAAGAGGAGACTGGATCAGGTGATGATAGTTCTATAGACGCAGATACAAGTTGGGAGACGGAGTCATCTAGATCCAGGTATGATGAGTTCGACCTCTTGCATGTGAGTGGAGAGGCAGTGAATATGTGCGAGGAGCAGCATGAAGTGCAAGCCAAGGTGCATAATGAAGACCAAGTGGAGCAGACTTGCCCTACAGGTGGTGAAGAGCGCTGATGTGCAGTACCATGCTAATGGCCATGTTGATGAAGATAGCAGTAGAGTATGCCATGGTGGTGCAACAGGTGCAAAGTTTATCCAAAAGGGATAGAGCAGTTGTACCTATGGAAGAGGATGAGGAGGATGTGATCGAGAACGAGTTTCTCTCTTCCTTGGTAGAGCTTGAGGATGCAGTAGTAGAAGAGCAGGTAATTGATGCAGACAAGCAAGCGATGCTTCTTGACCTTGAAGTGCCAGTTGACGAGGAGGAGCTCGACGATGCTGGAATTGAGTTCATGGCAGGTGAGAAGGGTGCAACAGAGTCAAAGTTGGAGGTGCTTCCTATGAAGTTGGTGCCCTCTATGACACATGATGTGGATTCCAAGGTGGTGTCCAAGCTTTCTAAGGAGATTTGTGAGTGGCGGTTGAAGGGGATGCTAAGGAAAGTAGCTGTGCAGTGTGCTGTTGAGCAGGTGCAGGATTTGCTAGATGAGGATCTAGCTTTACATGGATGGGAGGGCGGGTCAGATATGTTAGGTCTACTTGGTGCGAGTGATGGGTCAGGTAAGTCACAAATGTTGATTAGACAGGATGGTTAGCACAAAAGTGCTCTATTTAGCGTTTTTGGAGGAGTTTTGTTGCGAGTGGGCAGTTTGCCAAGAAGTGCTTGGAGTGGTGGAAGAATGTTGATGGCAGTTTGGATATGCAGTTGGATATGTGCCTTGGTGTGGCACTATGCAAGGGTGTTGCAAGTGGATGGAAGAGACCAATGCAAGGTGTTTGACCCTGGTGGGTGATTACAGGTAAAGCACGGGGTTGGCAACCTGCATGAGCAAAGGTGGCGGGTAGCAGATGTCAGTTTTGCCAACATGTTAGGTGTTTTTTGCAACGTACAGAGAGTCTGTTTTTGGTGTGCAGATTTTTAGTGCAATAAGGCCATGTGTGGTTGAACATAAATGTTCAACGAGGGGGTGGGCAATGATGGTGCAGCCAAAGTTGGTCCGAGCTAGTGACACGAGCAAAGCGCGACACGAACCCCAACGGCCTCTAAAACGCCGGGAGCCGATGCACGCCGCAAGCCGGTCACAGTGAAGCTAACAGGGGGGGCACCACCTAGCTTTGAGCGGCTAGGACATAGACAATGGTGATTTGAAATATCACGGACTCTACACACACACACACACATAGAGAGAGAGAGAGAGAGAGAGAGAGAGAGAGAGAGAGAGAGAGAGAGAGAGAGAGAGAGAGAGAGAGAGAGAATAGACAGGTGATGAAAACCCTTGGGGGTGTGAGGGAGAATTATTCTCTTGCCATATGTACAACAACCTTATTTCCAGCGAGGTGGCACATCATGGTGATAGAGAGATAGAGGGAGAGATAGTGACCCTACTTTGTACGTTCTCTAGAGATGACTCATTGACATGAAAACTTGCTAACATGAGTGTGTGTGCATCGACCGTTGGAGTCTAGGTGTGGACATAGCTTCCTTTACATAGTAAAATTCCCAAAGCAAATCACTACGCTAAGTCCCCTCTCTTGTGATGCAAATGTTGCCAATCCTCCCACCAAAATACTACCAAGTGCTGACCTTTGATAAACTTGCCTCCCCCCCCCGATAGTGACCTCTCAGTGCCTTTTTATAGGTGCTGACTGCTTTAGATTAGGGTAATCTGGCTTGATTAGGGTAATCTAATGAGGGGAGACAAAGCAAGACAGTGGGCCCTGGGTGGTTGACCCTTGCTTTGTCTTGGGAAATATTATAAGGAAAACCTCTAGGTGGGCCTTTGTGACCATCACCTAGAGAGATGAGAATATACAAATTTGGGATTTTTACAAGGCTTGGTTTGAAACTGGAAAAAATGATGACAACCTACGATTTTTACTGAAGAAGCATCGTGGACGCGATGCTAGTGAATGGAAGCCTTGCTGGTGCGTCGGTGTAGCGCGTTCATCACTTCGGGATCGGCCGGGGCATGCCTTCAGCGCCTTTGCTCGTTTTGGTGTCGGTGTAGCGCGATTTGGTCGTCTTCCTTCTTTGGTAGATGCCGATGTCGTTTGGTTCTTCTTCTTCTTTTTTTTAAAATGTTGTGAGTGTGCGTATATACGTGCGTGTATATGTGTGAGTGCGTGAGTGTGAGTGTGTGTGTATGTATGTAAGTGCGTGGGAACGAGGGAGTTTATATATAAATATATATAAACATATTTTCTCTTTTTCTTTTTGCTTACTGCAGAAGTGGCAAGAGCGGGAGAGTGGGAATGAGAGAGAGAGAGAGGGTGTGCTATATGCGTTTGTGTATATGTGTGTGTGTATGTGTGTGTGATAGAGAGAGAGAGAGAGAGCATGGCTCGGGTCTGGCGCCTGCACAGGCCGGAGAGAGAGAGAGAGAGAGAGAGAGAGAGAGAGAGAGAGAGAGAGAGAGAGAGAGAGAGAGAGAGAGAGAGAGAGAGAGAGAGAGTGAGAGAATGGCGGGCTGCCTATGGGATGAGGGCAACATAGTGCGAGCGAGAGAGAGGGCGAGGTGAGTGGCGAGGGAGGGAGAGGGAGATAGGGTGTGTGTGTGTGGCGTGTTTTCAATGCGCCCACATGGGCTGGGTCCGGGAGCGAGAGAGAGAGAGAGCATGGAGGTGTGGCCTGTATCTGACAGAGGGCGCAAAAAGGGGGGGAGGGGGTATAGTCAACGGAAAGGGGGGGGGGGGTTGGTGTTATATATAGAGAGAGAGAGGGTGTCCTTATGGTGGGTTCCCACCGTGGGGGGGGAAGAGAGTGAGAGAGAGTGTGTGAGTGGAGGGGAATAGGGGGGGTGAAAAAATAAGGAAAGGGTGGATGTGTAGGGAAGTGAATTGAGAGAGAGAGAGAGAGAGAGAGAGAGAGAGAGAGAGAGAGAGAGAGAGAGAGAGAGAGAGAGAGAGAGAGAGAGAGAGAGAGAGAGAGGATTCTCTCCTATTGCTTGTGGGGCCACTCTCTCAAAGGGAGAGAGTGAGAGCTAATGGGAGGGGAAAGATAGGGGGGGGTGTTAGGCTGGTGGTCCGCCTGGGTTGGGAAGAAAAAAGGGGGGGGTATGAGGCCAAAGGGGTGTGGACGAGGGGAGGTTGGGGTATAATATGGCGGCCCGCTAGGGCGGGGATATGGACGAGAAAAGAGAGAGAGAAGAGAATATTTGAAAGAGAGAGAGAGGGAATATACAAAATGCATGGCGGCCCGCCATGTGGTATCCCGTCCTATGCGCCCACTAGGCCAGGGGCAGTGGCAGAGTAAGTGAGAGAGAGAGAGAGTTGGTGGAGCCGAGCAGTAGGAGAGAGAGGCTCTGTCTTCTGGCGATAATGGAGAGGTGTGGCCAAATTGGTGGTGCCCCGCTAGTGGTTAAGCCTAGAGGGCGGTGAATGGTAAAGAACTTTCCCTTTTTTGTTTTTTTTTTTCCTTTGGTAATATGATCTCCCCTTGTTGGGGTATGGTTCTTGCAGTCGCGGTTTCGAAAACTGGCCATCATTAGCCCTCCTGTTTGGCTAGAGGCATTCATGCTTCTAGCCCTACCTGTGATTCTTTAGTTGTGGAGTTGGAGGGTTCTCCCTCTTCTAGAATATCTAGCATGAACTCTGGATCAAACCTAAGGAAATACCTTTTGAGCCTCATCCATTGACTCTGGTCTTGTGATTTCTCCCATTTGCTTCGATTAGCTTATAGCCGCCGTTGTCATAGTGCCTTTTGACAATGAATGGTCCCTCCCATCGGGGTTGAAATTTCTTGTCCTTCTTGGTGTCAAATCTATTGTCGTATCTCAACACTAACATGCCCTTTTCCTTAAGCCCTTGATTGAAGGTGAGCCGGCGTCGCTCTGCCTGTGCTGCATAGTGATTGATTCCATCTTCCCTATCTAGTTGGAGCCTTTCCAGATCTAGGATGTGGTTGCGGAGATTTACAATTGGGCGCTATAATTGGCTATTCATGACTCGTAAGTTGGCTATCTATACCTCAATGGGTAGAATTGCCTCCTTTCCATAAACTAGATGGAAAGGGGTGAAACCTAATGATGTTCGGAACGTCGTTCGGTAGGCCCATAGAGCGGCCATGAGATGTTTATCCCAGTCTCCTGTGTGGTTGTTCACTCGCTTTGTGATGATTTTGCAGATCATTCCGTTAACTTTTTCTACTAGGCCATTACACTGTGGATAGTATGGTGTGGAATGTCGGCGTGTGATGCCTAACTTTTTCATCAGTTCTCCCACCAGATCGCCTTTGAAACCTGGTCCCCTATCCGATATTATCTCAAGAGGAGTGCGAAAACGGCAACAGATGTGCTCAAATATGAACTTTGCTACCTCTTGGGCTGTGATGCGGGTGGTGGCTGTTGCTTCTACCCATCGGGTCATGTAGTCTACACCAACTAGAATGTATAGTTTTCCTGATTGGGCCCTTGGTAGAGGACCGATTGCATCTATCCCCTACTTCTCAAATGGACCATATGAGATGATAGGAGTCTGTGGCTCATAGGTTAGTTTGCGATCACTAGCCACTTGACAGGCCTTGCATGTTTTACACCAATGATGTACATCCCTATTTAGACTAGGCCAAGAGTATCCTGCCTGTAGAATCTTCCTACTGGTGATATCTAAAGCAAAATGACCACCACGGACGCCATCATGGAAACTTGAAATTACCTCTGTGATCTCACTGGAGGTTGGCACTCGCCTGAGAATCTGATCCTTGCCCTTACAATACAAGTGGTCGTTTACAAGGCGGTATCCTGTAGCCTTCCTTACTAGCCACTATTTCTGGCCTTTAGTGTACCCTTTCGGACATTCTCCTGTATCTAGAAAGCTAATGATAGCAAGCATAGCATCACTACCTTGAAAGAGGGATAGTTTCAGTTTGATTGCTCCTACGGGAACGTCTTGTATTCTTTCCTTGGCTAGAGCATCTGCCTCCTGATGTTTAGTCCTGGGGACATGAAATAATTGCACTACTTCAAACTTCCATAAAAGATCCGTAACTTGGCATAGTTGACCAAGTAAAACCTGATTTTTACAAACCCAAGTGCCGTTTATCTGCTTTATTAAAAGCAGAGCATTGCCAAACACATTTAGGCGCTGAATTCCTTGTGAAATACATTGTTCTAACCCAAGAATTAAAGCTGTATACTCTGCCTCGTTGTTGGAGTGGGAGTGTAATAGCTGGCCGATGGAGAATACTCTTTCCTGTTGCTCATTGAAAATGACTATGCCAGCTGCAGACTGGTCCATTGTTCTCTTGTATGCTCCGTCAAAGAAAAGAGAGTGAGCTCTTTCTAGCTTAGGATTTTCTACCATTGGTGTCTCTTCTTTTGCTTTCGTGTTGACCTTCAGCTTCTTCTCATAGTGGTGCTGAGTAAGAATACCCGCTAAACTAGCCCTGGTGGAGTTTTCTACTTGCATGGTGTAGTCAAACTCTTGTAACCTAACTAGCCATTTAGAGATCCTAGATGAGACATCCATGTGTCGCATTACAAACGGAAAAACCTCCTCCATTGTCAGAATTACAAAGGGTCTAGGCAGTAGATAGGAGCGGAACTTTGTGGTAGCAAACATTAATGCGAGCACCATGTGTTCTACTTCGGTGAATCCCTTTTTTGATGGGGTCATGACACGACTAGAGAAGTAAATAGGACGCATGAAAGAAGTTTGGGGGTCCTTTTGCATTAGTACGGCTCCGAGTGTATCACTTCCTACACTGGGGTTCACATAAAATGGCTTGTCCCACTTGGGGGGTGAAATGGTGGGGAGCGTAGCTAGGTTTTGCTTCACCTCGATAAATTGCTGCTCATTTTCTTCACTCCATGAGAAGACATCCCTCTAGGTGACTTGTTGTAGAGGGAGGACCACTTGAGATAGCAAGTGAATGAACCTGCTTAAGTATCTTACCTTCTGAAAGAAAGAAACCAACTGCTTAGCTATGGTGGGTGATGACAAAGATACCAGAGCTTGAATCTTGCTACGGTCAGCCTCAATCCCTTTTGTTGAAATTACATGGCCAAGGAGAGTGACTTTGCTTTCACCAATGTGACACTTATCCACATTGAGCTGGCCACCCAAGGTTTGTAGCCTGGTTAGGCCATCATAGACTTTGCTCAAATGGAGGGAGCGTGAACTATAGATGCAAAAATCATCTATGAAGACTCGTATTGACATTTCTTGTTTTTAAGGCGGGCTACTTCTACTCCCAACTCATATGTTGCAGGAAAACTTCCCTTCACCTTCTCCTTAAGCGGCGACCACATGTCAGCAATGAAACGGTTCTTCTTTAGGAAATTAGACGCTCCTTCACCTTCCTCCAGTGAGGCAACCCATCTCTCCCACAAATCCACAAATTTGGACTCATAGGTGACATACTCTAACAGACCTCCCTGCTTTAATTCCGTCAGTAGCTGCCATGGCTTCTCCGAGGTTATGCCTTCACCAAACCTCTTCACAAAGGTAGCACGTAACACATCCCATGCATTTTTGGTAGCTTGGGGCAAAGCATTGTACCAAGACTTGGCCTCTACTTTCATCAGTAGAGGAAAAATTTGAAGCCGTGAGGCGTTGTCATCCTTGTTGAAAACCACACAAGTGATGTCAAAATCATCGAGAAAGTCGGTGGTGAGATCTTATCCCTTCTTTCCACTGAACGTGGGGAAAGAAACACTCGCCATGTTAGTGACTCAGAAAATTACAAACCTTTTTTTAAAAATAAATATTAATGACAGTAGGGGCTCATAGCGACTTTTTTACAGAGTTGGGTGGATAGATTAAAACAAGATAAAGATGGAAACATTGAAGGAGTGGTGGTAGTCCAATATGGAGAGAATGATAGGGTTTGGGGAATTAAGGATTTCTCCTAGCACCTATATCTACATAAATATTCACATGCATATGTTGTAGGAATCTAAACGAGAATGCTGTCGACCCGCTTTTCATTATGCACAGCGGGTAGAGCACTTACTTATACTCTTACCATGCCGGTGATGATGAGTCGGCACATCCACAGGAGGTCGTCGCCTTTCATAGGCTCTACTTTTCCTTCATTGCTTAGCACGTACAGGGTGATGGCGACGCGTCTGAATACTCCCAGCCTTTTGGCTAGCAGCAACTGCAGATAATTACCGTAGTAGACGCATTGCATGAATTCCACTCCATTCAACTGCAATTCGTCTCCAGGCCACTGGGTTTCACCCGTGGTGGAGAGCTTCTTCAGGATGAGCTATACGGGGAGAGGAGGAAGACCCTCTGCCCGTCTTCCAAACTAGCGAGAGTAGTAGCCGAACCACTCTTCCTTAGGGCATGGGAACCTTCTTACCACTTCTACTTTGGGATTGTCGAAATGGACTGGCAGTACTCGCATGCGTCCTACGAGAATCGGTAGGTGACCTTCCGCCGCTTAAACTCGGATGACCTTCTCTTTGGAAAACTGGGTACGACTCAACTTTCCGAACTTGAAGCACTCGCTAGGCCAAGATGTTTCTTCCTTTGGGGTCATGTGTTTCTAGACTAGCTTAGCCTTTCCTTCCTTTGGCTTGCGCAGCCCCTTTAGGCCATTTTGGAGTAGAGGTTATACCTTTGATTGCAGTTTCCTTAGGAAAGAGGGACCTTACCGTTTTCTTTCCTCCTTTGATATGGATGACTTCCTCATGGTGAATGTCGATGTACATGTTTCAACCCCTTCGCTGCCTTCATTGCTGGCACTCATTGACATTGTGTTTTGGTTGATAGCAGTGATAGCACTTCATAGGCCTCCCACCCGATGCTCTCAATTTTTGGTTAGAACGAGCAACACGAGATGGGGAGCTTACCTCTTGAATACTAACGACACTACAGCCTGGTAGTAGTACTTTAATGAAGGCGGCTAGTGCCTCCTTAGTCTCCTCCTCTTCCGTCCTCCAGTTAGAAAACTCCTTGAGCCATTCGTCCATGATTGATGAGGTGCATTGCTTTCAATATTGTAAACTAAAGGTTTTCGAGAAGCCCTCCTAAGTGGGGGCACCAAATGACGGGAGCAAAGCGCGACACAAACCCCGTCGACCTCTAAAACGCTGGAAGCCGATGCACGCTGCAAGCCGGTCAAAGTGAAGTGAACAGAGGGGGCACCACCTAGCTTTGAGCGGCTAGGACGTAGACAACGGTGATTTAAAATATCACGGACTCTACACACACACACACACACACACACACACACACACACACACACACACACACACACACACACACACACACACACACACACACACACACAGAGAGAGAGAGAGAGAGAGGAGAGAGAGAGAGAGGAGAGAGAGAGAGAGAGAGAGAGAGAGAGAGAATAGACAGGTGATGAAAACCCTCGGGGGTGTGAGGGAGAATTATTCTCTTGGCATATGTACAACAACCTTATTTTCGGCGAGGTGGCACATCATGGTGATAGAGAGTTAGAGGTAGAGATAGTGACCCTACTTGGTTCGTTCTCTACAAATGACTCATTGACATGAAAACTTGCTAACATGAGTGTGTGTGCATCGACCGTTGGAGTCGAGATGTGGACATAGCTTCCTTTGCATAGTACAATTCCCAAAGCAAATCACTACGCTAAGTCCCCTCTCTTGTGATGCAAATGTTGCCAATCCTCCCACCAAAATACTACCAAGTGCTGACCTCTGATGAACTCCCCCCCAATAGTGACCTCTCAGTGCCTTTTTATAGGTGCTGGCTGCTTTAGATTAGGGTAATTTGGCTTGATGAGGGTAATCTAATTAGGGGAGACAAAGAAAGGCGGTGGGCCCTGGGTGGTTGACCCTTGCTTTGTCTTGGGAAATATTATAAGGAAAACCTCTAGGTGGGCCTTTGTGACCATCACCTAGAGAGATGAGAATTTACAAATTTGGGGTTTTTACAAGGCTTGGTTTGAAACTGGAAAAAATGATGACAACCTACAGTTTTTACTGAAGGGGCGTCGTGGACAAGATGCCGATGAATGGCAACCTTGCTGGTGCGTCGGTGTAGTGCATTCATCACTTTGGGGTCGGCCGGGGCATGCCTTCGACGCCTTTGCCCGTTTTGGTGTCGGTGTAGTGTGATTTGGTCGTCTTCCTTCTTTGGTCGATGCCGATGTCGTTTCGTTCTTCTTCTTCTTTTAAAAAAAAAATTCTATGAGTGTGCGTATATATGTGTGAGCGCGTGAGTGTGAGTGTGTGTGTGTAAGGGTGTGGGAGTGAGGGAGTTTATATATAAATATATTTTCTCTTTTTTTTTTCGCTTACTAGAGAAGTGCCGAGAGCGGGAGAGTGGGAATGAGAGAGAGAGAGAGGGTGTGCTATATGCGTGCGTGTATATGTGTGTGTGTGATAGAGAGAGAGAGCATGGCTCGGTTGTGGCGCCTGCACAGGCCGGAGAGAGAGAGAGAGAGAGAGAGAGAGAGAGAGAGAGAGAGAGAGAGAGAGAGAGAGAGAGAGAGAGGGGAGAGAGAGAGAGAGAGAGAGAGTGAGAGAATGGCAGGCTGCCTGCAGGCTGAGGGCGACACAGTGCAAGCGAGAGAGAGGGCGAGGTGAGTGGCGAGGGAGGGAGAGGGAGATAGGGTGTGTGTGTGGCTGTTTTTCAATGCGCCCGCACGGGCTGGGTTCGAGAGCGAGAGAGAGAGCATGGCGGTGTTGTAGAGAGAGAGAGAGGGAGAGGGTGTCCTTATGGCGGGTTCCCACCGTGGAGGGGAAGAGAGTGTGTGAGTGGAGGGGAATGGGGGGGGGGGGGGGGGGGGGGTTAGGCTGGTGGTCTGCTAGGGCTGGGAAGAAAAGAGGGGGGGGTATGAAGCCGAAGGGGTGTGGACGAGGGGAGGTGGGGGTATAATATGGTGGCCCGCTAGGGCTGGGATGTGGACGAGCAAAGAGAGAGAGAGAGAGAGAGAGAGAGAGAGAGAGAGAGAGAGAGAGAGAGAGAGAGAGAGAGAGAGAGAGAAGAGAGAGAGAGAGAGAGAGAGAGAGAGAAGAGAATATTTGAAAGAGAGAGAGGAAATATAAAAAATGTGTGGCGGCCTGCTAGAGGGTGTGACAGTGGTATCCCGTCCTATGCGCCCATTGGGCCAAGTGATGCAGCGACATAGTAAGTGAGAGAGAGAGAATTGGTGGAGCCGAGCAGTAGGAGACAGAGGCTTTGTCTTCTGATGATAATGCAGAGGTGTGGCCAAATTGGTGGCACCCCACTAGTGGTTAAGCCTAGAGGGTGGTGAATGGTAAAGAACTTTCCCTTTTTTGTTTTTTTTTCCCTTTGGTAATATGCTCTCCCCTTCTTGGGGTATGGTTCTCGTGGTCCCGGTTTCAAAAACTGGCTGTCACTAGAAGATGGCCTATGCCAAGCAAAGGCAGTAGGCAAGTGCAGTGCAAAAGGCTAGGGCAGGTGCCAAGGCCCTAGGCAGCCAAAGGGTAGCGGGAATGTATGCTTAAAGCGGCTTTTTAGGCCAAAAGTGTTGCGGAATGGTCCAGATGGGATAGAAGATGAAGGTGCATGAAATGCCAAGTTAAGACTCTGGAATGTAGTGTTCGGTGTGCTCTAGAAGCTGGTCCGGACGGCTCGTCAAACGGAGCCTGGATGTGAAAGATATGCCAGTTTGAAGGCGAAGGTGGTTGCAGATTCTTGACGGGATGGACACGTGTGGCTAGGCCAGAGAAGTGGATGTGAAGTGATAGGGCTAAAGTGCTCAATTTATGGAACCTGTCGGTATTTTCTGATTGACAATCGGACTCATGGTGTGCAAGTTATGGCCGTTATAAGATTTTTTGGGGGACCGGGTCGGAGCCCACTTGACCGCATTGAAGGATGTGCCATCTGGCAGTTTTGCAGCCTCGCCAAGGTTCTCAGTGATGGTGTGCACTATGTGGAGTTAGTCAAAATCAATCGCATGTGGTTTCGAGCCTCGAGCACCAAGTTACGGTATGGCCAATCCTGAGCAGTTGAGAGTGAAGCATTTGCAGATGATTTTTTAATGTTTTTTATGGCTTTGGATAGCAGGCTCAAAGAAGTCAAAAGTCGAGGGAAATTGCGTAGAGCGAAGCCGGGGTACGGCCTTGGGACATGGATTCACAGCTCTGGAATGGGGTCTATGAGCAGAGAATGGGAGTGGGGCCAAGTTGGCACCCCAAGAGGGGGTCTCTCTCTCATAAAGAGGTTTAAAAAAAAAAAAAACTTGGACGGCTAAGGAAGTGGAGCGCGCCACGTGGCCTGGGTGTCAAGGCAGGAGAATTCAAACTATATCACCTGGGCCGTAAGCCCTCAAATGAGCACACAAGGGAAAGAGGGAGGAGTCATTAGCGACATCGCTAATGCCCCCCCTCCCCGATGCATAGCTAAGGGAGCAGTCCCGCCGAGGTGAAAAGAGGGCCAAAGCAGACAGTGGTCTAGAGTCTAGGGGAGGGGTTCCCGTGGACAGAGAGCATAGAGAGAAGGAGGTAGAGCCCGAGGGTGGCCAAGTGGGCAAAGCAAAGAGCAAGGGCCAGCAGGAGGCAAACCAAAGCAAAGGCAAAGTGGAGGCTAGACCAAATGAGGAGAGAGAAAATAGAGGGAGAGAAGGCAGGTGTGAGGGAGAGCCAAAGAGGCAGTACAAAGTTGAGTTAGTCCCAAAGGGGTTAAAAAAGGAAGAAGAAAAAATAAAAATAAAAATGCATAGGGGGCAATAGCGACATCGCTAATGCCCCCCCCAAGTGCAAAGAGAGAAGAAGAGAGCAGATGGAGCAAGGCGGTGCCCCCCTTCCCAAAAGATACCAAAAATGGGTGCTAGATGGACCAATTAAAGTGTAAATCTCCAAATTGAAGACCCCCCCTATAAAAGGAAAAAATGGATCAAATTAAGGGCTTTTTTCCTGGCCTTTTGGGTTCCATTTTGAAGCCTGCAAAGTGGAGTTCTCTAGCAAGCTAGCCCCTTTGTAACGTTTGCTTGAAAATAGCCATGGTGATTGCAGTGCAAGACTGTGTATATTTTTTTGAAGTGCAAACAAGCCACAATTGCCTCCCTTGCTGTTGTTTCCCCTTCCCCACTTCTCTTTCTCCTGCTATCATGGTTCTCGTCGGTGATAGCTGTGTGGAAGTGTGTGCCCCCCGGACCGACAGTGTTTGAGTGAGAGAGTGAGATTGAGTGATTGTGTGTGTGTAAGGGTGGAGACAGGCAGTGGTAGTAGGTGTACCTTGTGTGGTGGTTGGTGGAGTGTGTGAGCAATAGAAATTGAGCAGGTGGTGGTCTGCTAGTGTAAAGTGTTTCTTTGAAGATGTTTTCTGAGAGGATAGGGGTGTTGTGAATACCTTGAGCTATAGAGAGACCTTGTGTTTGTGCTGGGCATGTTTCCCCATTTCCCCTCTTCAACGTGCTGGTCTCACTCAGTTTCTCCTTATTTCAAGAAGTTTTCGCATCAGGCGCATACATTTTCCATGGCTGACAACAACACAGATGTGTCAAGATATTTGCTGCTGAGGACAGATTGGATGGGGACAATTACCCTATGTGGACTTACATGATGCAATATGTTCTTGTGTCAAAGGGTGTCTAGAATATTGTGCAGGGCATTGATGCACATCCTGGTTTTGAGGATGTAGGCAATGTTGAGGATGTTGCAGGTCTTGCTGCAAGGATTGTTGCTGTTAGAGTTGGTTTACCTATAGCCGAATAAGCTCATTGGGATGTAAAAGATGCACATTCTCATGCACCGATGGTGTTGTCTGTGAAGTGCACCATTACTCCTCACATTCGTTCAACAAAATCTGCAAAACAGGCTTGGTATATTCTGGCTTGTCTTTATGCAAGTCGCAATGAGGCTAAAATTGTATTGCTGCGGAAAGAGCTGGAATTGAAGATTATGCACGAGGACAGTCCAGCAAAAAGCACATTGTATGTCAAGCGTGAGGGTGATGTACTTCTCATTGTTGTTCTTTATGTTGATAATTTGCTAGTCACTGGTCCCAATGAGGCACATATTGCTGAATTTAAGGCTGATTTGATTGCTACTTTAAAGATGAAAGATTTGGGGTTATTGCATCATTACTTGGGCATACAATTTAAGCAGTGTGATGGTGGTATTGCCTTGTGTCAGAGAAGTTACATAGAGAGATTGCTATGTAAGTTTGGACTTGAGGATTGCAAACCTATTGCCATTTCTATGGAAACAGGTTTGAAGTTGAGTATACATGATGCTGGTGATCTTGCTGATGTCACTCTTCCAAACTGCTGTTGGTTGCCTCATTTATGTATGCAACACGAGGCCGGATATTTAGTTTACAATCTCACAGGTCAGTCAATTTATGCATAGCTCAGGGTCTAAGCATTGGCAAGAGGAGTTTTTGCTACTTGAGTGGTACTTTGCATCTTGGCTTGTTTTATCCCAAGGGGGGATCATTGCCGCTAGATTTACATGCTTTTTTGGACTCAGATTGTGCTGGTTGTTATGACACGTGAGTGCCCACAAGTGGTTTTTGTTTCATGCTTGGCATTTCATGTATTTCATGGTTGAGCAATAAGCAACCTACTGTGACCACTTCCAATTGTGAGGCTGAGTACAGGGAAATCTTCAGAGCTACGGTTGAGTGTGTATGGCTCAAACGCCTTATGGCTGATTTGGGTGCTGGACAAGACATTGCCAACATCATCTATAGTGACAGTCAGAGTGCATTGGCAGTTGCGAGGAACCAAGTTTTCATGCTCGCACAAAGCACATTGAGGTGCATTACTACTATGTCAGGGAGAGGCTCAGCAGGAGAGATCAGCTTGGCTTATGTGCCAACACAAGTCAACCTTGTAGAACTTTTCACAAAGCATTGTCTCGTGAGAAGTTCAAAGACTTTTGCAAAGCTTTGGGCTTGCTTCCATTTGTGGACTGATCCTATCCTCAGGGCATGGCACTTCCCTTTACTCTTCGTGCAAGCCCTTGTTCACCACATCACTCCCAGGGGGGGTTTGTTACCATATACATGTGGTAGTGATGTGTGTGAACACACTAGGACCGTTGGAGCATTTTTCCCTTCTTGAGGATGGTTTTCCCCCCGTGCATTGTATATACGCCCATCACTCTAGGGCTATCTATCTTTCCATTGCACACTAAGTAGCACACTATCTATTGTGTGCCTTGAGCTTCCTTCGTCTTCTCCAAGGTGTGTGCATTTCCTGGCGACCCTAATTCCAACACGAAGAAATAATCCCTCTTTAGAAAATACGGAGCTCTCTCACCTTTGACTGGTGAGGTTGACCACCTTGTCCATAGCTCTAGAAACTGCCAGGTTCATAAAGCTTGTAATCTTTGAGAGAGGTCTGAGGAAGCTTTGACAATTGGCCCCATACCTCTTTAGAGGACTTTTGCTCTTGATACTCTTCTAGAAAAGTCTGCTTAAGGAACTCCCAATCCTCTTTCCTTGCAAGTGGAAGGCCTAGGTACCATGCTTTGGATTCTGAACCCTTCATTAAGAGTGGAAAGATCTGCCTCTTTGTGGAATCATCATCCTGCCCCATCACTAGACATGCCCATTTTCACATTACCCAAAAAATTTGGCTGGTCTTCCATGAAAAATTGGGAAAGCCATTTGACCTTTTAAACCAAGAGTTTGGGAGCCACAAAGTGTTTTAAAAAAAAAAGATTTAATGATTCAGGAGGGTTTTTTATAAAGATTGGACAGCTGAAACTAGGGCTAAAGACGGAGCAAGGCTATAACAAAATGAAGATACTCACATTAAAAGAGTGATAGTAGTTGAGGATAGGTCCTAGCATTTTCACTTCGAACAAGAAAACAATCTTATGCTGGTAGAATATTTTCCTATCTACGTATACATTTATATGCATATGTTGTAAGAAACGAAAAGGAAATACTTCAAGCCTATTATTGTTATCCATACACCGTGTATAGGGTAAGACTTCAACTACTAGAGTTGCATACCTTAGGTGTTGACAAGCATCAATTCCACCACAGGACTCTACCACTTGCTAAAGTTTACATAATCCTCTAGAGTAGGCTCAAAATAGACTGGGCAAGAAGAGTTTACTTCAATTGGCCTTCCATTTTGCATGCAATGGTGGCGCTTGGGTGGGCGGGTTTCATTTGAACTCTCTAGGCCTAGAGAGAGTGTAGGTCCACTTGATTCCACCAAATGCTTCAAACTTTGTGTCTTGGACTTTATGGTTGGTGTGGTTGATGAATCTTCTTTGGGCATTGGAGAAAAGACCCCCCGGTGCTACAAAAAATCTGATTGATGTGAGTGTGCTGATGCGACTTTTATAAAAGAAAATTATTGCACCTTGTTTACCTCCCTTGGCGGCACTCATTGACCGAATGCTTGGGTTGACAATAGTGACAACACCTTGTAGGCCCCCCCCTTGATGCTCTTGATTTGGGATCAATACGAGCAATGCAAGATGGGACGCTTACCTCCTGAATTTTGATGACACTACAACCTAGTAATAGCAATTCGATGAAGGCCTTCAATGCTTCTGTGGTTCCCTCTTCTTCAATCCTCCAATTTGCAAATTCCTGTAGCCACTTTTCCTTGAATGATGACATGCATTGCTATTTTTGTAAACTGAAGGTCTTTATAAATCTTTCCTCAGTGGGGGCACCGTTCTAATGAGGCGGGAAAATTGACCCTGGTGGCCTCTACACCAGAATGATGCCTAAGGACCTCATCAACGAGGGAGATAAAACTTGGGGGGGGGGGGGGGGGGGGGGGACATCACCTAGTGTATGTGCGGCTAGGATGCATTGCAGGGACTCAGAGCACGCACACATGCACACACACACACACACACACACAACACACACACACACCACACACACACACACACACACACACACACACACACACACACACACACACACACACACACCACACACACACACACACACACACACACAAGATCTAGGATTCTCGTGCTCATCCAATGAAGCCAAGAAAATAGTACACACCATCCAATGAGGGACAACTTTCAAGCACGGTGGCCTCTATGCAATGCTTGTTGTCATAATAATCAATATCTAATTCTCCTAAATGATTTTCTCATATTAAACTGATCATTTAATGTGGGGAAGTGCCAAGGGAGAAAAAGCTAGAATATTGGTTAAGTTAGCAGACCGGCCACAGTAGGGATCCAAAGGAGGGAAAATAGGGATCCAAAGGGGGGGCCATCTGCAAAAGAGCCATGTGAAACAATGGGCCAAAAAGACCCTAAGGTTCAGCCCATTAAGACTTCCAAAATGCTAAGGTTCCAAAATTCAAAGGTTGTGTCCAAAGGTCAACCCTAGGAAAAATTGGATGCTTTGTGTGTGCCCTAAAAGTCTTTCTACATCCCTACATGGGAGGGGGCGAGCCCCAAAGCTAGGGGATGAGAGAGAAAGCCACACACACACACACAGGCTCCCTTTACACAAAGGGAATGAGGGACACATGTCAGCTCCCTAGGCCAGATGCCCACAAGGTGTGCCCAATTCCTATTGGAAGACCCTTGCAGTGGACCAATGAGAATTAAGCTAGAGTAAATCTAGTTTAATTAATTTAAAAACATTTAATAAAAGAAAACCAATAAGAATTAAGTGTCCTAGAAGACTATTGGGCAGTCTCCCAAAGGGTCCAATGAGCATTCAGGAGCCCCATGGCTTGCCTGATTCCTATTGGCCAGGAGGCAAAGGGGTCCAATGAGAGTTTAGTTTAATTATTTAATTACCTAAAGCTCTCACAAAAGGGGAAAGGGGGACACATGTCAGAAGGCTATCACTTATGCTGCTTAAATCCTATTGGCTTGACCTGGGGAGGTCCAATGAGGCAAAAGCCAGACTTATTTAGCAGCTAGGGCTCGCCCAAGAGAGGGGGGGGGCTGATTTTTGCTTGGCATTGACACACACACTCTCACACTTGACCATGTGTGAAGGGAAAATCCTCTATCTCCTCCCAAGCTTTAATGGAGAGCTCATCACCTACTCCAAGCTTGTGAGATAGAAGCCTACATCAACACTCTCTTGGCATGTGGATGCAAATCCAACCAAGAGCCAAGCTTCAATGCATGCTCATCTTCTCTACCAAGCTAATTACTAAGCTAAGCTATGCTAATATGAGTGATTATGTGAGGAGATGTACTTCTTTCTCGTAAGATACTTCTTTTTCCTCTCAATCTACTCTCATACCCTGCTAGCTCTCACCATCTTCTAGGTGTGTGAGGTCTTGGGTCTGAGAACGGGGATAATTCAAGTTGTGTTTGATTAAGTGTTTTGCTTGGTGTATGAAGCTTCCATCTTCATTGCACTAGCTAGTCTTGAAGGAACACAAAGAATTGTATTGTACAATGTCTCTCTTGATGGGAGAAACCATAATACAAAGCCTTTTGGAGGGGGGACCGGCTCCATGCAAATCCGGTCCTCAACTGTTGTCAATAGCTTAATTGCTCTCTCTTTTGAAAGTATTGTCGATGCTATCTAACTAGGTGTTATGCTTTTTGTTGCTCTCTCCACCCAAGCACTCTTGTAATTCTCATTAGGAATCAACTCTAATGAAATGCCCACTAGGTTCATGCTAAATTCCGCTACACAAAAGATTTAGGCCATTAAATGTTACATTGGTATCAGAGCTCAAGGTTTCTCTTTTCTTGCTCAAGAAGGGAGGTCCTCAAGCTAGCTACAAATGGTTGGTATTATTAATTGCCTGTGAGTAAGTAGAATAGGGATTTTTCAGCCTTTCAGTGCGCCTGCCTTTGTGCAGTTAACGGGGCATCACCGTCGAGAGCTATGGTCTTAATAGTGGAGTCCTACGGGGCTTGCCTACGGCTTAACCACTATTGAGCTATTAGAAGCTTGACAGGAGCCGGTGCTGTTTTGGTGTCGAAAGACCCTCTCTTCTATTCCTTGCAATTAATGGTATTCGAGCCGCGGGTACAGTAGCTTGAGTGCTTTTTCTAAAGGGGTAAAGAGGAGTAGCAACTAGGGCTTGAAGTGCCAAAGTACACCTAAAAAGTTTACACCTAAAAGTTGTTAGAATGGCTGACAATATTAAAGAGAGTGAAATTAATGTTGATAACTTTGATTTTGCTCATGAGCAAGCTACTAATGATGCTTCAATGCTTGTTAATTATCTTGTTTCTAGGCTTCAACAAGCCATGGGCAATCCATCTCTCCAAAGTGAAGTGCAACGGCAGCTCCGTGCTCACGGGATTCTCCAAGCTCATCACCATGACGAGAGAACACCTAGGAAGCCTCCTTGTGAGACTACCAAAAGAGGTCTCTCTCCGATTCGGGAAGAAGAAGAGAATCCATATGAAGGGCTCAAGAACTTACTTCTTGATGATGCATCTCCTTCCCAAAGGAGAACTCAAGAGCCTCCACCGAAGGAACGAGAAAGAAGCGAGTCTCCCGCCACCTCGGCGGAGATGGCTCCACGAAGACGGCGGGCTAAACGCTCTCCATCACCACCAAAGCGGAGAAGACCATCACACTCTTCTCCACGCCATAATTCAAAGAGGGATGATAAAAAGCAAGAGAAGAAAAAGGCGAGAAAGAGGACACCCTCTTCTCCATCTTCTTCATCCTCTTCCTCTTATGAAAGCTATGGTGAAGACGACAAAGATCAAGACAAGAAAAAGGCGAGAAAGAGGTCACCCTCTTCTCCACCTTCTTCAAATTCTTCATCTTCTGAAGAAAGTGATGGTGCAACTTTTGAACCATCAAAAAGAAGAGGCCATAGGAAATCCTATGCCGCATGGAAGAGGTCGTCCAAGCTGAAGAAATTCAAAGAGGGAGGGAAGAGCATCTCTTTCCTTACCTATGATGGCACCTTCGGTGCTACAGACAAAGTTTTGGCCTTTATCCAGCAATTCGATGCGGCGTTTGGAGATGAGGGCTTCACGGAGTCCTCTAAGCTACGCCATGTAGCTATGCACTTTCAAAAGTCCGCCAGACAATGGTGGTCTAGCCTACGAGCCAACGGTGAAGCTCCACGAACATGGAAGGCTTTAAGAGCTTCCATTATGAAGCAGTTTTTGGCCACCGATGCCAAAGACAAAGTACTCACCGAATGGCGAAGCTTAAAGCTCTCTCCCAATGAATCCATCCACAAATATGTAGACAAGTTTTGGGACCTACAACTCAAAGCCACTGTCTTCAAAAAGTTGGATTTTGGAGAGCAAAAGCAACAATTTTGTGCGGGCTTAACCGAAGAAATGGCGGAGTATGTCAACTCCCAAAGGCCACGTACCATATCGGCGGTAATACACCATACTATGGTGGCCTCGCGAATCAATTTCCAAACGGGGGGTAAAAGAAATAATAAGCCCCCGGAAAACAAGGGTTCCAATGAGCCTAAGGGGAAGGACAATGTCCAAAAGTCTCCTAAGGGCAATTCCAACAAAGCTAAAGAGAAGGGAGTTTACAAAGGAAAGAATAAACTCTCTCCTGAAGAGCTTGAGCGTTATCGTAAAGATAACCGGTGTTTCAAGTGCGGCGAACAAGGGCATGCGTACCGCGCTTGTCCCCAAAAGAACAACCGCCAAGATCCTCCTAGAGCTTCTTTGGTTGAAATCCAAGAGGAGGAGATTCACCAAACTCACCACAAAGGATCTCCTCTATGCCATGCTTGGGGAAAGGTAAGAGAACATGATGCTTTTATTCTCTTTGACCCTGGTTCTACTCACAATTTTATATCTATGGAGTTAGCCACCAAGCTAGGCATACAATCCTACGAGATGGGAGATATCCTACCCGCAGACAGTGCCTTCAAGGGGCAAGAAGCTTCAGTCACTCCCTTAATCGGGAAATTGAGGCTTCATGTCCAAGGCTATGTGGACAAAGAGGACTTCTTTATCTCTCCTCTCAAGCATGAGGATGTAATCCTAGGGGCACCATGGTTTGACCGCCTGGCTGCCCATGTTAAATTTCCTGAAAGGAGAATCTCCTTTAAGTTCAGGGAAAAAGGACATGTATATAGATGCTAGGGAGATGGGTAACACCATCCCCATTGTACATACACCAGCTTTCAACAAGTCAATAAAGAGCTCTATTTCCGTGTACATGATTTTTGTTAAAGATTCTCAAAATGAACCTAATGCTTTAGCAAAAGAAAATAAAAGCAACCAAAAGGAATTAGAGTTATCCAATTTTCTCAAGGGGTTTCAAGATGTCTTTATTGACGACATCCCTTGTGAGCTACCTCCTAAACGAGGTAATGACGACCATGCAATTGAACTTCTTCCAGGAAGTTCACCGCCTAACAAACCTCCTTATAGAGTTTCTCAAGCTCAACAAGAGGAGATTATGCGGCAAGTGCATGAGTTATTGAGAAGGGCATGGTTAGGCCTAGCTCATCTCCATTTTGCTCACCTGTGCTATTAGTGCAAAAGAAAGACGGCACATATCGTATGTGTGTCGACTATAGAGCACTAAATAGGATCACTATCAAGAATAGGTTTCCCGTTCCACGGGTAGAAGACCTATTTGATAAGCTACAAGGATCGACCTACTTCAGTAGGATTGACCTAAAAAGTGGCTATCATCAAATAAGGATAGTTGATCAAGACATTGTAAAGACCGCATTTCGTACTACATTTGGTCTTTACGAATACATTGTCATGCCTTTTGGCTTGACTAATGCACCAGCCACATTTAACCGCTTGATGGAGAAGCTGTTCAGGCCTCATCGAACCTTCACTGGAGTGTTCTTTGATGATATTATCATCTACTCTAATTCATTAGAGGAACACAAGCAACACCTCCAGGTAATATTTCAAGTTTTAAGAGAGAATAAACTTTATGTTAATCGAAAGAAAAGTGAATTTTTCTTGCAAGAGATTCAATATTTAGGTCACATTATCTCTCAAGATGGAATCCAAATGGATCCATCCAAGTTAGAGGTAATAAAAGGATGGCCTAAACCAAGGAATCTTCATGAACTAAGAAGCTTTATAGGTATGTGTGCATACTATAGACGCTTCATAGAAAAGTTCTCACAAATTGCGGGACCATTACATGACCTAACAAAGAAAAATGTTAGGTATACGTGGTCTGCTAAGGAGAACAATGCTTTCGAAAAGCTTAAAGAAAAGCTTATCTCTCAACCTGTGCTTACACTACCGGATCTCTCAAAACCATTTGAGGTCCAATGTGATGCTTGTGGTGATTGCCTTGGGGCTGTTTTGCTCCAAGAAGGGCACGCCATAGGCTATGAGAGTCGAAGGCTCGACCTGTTGAGCAAGCTCTAGGCATATACGAAAAAGAACTCCTTGCAGTTCTACATGCCTTAGACTCATGGAAGCACTATTTATTGGGGACTCCTTTCATTCTGCGAACGGATCACCAAAGTCTTAAGTACTTCATGACGCAGACCAAGCTCTCCGACAAACAAATGAGGTGGGCAAATTTCCTTTCGCAATTTCATTTTCATATTGCTCACATTGCTGGCAAGCATAATCAAGTAGCCGATGCACTCTCAAGACGACCGAGAGTGAATGCGGTTTCCATAGCAACTCACAATGATCTATCTTTAATGATAGATGAGTATGCTATTGATCCCGATTTTAGAGATGTGATTTCAGCCCTTGCATTAGGGAAGAAAGAAGAACCATTTACTTTACAAGATGGTTATCTTCTCTATGGCAATAGACTATGCGTTACTAACTCACTACGTGAGAAAGTAATGTATGAATCTCATGCTCCCCCATATGCGGGGCATAGAGGGATTCAGTCTACCCTAAAGGGAATTGAAACATATTTCTATTGGCCTACCATGAAAGTGAACATACATGAGTATGTTTCCAAATGTGTGGTATGTCAAAAGACAAAATTTGATAGAGGGAAGCAACTTGGATTGCTTCAACCCTTGCCAATCCCTAATTCACCGTGGGAGAGCATATCCATGGATTTTATCTTTGGATTGCCTAAGTCTATCCATGGGAATACGGGAATATGGACGATAGTAGACAGGTTCAGTAAACAAGCTCATTTTATACCTGTCAAAAAGACTATCAAAGCCCATCAAATGGCAACCCTCTTCATTTCACAAATTTTCAAGTACCATGGCTTGCCAATGTCCATAGTGTCGGATAGAGATCCTAGAATGACCAGTAATTTCTGGAAGGGTCTCTTTGAGAATTTAGGAACAAGGCTAAACTTCTCTTCGGCCTATCATCCACAAACTGATGGCCAAAGTGAAATAGCTAACCTAACCATTCTCGATCTACTAAAAGCCTATGTAACGGAAGTAGATCAAAGATCCCAATGGGAGAAGTACTTACCCTTAGTAGAGTATGCTTACAATAACACTGTACATACTTCTACAGGAAAAGCACCTTTCGAGGTAATTGAGGGAAGATCAAAAAGTCCCTTGCTACTTAAGGTACATGGGAAGATCTTCGCTGCAGATGAGTATAGCCGAGACCTACAAGAATCTTTCCAAAAGATTAAAGATGCTATCTCTATCTCACAGCAAAGGCAAAAGGCTGCTGCTGACAAGCACAGAAGAGCCCAAGCCTTTAAAGAAAACGATTGGGTCTTGTTAAAGTTTCCCAAGGCTCGATTAAGGCACACGACGGGCAAGAATCCTACGGGCCACCAAAAGTACTATGCTAAACTAGCAAAAAGGTACTATGGTCCCTTCCAGATTCTTAGGCCAATCAATGAGATGGCCTATCAACTTAAGTTGCCCAATCATTGGCTCATACACAATGCTTTTCATGTGAGCCTCTTAAAGCCTTACAAAGGAGAGCCACCTCAAGAACCAACTATTGAAGACCCACCGGAGATCGAGGACCACGAGGAGGTGCTGCAGCCCGAGTCCATTCTCCGACATGAAGACAAGGTATTAAGAGGCGGTAAGACTATCCGACGATATCTTATTAAGTTTAAGAATTATCCTTTTGAAGATGCTAGATGGATGCAAGGCATACAATAAAGGATAACCTAAACCTTGTCAATGCTTACAATGCTTCCCAAGAGTAAGCAAATGTACAAAATGTTAAAAATGAACAAAAATTTTTGTCTTATAAGACTCTCTTTTTCTTTATTTGTGCACAAAAATGAAGTAGTATGCATGCTTAGATCAAGTTTGCGGAGACGACGTCTCCCGAACACCAAGTAGAGCTTGTCACTCTACTATGGAAGACTGATAGGACTAATGTGCAGACATGCTTGCGGCAGCCTCAGGCTCTCAAGCGCCAAATGGACTAGTCATCCATTATGGAATGATGTCGTAGGGTAACATAGGGATCCTCTACCCGCTAAGAAAAGGACTCATGCATATGCTTTATCTTCTCTACACCATAGTCGAGGACGACTATGATTTCAAGAGAGAGGTAATGTCATAATAATCAATATCTAATTCTCCTAAATGATTTTCTCATATTAAACTGATCATTTAATGTGGGGAAGTGCCAAGGGAGAAAAAGCTAGAATATTGGTTAAGTTAGCAGACCGGCCACAGTAGGGATCCAAAGGAGGGAAAATAGGGATCCAAAGGGGGGGCCATCTGCAAAAGAGCCATGTGAAACATGGGCTAAAAAGACCCTAAGGTTCAGCCCATTAAGACTTCCAAAATGCTAAGGTTCCAAAATTCAAAGGTTGTGTCCAAAGGTCAACCCTAGGAAAATTGGATGCTTTGTGTGTGCCCTAAAAGTCTTTCTACATCCCTACATGGGAGGGGGCGAGCCCCAAAGCTAGGGGATGAGAGAGAAAGCCACACACACACACACAGGCTCCCTTTACACAAAGGGAATGAGGGACACATGTCAGCTCCCTAGGCCAGATGCCCACAAGGTGTGCCCAATTCCTATTGGAAGACCCTTGAAGTGGACCAATGAGAATTAAGCTAGAGTAAATCTAGTTTAATTAATTTAAAAACATTTAATAAAAGAAACCAATAAGAATTAAGTGTCCTAGAAGACTATTGGGCAGTCTCCCAAGGGGTCCAATGAGCATTCAGGAGCCCCATGGCTTGCCTGATTCCTATTGGCCAGGAGGCAAAGGGGTCCAATGAGAGTTTAGTTTAATTATTTAATTACCTAAAGCTCTCACAAAAGGGGAAAGGGGGACACATGTCAGAAGGCTATCACTTATGCTGCTTAATCCCTATTGGCTTGACCTGGGGAGGTCCAATGAGGCAAAAGCCAGACTATTTAGCAGCTAGGGCTCGCCCAAGAGAGGGGGGGGGCTGATTTTTGCTTGGCATTGACACACACACTCTCACACTTGACCATGTGTGAAGGGAAAATACTCTATCTCCTCCCAAGCTTTAATGGAGAGCTCATCACCTACTCCAAGCTTGTGAGATAGAAGCCTACATCAACACTCTCTTGGCATGTGGATGCAAATCCAACCAAGAGCCAAGCTTCAATGCATGCTCATCTTCTCTACCAAGCTAATTACTAAGCTAAGCTATGCTAATATGAGTGATTATGTGAGGAGATGTACTTCTTTCTCGTAAGATACTTCTTTTTCCTCTCAATCTACTCTCATACCCTGCTAGCTCTCACCATCTTCGAAGGTGTGTGAGGTCTTGGGTCTGAGAACGGGGATAATTCAAGTTGTGTTTGATTAAGTGTTTTGCTTGGTGTATGAAGCTTCCATCTTCATTGCACTAGCTAGTCTTGAAGGAACACAAAGAATTGTATTGTACAATGTCTCTCTTGATGGGAGAAACCATAATACAAAGCCTTTTGGAGGGGGGACCGGCTCCATGCAAATCCGGTCCTCAACTGTTGTCAATAGCTTAATTGCTCTCTCTTTTGAAAGTATTGTCGATGCTATCTAACTAGGTGTTATGCTTTTTGTTGCTCTCTCCACCCAAGCACTCTTGTAATTCTCATTAGGAATCAACTCTAATGAAATGCCCACTAGGTTCATGCTAAATTCCGCTACACAAAAGATTTTAAGCCATCAAATGTTACACTTGTGTTGCAGCCTAATTGAGCTATCTTTCTTATGCCCATGGGGGTGCACAATCCTTTTAGAGTAGATGGAAGTAAGGGTGAGGGAAACACTCTTATGCTGTGAGAATTTTGAAATGTGCCTACTCAAAACCTCTCTTGACTAATATTTCCAATGGGCAATGGTGCACGTAGAAACGAGTGTGTGTGTGAGAGAGATTTGGGGGGGGGGGGGGGGAAAGGAGAGGGGAGAAGAGAGAGAAGGGAAATGGAAAGAGAGAGTGGAAGAGAAGAGAGGAGGAAAGGGGAAAATGTGGCTGAGAGTGGGAGAGTGGAAGGAAAGAGATGAATAATAGGGATGCATCAATAACTTAATCTAGATTATACCTCCACAACATTCAACATTCGCAATCACTCTTATCGACCACACACAAGACAACACCCAAGAGCTTAAGAAATTGACACTCCTTAAGATGGAATGGGGTGGAAAACCATTGCGATCACACACAAAGGCAACAAAGATACCCACACAAGCACATGAACAATCCTACCGCAACACTACACAAGCGGTAATCTAGCATATGAATAATCCTACCGCAACACTACACAAGCGGTAATCTAGCATATGAACAATCCTATCGCAAAACTACACAAGCGGTAATCTAGTTTTTCATAGGGAATAACTAAGGCATACTAGAAAGGAGAGGGGCTGAGTTCCTTGAGCTAAGGTGGGGGGCTCTTTATATAGCCTCTCCCACTTGATTACATTTAGGGTTGATTACAATTAAGGGCCAAAATTGTGAGCATATTGAGATGCATGTGGGACTTACGCCTTGAACTCCTTGATGCTTCACCTTGGCACTTGAAATGGTGATCTTTCACCACTTACTTGCAGAGATTGATCTTCAACCTTGAGGATTTTAGAAGATATTGGACATTTATCTCACCTTTTGTGGTAGAGAGGAGAGATGAATGGGCCATGCTAGAGAGGTAGATGCATTGGTGTGAGGAACAGGGGAAGACATGGTGGATTTTTTGTGTTTTTTTATGGCTGATTTTAATTGGATAATGTAGAGCTTGTAATGGATCGTGGGGATGTACAAAGATCTCATGTTATTATGTGATTTTAGGCATAGATAGTGTATGGTTTATTAGTGCACTCACTCACAAGCAAGGAAAGAGAAAGAGGTGCAGCCATGGAAGCTTGAGAGGGCTACTTAGGGAAAATGAGAGAAATTTGCACAAGACTAAGTGTGTGTGTGTGTGTGTGTGTGTGTGTGTGTGTGTGTGTGTGTGTGTGTGAGCAAGATGGTAACTAGGGCAAAATGGGAGAAGACTAGGTGATAGGAAAACACCAAAAATATGAGTTCTTCCACCACAAATGGCTTCAAAGTGAGGTCCCACTTGGTTTCCACAAATTTGAGGGTAGGTGGCAAGGGGAAGTCATGGAAGGGGGTCTAGATATGATAGGGGAATCATTTCTCTCCAAAAACATGGAAAAAATGATGAAAAAGGCTTGATTCTTCCCCATTTTCTATATGAGCCAAGAGCAGAATGGCCCACATCACATGGTCCCTTGCTTGGAATCCTTCATTATGCCTCACATGGGCTTGACACCTTAAGATGCCTCAAGGGCCCATGATGTCACCAAGCATCTTATATGTACACAAGGAAATTTCAAAATAGGAACTCCTAAGATGGTGGATCCTACCACTTTGAACTAGTTAGTTTTACTCTTCCCATAAGTGAAACTAACTCCCATTACCTTTACCATGGAGTTCACTAATGGATGGAACTCTTTCTCATGTGAAGCTCATGCATGCAGCAAAAACCAAGTAATGACTAGACAACATCTCGTGTTTCATACTTACAACTAGTTACAATTTTTTGCTTTCATTGGCATCCTGCATAGTGCAACATTCCTTTGAGATGCAATAGGGAAATTATTTTTTCTCTCTCTTAGCTATGTAAAAAAGATATCTTTTTTTTTGGCGCGGCGGGGGGGGGGGGGGGTGTGAAAAAGCATGCATCAACGGATCCTAGGGATAGGGAGGTGGCAAAACAGGGGACGGGGGATGCAACAGGGGATGCGCTCTAAAAAACACTATTTCTTTGCAGATTTAATACTTGAAATATACTAGAACACTAAGAGCACAAGTTTGAAAAGAAAAAGCAGGTTTTGCACTCATATTACATAATAATATAACATGCGGTAAGGGCGTGCACGACATCGTGCACATTGGTGTGGTGATCAATTGTCCTCATCAAAGGGCAAAAGTAATGATGTACAAGTGAAGAGTGGATAAGTAGAGTTCAACATATATGGGACAGTGTCAAATGACAAAAGTACAAAATATGACTCAAAAAGGGAAGGACTCAAGAGTCAAGACTCTAGACTCAAGAGGTCTACATGTTGGCCCATGGTGCCAACTGAATGATAACTAGCTCTGCAAAGTCCATTTGCTCCAAAAGATCATCCTCAAGTGGTGTTGTCTCAATCTCTCCCTCTGCATCTATCTCTGTCTCTGGGATAGGATCATCCTCTACAAGTGCCCACTCTGCGAAATCATCACTTTGGTTTTACTTGGAAAGCATCTTCAAATTTGATGAGACATATATGAGATCATTGATTCTCTACACATCAAGACAATTCCTCTTCTTTGAGGCAACATGAGCATACACACTCCAAAATTTCTCCAAGCAACTTATAGTGCATGCTTGGCTAAGAATGCAAATAGCAAAATACTATAAACCGTCCAATCTTGCCCCAAATTCCTCCCACCAAAGAGCATTCCCCATCTCCAAGCGAGTTGCTTGTGCATCGGGCATGTGACAAATTTCTCCCTTTCCATTCATGTAGACAGTGATTTGCCTCCGAATCTTGGTCCTTTCCTTTGGGTCGGGCACAAGGCACGCAAGGATGGTTTGCCAACCATTCATCACCTCTTTGTCCTTCCATTGGTTCCCTTGTTGGAATTGTGGCTCCACTACATAAACCACCGCATGAAGAGGAGAATGGTAAGCATTCCACCTTGATACACACAATTCTTGGATCTCCTTGTACCTACATTATATATAGTATATGGCACATCCACAAGGCTTGAATCAAGATTCAAAACAAACTGAAGAGAGTATACTTGTAAAGCATAGGGAAAACTTAAAAGTGACTCGTGACTACCTATTGGAGTTGGTCACAAGTTTTTCAAGAGAGGCAATCATGGTGTCCATGGCCTCATTTATCTTTTTGATGTAAGGTTTCATGGAATCCAACACTCGTAGGAGGTGGATGATAGGCTTCACCATTTTGGAGATTGTCTTTACTTCCTTCCACCATTCCGGCATGTCAGCCCGTGCTCGGCATGCCACTCCATTGACACTTTTTGACTCGGGCATTGCCATGAACTCATCACTAATAAAGCGTCCCCTCAATGCCCTACTACACACACTAAAGCCATGGAACATAATGAAGTTGAATGCAAAGCGAGTCTCCGAGTATTTGAGAAGAGCTAGCTTTGACCTCTTTGAAAATTCAGTCCTCACCTATTTAGAAAATTCAACATTCAAAATGAGAATTAGCCTTCCATATCGAAACTATATTTGAATTGAAATGAGATTGGTTAATACTTAATGGTTACCTTTTGATGACTATTGACAAAATTCACCATTGTATTTGCATGTTCAATGACGGGGAGAATTTATTCCAAGGCGCCTATATCTTTGAGAAGATTGTTGAGCTAATGAGCCATGCAATATGTGACTATGGTTCTTGGATAAAGGGATTTGATGATGGCTCCGGTGGCACAATTTCTATTTTCTCCATCGATGATGATGGCAATGATATCATGCTTTCCCACCTTCTCAATGGTAAGAGCCCACTCCAATGCACGTGCTTGCGCACTCTTCTCGGTCCTCGACGCATCATGGGAGTCAATGAAATAAATATCCCCCCAAGAATATGCCACCATGCCATGAATGGAGTGACGACGGGTGTCACTCCACCCATCCACAATGAGGGATACCCCATTCTTCTTCCATGAAGCCCTTGTGGATGCACATGCTGCCTCCACCATCATCTTCTCCCTATCAAGAAGAGTGGTGTGCAAGATCTCCAAAGAGGGAGGAACATATGCGGGTCCATACTCTGATCTTCCGTGCCATTTCTTTAAAATATGGAGACCTTTTGTCAATTTTTTTTTGTATATTAGTGGTATACATTGTACAAGCTAAAGATTAAAGCTTAAGTCTTATAAGTTATAGTCTATAGATCTTACTGTGCCGCATTGAAAGAAATATGGCCGTGGTAGAAAAATCTTGCCAGGGCCACATCTACCTCCTCTTTCAAGGCCGGTTTCCAACTCTCTCCAAGAGTTGCTTGCCGCTTGGGTGGACAAGAATGAGGGAAAGATGACGAGATGAAGGGTTGGTAGAGAGTGGAGGTGGGATGTTGCCGTCATGGCCGGTTGATGCACAAAATGATGCCGATGAAGGGTATGCTCGGATGAAAGCCGTCGTGGCCATCTCCCTCGGATTCATCGTGCAACACTTGGTGCAATTCTTCTTGGCCTCTTTGACATTCTCAAGAGTCTTCTCTAGGTGTAGCAGCTTTTTTAGTTCCATCACAGATCAACCAGTGTTCTTTCATTTCAGCCCGTGCTTGCCTCGGCAATTGTAGATCAGCTCTGTAGCAGTGTGGCAGTTGCAGATCCTTAGCATTTTCAGATTTCAGCCTTGACCACATTGTCATCATCGTCGGCATAGTCGTCATCAAGTACCACAACATCTAGAAGCATTTTACCAGACTTTGTGCAATCTAAAGCAAATACTTCACTAGGAATAGAGAGGGGGGGCCCTTGGAGGGGGTTTTGGGACCCCATTTGGTGTCGTTTCTTCTCTCTCTCTTTCCCTGGCACCCTCTTGCACTCTCACTCATAGTTTTCATTTCACTCTTGTGTTTTGTCATTTCACATTCTGTCATTAGGTCAAGGAAGGCTCTCCCTTCCTGTCAGTAAAAGGAACCTTGAGCACTTACTGTTCACTCATCCTGACCGTGAGATTTTTTTTTCTTAGATATGAGAAGGCCAGATTCAAAAAGATGCAAGGCAAAGGGAAGCTTCATCCCAAAGCGAGTATGCAGTACTATAGTGATTTTTAGATTGTTGTCAAAATGATTAAGGATGCATCTTAAACATTGAAACTTCTAGCTCATTGGAGGATTCACAATAGTTTTTATGTGAGTCGCCTTAGACATATCTAGGATGAAAGGATAGAAGACGTAGTTAAAGATGAACAACCCAAGGTCAAAGAGACGGGAGATTTTCAACTAGAACTAGTGTTGGCACACAAGGAAAGGAGAGTTGAAGTCAAGATAGTTCACAAAGGATGGATATGTGATCAAACCTACACTCATTTATGCAATGGAATAGGATGTGTTATTGGTCAGATGCACACATCATTGCACTAGCTAGAGATTGAGACTGGTAGATTTAGGAGAGTATCAATAGAGGCTAGGATTTTCCAGTTGTGTCATATAGAGCTAGAGCCAGAGTTACATCACATATGTCATTGTCAAGTGTACTATGAGATACGAGGTCGATTTTACTGTCTATTCAAGGAGGGCTTTGGATCACTCACTAGAGTCATGAGATATCAAGGTCAAAGATGCCTCGGATTGTTTTTGTGTCATGTGCACATGTAACCCTATGTGAATGTGGACAAGCTGTAACTCCCATTTCTAGGGTTTAGGTAGTCTAGGAAGTGCTCTCGCAATCTTGTGAGCCTGTACACAGGCTGAGCATGTCCAGACACTTAGAGTAGCTGTTTACCCTCTCACTACACACCTAGCATGAACATTTTTAACCACAAGAACCGACTACATATGAACCAACTCTTATAAGGTCATTTTATTATAAGTGACTTTTTTTATAAGATAATCCAAATCGTGGGGCTGGAGTTGCACTGCTTGACCCAAGTTGGGGGACCTATATAGGCAGCCGTGGGGCACATGGGAGAAGCAGAAGGCATATAGAGCACATGCATTTGGAGGCTTTCAAGTGTTTTCTTAGATACAGATCACCGTTTCCAGCCATCAAAGATCAACGTTTTCAGCCCCGCAAGCATCAAATTTTTCCACAGTCAGATCAGCATTTACAGCCTTGGTGATTTGCCCCAGTAGATGAGTCTCTAGCCTCATGGTACCACCCTTCTTGTACCCGATTCCTCACTGGATCCCAAAAATGCCATCTGTTCAACCAACGTTTTCAAATTTCAAGCCGCATTTCTAGATTTCAGCCCATCATCTTTTTGCATAGCCTCGTTGGTACAGTTGCAGAATTCAGCCCTAGGACAACACTCAGTTTTCAGCCCTAGATTTTCTGATTTTCCCTCAGTCTTCGCCATCATCGTCGTTGACATCATCATCTTAAAGTACCACAACATCTAGAAGCATTGTACCAGACTTTGTGCAATCTAAAGAAAATACCTCTCTAGCAATAGAGAGGGGGGCTCTTGGAGGGGGGTTTGGGACCCCATCTAGCATCATCTCTTCTTGCTCTCTCTCTCTCTCTCTCTCTCTCTCTCTCTCTAGCACTCTCGTGCACTTTGCACTCATAGTTTCTACTCTCTTGTTGGTCATTGCACTTCTCTCATCAAGTCCCTGTCAGTAAAAGGAACCTTGAGCACTCACTGATCATTCATCATGAACCATACACCATCATTCACTTCCGCTGCAAATTACATTTTGCTAGTGCTGTGCAAACCTAGGGAGAGTCTCTTAAGAAGATTAGACAGTGGAAGGCATTCACACAGGGAAATCATTGACTTCTTTGGAGCAAAGGCTCGATGGTGAGATGAGTAGACTTTAAAGTCCACCTATACTAGAGGTATCTTGACGGACAGAACCATTGAGCTTGGGAGAGCTTGATGCCCACATTTACGTGGGCCACCATGACATCGACGGAGGCTCCATCAAAGGATCAGGTCGGCATGCGAGACATTCAGCATGACTATTTACTAGCACGGACATTGATGATACTCTTCAGCGATCAATGAGAATTGAAACTCATTACAAGAGAGTATGGTTGCACAATATTTTTATTATTCTCACCTACAAATGTGTGCATTGCGTGCTCTAAAGTAGAGCCAAGGGAGAGAGCAGCTAGGTGGCACAAATTCACAGCGTCTTAGTGTCACATGCTTGCTTTCCACTTTAGATTGACTAATCTTTTTCTGTTTTAGGCTCAAAAACTCCAAGCAAGAAATCAATGGCAACACATGAACATAAACTACAAAATCACTGCAGTTAGAGAGAGAGAGAGAGAGAGAGAGAGAGAGAGAGAGAGAGAGAGAGAGAGAGAGAGAGAGAGAGAGAGAGAGAGAGAGTTCCAAGCCAAGACTCATTGGCCCCAAATACTGGCATCCCTTTCGATATATCTTTATTATTTCTCCTCGCAAAGTACAACTCCCGAGGGACCAACTCTCTCCAAGATTCTACATCCAGATCCTCTTTGAGGAGTGGCCCTCTAGACACTTATAAACTTACAAGGGATGCCAGGACAATTTGCGAAAATCCGTACAACAATGCCACATGGTAGCCACCGTGATTTACGAAGATCAGCCCTAGATGTCAAGCTTTTGATAATTTAGGTTTTGGGCCACTCGATCAGTGCTCCATAAGTTGGTAGGGTTAGGTTTATTAAAAGCCCTAACCCCCTTCTAATTCAGGCCGCTCGGTCACACTTTCTGGGTTCAATTTATCTAGGTTCTTTAACCCTTGTCCTCGCGACTAGTTATTTCCAGTTGGGCACACCATGCCATCACTTTGTGACATCTTGAAAGAATTGTAATTGCCCTCAATTACGTGTGCAAAGTAGCCAAAGGACAAATTTTTTTTTGAGTAGACATTGACTCTATGTACCCATGCACTAGACTCCACGAATCCAACACTTTTACAAAGACATCATCATTGATTAATCACATTTTTGTTGAGGGCCTCAGATATAAAATCATGATCCTTGTAACCATTTAGCAATCACATTGAGACCGCACTAATATTTTCATGGATGTCTTGATCTACTAAATCTTGTTACTTTTAAATCCATATCCTTTCTTTTCACAATTCAAGCAAACCATGCCCATGACTATCCCCACTCAACAATACATTCACATAGCATGCAATTCACAACTTCACACACTTTGTTGACACTGAACACTGTGTTTCATGCCCATGACCATCCCCACAAGATAGTACATTCACATAGCATGCAATACACAAAGTCACACACTTAGTTCACACTGAAGACTGTGTTTCAATCTTTCAATCTAGCCATATCATCCCATCTAGAACTCTTGATGTACCTAGATCATTATGCAACCATCTCATCTTTTTGGAACTCTTCATGCATTCACAACAATATACAGTCATCTCATCTAGATAGAAATCTTGATGCACTAGTGTAACAGACTTGGACACTCCAAGTCGGGAACCTACCACAACACACATGAGGAAATTGAAAGAACCAAACAAGACTGAGAGAGAGATGACACGACATGGCGTAGTTCAGTGCCTAGAGAGATTGACCCCAAAGACTAGTGCCCCTTTTAATATTTCTTTATTAATGCTGCTTCACAAAGTACAATGTCCAAGGGTCCTCGTCTCAACAATGCTCCCAAGAATATCTGCTTGAGATTGAGGCCCTGTCACTTCATTTATAGGCCTTGGGCCTTCCAAGAGTAGTGTACATGAAAAGCTTCAAGTCTAAAAGCATATGGGTCCCAAAAGCCAGCGCTAATGCTGCCAATGCAAATCGTGGAAATTCGTACATGTGCCACACTAGCAACAAGCACGAATCACGAAATGTCCGTACAGCTCTTGCACATCAACATCTCCACACGATTTGGGGGTTCTTGCTTTATTTTAATCTCTAGTATCCCTTTAGGTCCTATCGGACAAGAGCTGATAAGTTGGAGCAACTTTAAAGTCCTTGGTCTTTATTTTTAAGTCTCTCGACTTGGCTCTGCAAGTTGGTAGCACTTCTCTATGTCTTTCAACAGGGCTTTGACTTCTTTCTATTTGGAGTCTGTCCTTTAGGTCATGCCATGTCCTTACTTTGTGACATATTCCCCACTTGAAAGAAATGTAATCGCCCTCGATTATGCCTGCAAAACCAACATAAGCAAGCAACCAATTTAGTAGACACTGACTCAAGTATTGACCTACTAGACAACAAATGTCTAGTACTTGCATGAAGACAACATCTAATATCCCCGTCGAGATCTTTGATGAGAATCATGATCATCATAATGCATTTAGCAATCACATCAAGATCTCATCGATCTCTAGCGGATGTCAGGATTGACTAAATCTTGTCACTATCTATTCACATCACCCCTCATGTGAACAAGATTAAAATGTTGCATTCATTTCATCTTTCAAACATGCACTCAAACATCACACCCATGAAAGAGCACTTATATCAAATTCATTTAAGGAATTCCCATTTCAAAGTACGTCTTTTCTTAAAGTCATACAACAGAATACTGTCAGCCCATCACTACCCCTGCAATCTCAAAAGAAATCAGTGACTTTAATCCATTTGGGTTATCTGTGACAAAGGAGCCGCTCGTAACTCCCCTCTTGTGCAGTCCGCACCGCACCAGCTAATCATCGGTAACCCTAGGAATAGTTGAAGCTAGACCAAAAGCCTCAAGGTAAAGCTCTAAAATCTGAGGAGTATCTGGTAAGTCCTCCTCCTCCATCCATTTCGCATCCAAAACCGCATAGCTCTTGAACTTGACTAACCCCACATATCGGCTTACCTTTCACTTTCGTTTCCTTGTGAGCCAGTATCTATTTTGGAATAAGAGTCTCCACTGTCTCTTCCACTTGAGGTTTCTCCGCAGGCTCCCTCTTCCCATTGGCATCTCACCTTTGAAAGGTTTCAACATACTCACATGAAAAGCGATATGAATCTTCCAAGTATCTGGTAACTTCAACCTCAAGGATACATCATTTATCTTTTCTTGAATCTAGAAAGGGCCATAGTATCTCATACTCAACCTTGAAAAAAGTTGCTATTTACCGTTTTGTTTTTGTAGGTGTGCCTTCTCAAACCGTAGAATCATCCAATCATCTTTAAGCCGGAAAAAGTATCAAAGTTTACTGTTTGCCTGCCCTCCTTAAAATCTTTGGGTTTCTTCTTCCTGTTCTTAAGAAAATCATACTGATTGGCTTTGTAGAAGTGCTTCCTCTTTGTAAACATCGGCTCATCATACTTTGAACTGTCCAAGGAAGAGGAATCTTCCTCTCAACCATTAAAATACTTCCAAGATCTTCTATGGGATTGACTCTTCTTTGCCCTCTTCTTGCCTTTGCCGTGTCTCTAGATCTTTCTCCTCTTCTTTCCCTTTCTTCCCTCATCACTGGACTCAGAGGTCGAGGAATTGTTGGAGCTATCAGAGGAGATTGAGGACGAATTAGAAACATCACTCGTTTAATTTCCTTCTTGACATTTTCAAAAGTAGTCCTCGGACTCAAGTAGCTTGGATAGTCTGATTCTTGACCCTCCTTTCCTAGGGACTTCTTGGTCTTCATGAGTTTAGTGACTCATCATTTTATTGCTTCTTCAAACTCATCCTTTGAGTACACCTTCTGAGCAAGAGTTCTTGGTGTGGTCAACTTCCTCAGTGCTGACTTTAGAGGTGATCTGATGATGGAGCGCCATTTGGAATGCATCTCCTCAAATGGGTGCTTGACCAAAAATTTCATGTATTGAGGATCCTTGGAGTACTGAAGCATCTGCTGGGCACAAGCGTCAATCTGCTGTGGCCGTCGCATCTCCATCCTTTTGTATTTGGTAGGTGGAGACAAAGTGTACTGCTTTGAATCTTTAGAAGATGGATAATGTATATTGGAATCTTCATTGTTCTCGCCTTAGCCAGAATAGTCAGGTTCCATAATTTCCTCTTGATGGGATTCGTTGATTGAATCCATGTGTGCTGTGAGTAAAGGGATCGGATCCTTTGTAGAAGAAAAATCAACTGAGCTTTGATACCATTGTAATCGATTTGGACACTCCAAGTCGGGAATCTATCACAACACACGTGAGAAAATTGAAAGAACTAATCAAGACTTAGAGAAAGATGACAGTGCACGGCATAGTTCCATGCCTAGAGAGATTGGCCCCAAAGGCTGGCACCCCTTTTGGTATCTCTTTAATATTAATGCTTCACAAAGTACAATGTTTGAGGGTCCTCATCTTAGCAAGCGTATCCGCCTGAGATTGAAGCCATGGCACTTCATTTATAGGCCTTGGGCCTTCCAAAAGCAGTATACATGAAAAGATTCGACTCTAAAGGCATCTGGGTTCCAAAAGCTAGTGCTAATGCTACTAGTGTAAATAACAAAAATTCGTAAAGGTGCCACGTTAGTAGCACACGAACTACAAAACATCCGTACAATTTTGCCACATCAGCTTCTCCACATGATTTGGTGGTTCTTTCTTTATTATAATCTCTAGTGTCCCTTTAGGCCCTATCATACGGGAGCACATGAGTTGGAACAACTTTATATTCCTTGGTCTTTATTTTCAAGTCTCTCGGCTAGGCTCTGCAAGTTGGTAGCACTTGTCTCTGTCTTTCAATAGGGCTTTGACCTCTTTCTAACTGAACTCTGTCCTTTAGGTCATGCCACATCTTCACTTTGTGACAACTAGATATACCTATTACATGTAATAGGCTACAACCCTCACTATGTGTGTAATAGGTTTAGCCTTAGGAGGTGCTAGTTTCGATAAGATTTGTTGCATTTGGGTGCCTTGGTAAAAGGGATTTGACCTGCAATGTGTGAATGATCTCATGGGGACCCAAAAGCACATCCAATCCACTTTGTCAACAAAGCTTGCATCCGCCCACAAGCCACATCCAAAAATACATGTATCATGTAACTATGCTTGCACCATTCTTGACACTTGATTGGCCTCATATAGATTAAAAAGAATATAGTTCTAATGCAAGATTTAACTAATGGCTAGAGTAAACCATGAAGGATTAGTGAGCTAATCCTTGTGGCTCCTATACCACTTTTTTGGGCTAGATAAGATTAGGGTTGAAGAGGAAATGATAATTATTTTAAGAGACAGACAATGATGAAAACCTAGTGAGCATAAATTTGATTAGACATTATTGAGTGCAAAAGAGGTGCTTCTTATATGAACTCTCTTGTATAAGAGAGTTCATGCATCTAGGGCTTACAATGAGGGTATGTAACACAGGTCTATGATATACATTGATTGATCCAAGTTGTGTGAGAGTGTCTTTATATGCATTTCTCAAGTAATGAAGTAGCTGAAGGAAGGTCCTTGTAATGTGATGTTAGGTGTGATACATTGGCCAAGAGCTTCTATAATGGACCTTTTTGCAACTTGGACTCTTTCGTTTCTATACAAATTTGCATGTGGATTCATGATTGAACATAGATGCTTTTCCTTTATTAAAAAGAGGGCAAGTTTCTTTCTATGTAGCACTCAACTTTAGGAGGTGCACTTGCTTGTGCTCTTATGTTCCATCTCACTCTCTACCTCTATGAGATCGTGTATCATGTTGATTACGTGCTTGTGCAATTCGCCAGGTATGCAGATCTTTTGTTTTATGCCATGTAGTATATTGTTTCTAGAAAAATGTAGGGCCTTATACGCTCTCGATTGTTGCAAGTCTAATGTCCAAGGGGAGGGTTCAGTTAGGCATGTGGCCTTTTGCCTATTCCATAATGCAATGGTGTTTACCATTTTCAATATATTCATCAATCCAAGCAGCAAGTGATCATGTGACACCATGTGGGCTTAGGTGAGTTCCACAAGGAGCCAAGGAAGTGTTTTTTGGTGATCACATCAGGACTTTTATCTTTTCCCTTTGGGGAGATACCTTTTTGCCCTTGCGAGGTGCAACTAGACATTCTACTACCACTTGCACTTGTCATGTTAGTACTATATAATTAGCCACATCAGGACTTTTACCTTTTCCCTTTGGGGAGATACCTTTTTGCCCTTGTGAGGTGCAACTAGCCATTCTACTACCACTTGCACTTGTCATGTTACTACTATATAATTAGCCACATCTTGTACACATTATAGTGTGTTGCTAGTTCATCTCATAATCAAATTATTTCTATTGGTCTACACTTTGAGCATTTTGTCCTTTCATTCATTATGAATGCTACTCTAATTATGCCCCCATAACCCTAACAACCACTTGAGGGTAGATTTTAAATTTTATGCTCTACCCTTGTTGGGCACAGAAATCAAAGTAGTCTAAGAAACTCCATTTCCTATCGGAAGTCCATTAACAACTCTTTGTGCTTTCATAAGTATAACATAGCTGGTATACATGTCAACCAAGGCTCTTGTAGAATCGTAGGGATACTAGCATGCTGATCTCCTCTTGTACCAACTCTCTCATGTAGAACTCCTTGAATCAATTATCGGAACCCCTTGACATGCATGTTGTAAATGTGTCTCCTAGACAACCGTTGTACACTTATAGGACCATTTTCTTGACATTACTCCCCCCTTGAAGAATAGTTTTTATCCTCAAAAAGATGTGGGGATTTCTTTTTATTGGAGCTTATATTTTCCCAAGTGGCATCTTTTGTAGATCTATCTTTCCACTTGAGACAATAGAAGCAATTTGAAAAGTTTGAGCAAAATTCATGGAGGAATATGGATCGCGATCCATGTACCTCAAACGCTAATTTTGCAAAAAAGCGATCAATGACATTCTGCAACAGTGGAATGTTACTCTGATAAAGCTCTTTTGAAAGAAAAGTTCAAAAATCATATCAAACCTTGTTGATAGGGAAAAAACAACAAAAATAGGGGTTTTAAACACAAAACTGGGTATAACTTGAGATTTTGTGATCCAAATTCAAAAAAGGTTGGGATTTGACATGTACATGGCATACAACAGCTGACCAAATTTCATGCCAAAATGTTGTCAAACATGGATCGCGATCCATGTACCTTTTTATCATTTGGGGCTAAGACTCGAGGGGTTCACTACGTGTAAAACCACCATATCACGTGCGTTCAAGACATGTTTGTAAAAACCCTTATCTATGAATTTTTGTTAAGAATATAATGTACTCTTTTCTTTTAAATTTTTTTTTTTTCAAATTTGAAAAAATAATGTCCTTCTGTTGAACTCACGTGATAGTTTACATTTTTAGTAGGTGACCTCCCCGGGGGCTAAGATTTGACCAATGGGTAGCTAATACCATTTGAAACAACTTTTCCAAAAGGCAAAATAGAAAAAAACTGCAAAAAGTTGGTTAAAAGTGCCAAACATTAGAAATTAATAAAAAACCGTAGGTAGACACAATTTTTTTCTTTTGATTGGTAAAGAGTTATTCAAATTCAAAACAAAGTTGTGGAGTAGAGTACTGACACTGCAAGTAATAAGCAATCCAAATGTGGTGTGTGGCTAAGTATCCTGCTAGGTGGACGCCCATCTACTATATCCAGCTAACAACCGATTATGCTAGGGCTGTCTACTAATGAAGAATGATAACAAGTCAAGTGGAAAGAGTTATGTTAGCCTGTTTCTTTCATGGAAAGTGAGAAGAGGATTTTTTTAAGACACCTCTTAGTTGTGGTAACTCGTTTAGCATACTCGAGTGAGCTCTAAACGGAGTCTATATGCTATGTTGGATATGGAATGGTTACGTAAGACGATTGCAAACAACAATGTGGAAAATCAAGATGTTCTTTTTGATTTCATTGAACCTCCTATTGTGAATCATGTTCCTCTGAAATGGACAACTAGATCCATGAAGGATGCCACTATGAAAAACATTAGTGTTCTTGCAAAAGATATCACCACTTTTGTTTTTGAAGACAAAAACACTTCTCCAAGGGGGGAGTAATGTCACGCCTAAGGTAGGTCTGGGTAGTAGTCCAAAGGACGAGATGCTCATGTAGTTCAATGGGCTATATTTGGTAGGCCAAGGGCCTATATATAATGTGGTTGGGTGGAGAGTTGCATGTGTCAATTCCGAGTCTCCTCACATCTACATCTATTACCATAGCCTAAAATTATGATGTAATTGAGATTTTTAAAATAAATTTTGATTATACTCAAGACTATATTGATTATGTTTATGCACATGATTAAGTATATTAATTACTGGGGCTCTACCAAAATTATGGATTTTGAAATTAGACTTTGTATGTAGGATTTGTGTCAATTTCATGTTTTTTAACTTTGGAAAATGGTAAGGCCACTACTTGTAGGAAAATTAGCACTGACTATTTTTGTGGCTATTGGAGGGTGAGTGCAAAACAAAGAGCGAGAGAAATTTATAGAAAAACTTCCACACAATGGTGAAAGCACATTGAGCTTGCAACCTCGCCACCTTCTACCACCAAGGTGATGCCATAAATAATATTCCTTGGCATACTTGAAAAAAGGCTACAAGTCTTTGTTGGCATTGTTAGCTGAGCGTGAGAGATAACCGTCTACTTGAAGTCTTCTCGAGAAGTCAAAACTTCTCGAGAAGTCACCCCACCCAAGTAATGCTCCAATGCAAGCATGCTTAACTATAAGGTTGCTAACCATTGAGTTATCTCTTTGTTGTCTACATCCAAGAATGTGGGGTTAAACTTGAACTTTCAATCTATCTAATCTAAAACATATGTAGAATAAGTATAGGAAGGACTATCTAGAACTAGTTAAGTATGCAAGTAGATGGTTGTGTTATGGATGCATACACTAGTAATTAGAGGATAGAAGTTCTTGTTTTTTTTGTGATTTTTTAAACCTTAACCCCCCTTCACATTGTTACATTTCCTCCCTAACTTCCCCCTTCTCAAGCACTTGAAAGTGGTATGTGAAGCATGGATTTTATTTCCACTTATGATTGCATGTGTGCTAGGATGTACTCCTAGGTATATAGATGCACAATTATTTGCACTAGGGTCATATCCTTATATCTTTTCCTATATTATTCATTTGTATACCTTCTTGTTGAAACTAACATTCAATTGTGTTGGGAGCTGCATGACAGTAGTTGTGACTTAATTGGAAGACTTAAACTCATTAAAAAATTAAAGATTTTTCTATAGGATGCTTTACTTGGTTTATAATCATCTTTTGTAAAACAAGTGACAAAATCACGATGGATTTCTTAAATAATTAGAATGTGATAAAATCATTAGGTTGAGTTTAAGTAGAATCAGTGTTCAAGAAAGGATTGCCTCAGCTTAGCCTTGAGCCGGTTGAAAATGGAGACTACCTGGTTGCAAACCATGGTAAAGGGAAGAAAAAGTGGTGAAATATGTGAGAAAATAGTTCAAATATCCTATAAATTTTAAATTTATGCTAGTATTTTCGGTTTTCTTCTTTGTGGGAAAGAAACTCAATCAACGGCCGCTTAATAAAAGAGACTTTCTTGAATATTGAATAGAATTAAGTTATAGAATGTAAGAAAAGTCAAGCCATGTGAGGTTGTGAAATGAAATGTGAAATTAAAAAAACTTGTTAATATATATGTGTGTGTGTATCCACAGAATTTACTAGAATTATGCAAGTGAAGTTTCACTTTAACATTCTAAAACAATAGAATGCAAAAAAGTCAAGACATGTCAAGATATGAAATGAAAGTGAAATAAACATTTAAAGTAAGTATCCATCATGCAATGAAAACAATGAAAGTCTCCCTAACCCAACACAACACTAAGGTTTCTTTTAGAAAGCAAAAAGTTTGGCTTTACAAAATGGATAGTGCATGACCTATGCAACACATATTTTCCTCAAAGGTTGAGAATTTTCCCAATGTCTTAAGGATCTTTCCATGATTTTTTGTGATGTATAGACTCTTTCTAAAAGAGAGTTGTTTCCTTCTTGGACCCTTTCTTGGGGTGGCATTATCCTTCTTCTTTTGTTCCTTATTTTCCTCTCTTCCTCCCCTTTTCCTCTACCTTTGAATCTTTCTTTGGATCTCTCCTTTCCTCTTCTTCACAAAATTATCATACCTTTACTAGACTAGAAGTCTACCTTCACTCTAAAACTCTCATGGGATTCAAAAGATTTGGATTGGTGGACTGTGGAATGCATGTCTAGCCTCACTATCCTATCTTATTGCAGTATTAGTGAGAACCATGATTAAATTGTCAATCCATGGGACGAAACTGACTCGACTAGTGCATAAAGGCTATAAGAGGGTGTCAATATTTTGGAAAACAACTAACAACTCGCATCTAACTCAAGCTACACCCAAGTGACTGAAATCACCAAAAGCCAATCACTCATCGGCAAATAAATCACATCCGTTACATCATCAAATGACATCCAAACGTAACGAACTTTTAGGATATGTTTATAAGACCGAAGCACACATGCTTATGGTCTCAAACCCCACTTTAGGTCAAGTTTCAAAATCGATAGCAATGGATTTTTGACCTAGTTTTTTTCGACCCAGAATGCATCTAAATGCTTAGCAATGATGCCCCAATACCCCGCCTATGCTTAGTTTTTGATTTGAAAGTGTAAATTCTTAGTTATGATGAAATTAGGCCGTGGGTCGACGATGCCAAAAGCTACGAATTACTATGAACTGCTTACGTCAATGCATAGAGCTCTTACCTGTGGTTGCAATGCAACAAACGCGACTGCAATGTGACAACCGAGAAGGGAGTAGGAAGCGCGAGAAGGAGAGGAGTGAGCGCCGTTAGCTCATGTTGTGTATTTCTTATCCAAAAACTTATAGAAAACTTACAAAAATTGGCTTTTATACCTTAGCCAAGGTTTTTGGGTGGTCAAAACTAATAATCTGAAGTTCTACCAAAGCTGGGTAATGACTGGCTGATACAATCTGGAAGCTTGTAGCCCCGGCTCATTAATTACAGAGTTTATCTGAGAAAATAGGAGTTACAATATTCTCGATTTATCAAAATAATAAGTGTTTTACAAAGAGAACTATGAAAAATGGTGTCCGTATTAGCTTGCTGCTAACATTCCCCCCCTCCTCGCCTGTGCCATCCCTTGACACAGCTTTATGGGCTAAAATAATCTTCGGGTTGACGGCTAGCGAGTCGGTCTTTAAGTGCATTCAGTGCCTTCTGGTATCTGATTTTTCTTTCTTTGTCTGGCACTTACAAAAATTGCATGGTTACTCTGTTCTTCAGCTCCACCACTGAGTAGCCTACAAACCTAGATATAAGGTTGCTGATCACTAGCGCAAATATCTTCGTTCGCCAGGTGAAGAATTCCATGTAGAAAGCTTTCTCGAACGCCAACATATTATGTGATGGTAAGAACATACACCGGGCGTAGAAGCCATAGAGTACTTCTTCGGAAGGCTCACCACTGAGATCATAGCATAACCCTTTATTTCCCAGAAGGAATGACATCCACGGGGCGTCTGCTTGCTCTGGTTCATGAAAAACTTCAATATAAGTTAGCGTCATTCTGCATATCTTGTATAGCATTGCGCATGAGAGATCTGGTAGACTCTTAAAGAAAGGCATGGCGCTCGTTAGGGTTTTCACGATGTATTCATCTGTTGCTTGTCCTTTCTATGGAGCTGGTAGTCTGGGGTAGTCTGGATGCTTCTTTGTCAGTGCTTCATGGTCCTTCCATGTCCTTACTCTGGGTACTGGACAGAATGTGGGATCTCTTTGCAGGGCTGCAGGTGCTCTTGTGAACAAAATCAAATATCGCGGATTCTTGTTCAACCAGCTCAACCTCCACTTTGGGTGGTCTTTATTTGCGTCATCTTCTTGCATGTCTTTGTAGAGCCTCTCCTTTACCTATAGTAGTTCCACTTTTATGAGAGGGTATGGCAGAGATTGCTGATGCCATTGCACATTGATCTGATTGGGACTGAGTTGAGTGAAGTTAACAGAGTGTAGAACTCTCAACTCCCAATCCATTGCGGATTTCCACTGCTCATCCACCTCTTGGGTGATCTTCTCTTTCAGTGCATCCTCCTCAGCTTTTGATAGCTGGACCATAGGCACTGTGTCTGCATCTGTGATGTCAATCTGAAACTCTTGGTCACCACTTGGCTCTGTTGTGGACTGTGTCTCAAACTGAACAAATGAGACCGAGGGTATATCTATCTGCGGCGGCTCTAAAGGGCATGCCTCTTCCTGTGTATCTGGCTTTTCTTCCCTTAGGAGTTGGTTAACTCTTTTGAGCTCTGCTATTTCTTTTAGGAGCTCTTCTTCCCTCTGGACCCGCATTAAAGCCAAGTCCCTGTGCTATGATTTCTCCAACTTTAATTCTAATTCGAGGTCCTTGTTCTTCTTTTCTAGTGCCTTGTACACTTCATCAGTCCCTTTGATCGAGGCCATGGCTGGATTTTCTTTGATTTGCCGTGAGAAGATTGCCTGATCATTGATTCGCTGTTTAGAGTATTACATCCAATTGCACTTCAATTTTTTGAGCTGACAAGGATGTTGTAATAAGTTCATTTGTAACTTCTGTCAGCTGCTCGTCTTTCGCTTTGTAAGCATCTGTTAATTTGGTGAGCAGATCACCTAACTCTTCCATTTTTGTTTGCTGACGATTTCTTGCTATCTGATGCTGTTCAGCTTCAGCTTTCATCTCGTGCACTTGCCTCTGAAGATTGGTGATGACACTCATTTTGTCTTCTAACTCTCCTTGGAGAGCTTCAATCACCATCTCAAGTTCTTTGGTCTTTGTGCTGCGGCTAAGTGCTGCTGAACGGAGTCTCTCCATCATGTCTTGCATCTGCCTTGCATATTCATTTACTTGCACTATTACCTCGTCATTCGACTGCCAATCCTCTTGTCTTGCCAGCTGGGTTGATGTGCCTGCAACCTCATGTGTGTCTTTCTGCTGTGTCTTTAGCTGGTGGTTCTTCTTGCGTGGAGGTAGAGGGTTGGTCTTTTTTTTGTCATCCTGAGGCCTTGTGGATGCCTTGGCTGTTTCTTGTTGTGTGGAAGTTGATGGTGTTGGCTCAGACTCTGTAGCCTCTTTGGGTGCAGGGCTCACGTCCTTTTCCAGCTCAGGTTCTTTCTGCTGTTGTTGCTCTTGTGTAGGTTCCTCTGTCTTTTGCTCTTCAGCTTTTGAGTAGCTGCTGGTTCCTTTTCTTTTTGTTTCTCTTGTTGGTCAGCCTCTTGTGCAGATTTTGTTTCTTTGGTGGATTCAGATTCTTTCCCTTTCTCAGGTGATCGTGGTGGGCTTGGCATAGGATGGTCCTGTTCAGTAGATGGTGAAGTGGGTTTGGGAGACTCATAGCCCTGCTCTTGTGCTTCTTCTCTAGCCGTCTCCTTGGCTTGTCTCTGTTCCTCAACCTCTTTTGCCTTTCTAGACGCTTCTTTGTCTTCCTTCAGCTTAAGGGCTTCGGCTTCTTGGTACATTTTTTCCAAAGTTTATGTCGGATCCTCAACCTCTTTTCTCGTGTGATGCTTCGTTCTTGGGCCTTTAAGTTTGCTAGGCCCCCATTTCTCTGGGTCCTTCCCTTGTGCTTGTTGGATGTGCTGGTAGGCTTGTTTCGCTCTTTCATAACGAGCTTGTTTTTGTATGGGCTCTTCTTGGTGGGCGGCAACAACTTTTCTCTTCATTTCTTCTCTTCTCGCTCTCTTCTCCTCGTTGTCAGAGCTCTCGCTGCTGTGCCTTTCCGACGAGCTTTCAGCTGATTCTTCATCAAATTTATAACATTTCCTCCCTGACATTGTAGCTCTCAGAGAGGGTTGTGCTGCCAATATCCATGTATTTTGATCAAGGGCAGGTGGTAGATTGTCGGCCATGCCGATGGCATGGTATGCTATCCTTGTTAAAACTTCTGGCGCACCCAAGTAAGTGATCTTGCCTTATTTCTTGGTGCCCTTCAAGGTGGTCAGGACATAATGGGCGTGGTCCATTGGTTGCCTAGTTGTTGACTTTAGAACTTGTGTAAACATAGTGGCAATCGCGTGATTCGACGTGGTGTACCTTGGTGGACTTTTTGCCAAGAAATGGAAGTGCTGATGGTATAATCGAGCTGGCTCTTCCACTTGTTTGTGAATCAGATCTGCAAAGGTAGCTGTCTGCGACTGTCTCTTTGGTAAAGATTCCTGCTGTTTTCCTGTCTCTTGCTCTCATGGTCATTCCCTCTGTAGGCAGTCTGAGTGTCTCTGCCACTATATCTTTGGTTATGACCACCTCACCTTGTTTCTCTGAGTGTCAGATATTTGTGCGGTTCCATCTTCTTTAATTGTGGATAGAAGCTCGTAAGCTTTCTAAAAATCCACTCTGTAAGGCTCTACTTCATAGAAGTCTCTGAGTCCCAGCCTGCGGTTGGCTTCTTTGGTCTCTAGCTTGGTGGCAACATCATACACTTCCTTAGGTAGGAGTTGCAACTCCACCTAATGTCCCTCTTCACTCTTGAACCTGTCGGTGAAGACTGTGGTATGATGCTCTTCTAGCTGTTCTTTGGAGAGATAAGCTGCCTTGGCTGAATTGGGGTCTAATTGATAAGCGGGCAGTTCCTGCAACTTCTCGTTCTGGTTGAGCTTTTTCTTGGCCCTCTCTACTGCTTGCATGGCTCTTGTTCAGTGAATAGAGTGCAAAGTTGGCAGATTTGTCAAAAGTTTCTCTAAAATGTCCTTTAGTCTGAAATGCTGACATGGTCCAATTTTTTTCAAATCAATTTTTGAACAAGCATAGATGCATAAAAACATGCAAGGAACAAAACTGTAAAGTCAAAACAAAATTTTGCAACCAAAGTAAATAATCACGATTATTTACAGTTGAGCAAATTTTTCAACTTTTTGTAAACTTGGCTTCATAGGCTTGAAGTATATACCAAATACATACTCTGAGTGAAATATGGGCTCATTTGGATGCACAGGGTGAAAATGGTACCCGATTTTGGATTTAGGTCTCTGAAACAATAGATATAAAGGAAATTTGAGATTTTAAGTTCCAAATTGGTTCAAAATTGGCTAGTGGGCTAAACACATCATGTACTTTGGATGTATAATGGCAAAATATCAAAACTTCTCAATTTTGGCTAGAAAGTAAATAATCACGATTATTAACTTTTCTTGCAAAATTGATATTTTTTGGTACAAAATGGTTCTAGGCATTGTATAGACCCTATGTATGAGATATGAGGTGATTTGGATCAAGAAATGTTGTCTTTAACCCAAAAATTGGCTTGCAAAGACTTCTTTGTGTTTATTGGCAATTTTCCAAGTTACATTAGGCAAAATTTGGACTCACAAAGGGGCCCTTTAAGGAGTTTGACTTTACCTCTCTCTACCAAAACTGGCGCATGGATAAATTTTTTCAAACAAACTCCAAAGTTGGCGGAGGTTTGAGAATTAGAATGTCCTCTTCAAGCTCTATCTATTGATATATAGCACGCCATGAGATTCCTCATATTTTAGAAGATTCTTTTTTTTATTCTCACCTATGATGTGACAACTCTGTCGGAATCTAAGTGAATCAAACAAAGAATCTTCTAAAATATGAGGAATCTCATGGCGTGCTATATATTAGTAGATAGAGCTTCAAGAGGACATTCTAACTGCCAAACTTTCGTCAACTTTGGAGTTTGTTTGCAAAAATTTATCCATGCGCCCATTTTGGTAGAGAGAGGTAAAGTCAAACTCCTTAAAGGGCCCCGCAAGGCTTTGAAAAAATCCAAAATTACATGGTCACATAGTAGTATAAAGCCATGCTGCACACAGTTTCCGTTCAGAAAAATAGTAGGAAAAAACCTTTTAATTCCCCTCGAATGTAATCAAGCAGTAGATGCCAACCATTTTTAGCAATCATATTCCATGCTAAGTACCATAATAACCTAATGTTCATGAGTAGTATGCACAATGTATAAGAACCACAGTTAACAACAGTTGTGAAAAACTAGTCACGAATGCAAGCACAATGTTATTGACAACCACTTTCCCTATTGTTTAACAAAATAGCAGAGTACTGCTTACTGCAAAGAATTCCAATCATAACCGACAGCGAGGCAATTTTAGGGTAGAAAAAAACCTGAGATACTTGAGTGGTGAGCTCCATAGATCTATTTGTGAAGCAGGCAGTAAATCCTCTCAGACAAAACAAAACAAAACAAAACAATCACTGGCTAAGTGAGGGGAAGAGGTGCGTCCTCACCTGTTTAAATAGAGGGTGGACTGCCAGTCCTCTGAGCAGGAGTAATGAGTGAGCCGAGCCGCCCTCCTTTTTGAGTGTGTGGTAGCATCAAACGGCACGCAGATACCCTTGAGAGGGGAGATCCATAGCCAGGGAGAAGAGGCCGCCTTCTCGACGTAATGAGGACAAAGACTTAAATCACGCTCAACACTCTAGGGAAAACATTTTAAGCTTTATTATTCAAGGTCCGGGTCCCATGGCCTTTATATGGCATATTTTGAGCAGTATCATTAATTCGTTAGCGTAGGAGCCTATTTCAAATCCGTGGCCTGTGGTTAAACCACGTGGAAGAGCTTTTCTACCGGCTCATTGCTGGCTTTATTAATCGCAGACAGATCAAACCAGCGCATGCTTTTTTAATTGCAAGCAACACTCCTTCAGGCTTTTTTAATCGCAGGCAGCGCTTGGCACTCCATGGCCTGCCCACATCGTTTGCAGCATCTTCATTATTCTCGTTAATACCTGCAGGGTAATCTCGTTAACCCACGTGGGAGAGCTTTTCTAACGGCTCATGCTCTCTTTATTCATCGCAGACAGATCAAACCAATGCACACTTTTTTAATCGCAAGCAACACTCGGCAACCTGAATGAGTGCGCGCTTTTTTAATCGCAGGCAGCGCTTGGCAGTCCATGGCCTACCCACGTCGTTTGCAGCATCTTCATTATTCTCGTCAATACCTGCAGGGTAATGGCCAACTGCAAGTTTCTTGGCTTCCTTGCATTGCACCAGGCTTGCTGCATGCTTCCTTTGTACAAACATTTTGCGTGGTTTTCTTATCAAAGCTACATTAGCAGTCATAAAGAGACCTCGTTGCTATGTTAGGATAGTTTCTGGTGCTTATTACGAGCGGCGGCTCATCCCCACATTCTCTCTCCTCTCTCTTCACCACAATGTTGTGGTGTCTAATATTCTGTTTGGAAAGTCAGCAATTGCGAATCGATGGCCTCTCTCCATATGCAATTACCTTTGCACGTACCTTGAAGGCATCTGGCTCTACACAAGATGCTCATATGGGCACAAAAACTCAGAAGTATATTGTGAGTCGGAGGCTATTGAAGAAAGATGTCGTGCTTGGTAGTATTGTCTTGGTCGATATGTATAAAATGTGGTTGAGGAGCTTCCTATCTGGAATGTCATCTCTTGGAATGCGCTAATTTGAGATGTGCGCAACAAGAGCAGGGCCAGAAAGCCCTAGTTTGTTTCCAGTGGATGCAAAGCAAGAATCCTTCATCCACGTGGCATCGACCATCCAACAGCAAGTGCTTGCTCGCTTTTTTTATGACCTTCATCAGTCGACTTGTCAAGACGTGCAGCTATTCAGCTATTCTTGCTCGAAACTATAGTTTCGGCCCTCTTACGTCTTTCCCATCGCAAACTAAGAAATCGTCAAAATTACAGCCTTTCAGTGAAAACAAAAGATTAGCTTCCTTTGTTCTTTATTGGTACCTTCACAAAACAACTACAAGATGGGTAATCACTTCAAATCGATGCAGGATGTTGGCAAGGAAGCTCGTCAAGGCTGTTCTAAGCATATGCAAGCAGAAGGCCTTTCTCCAATGCAATCATCTATGGAAGCAAGCACCTATGCTAGCACCTTGAAAGACTTCGTAATATGCTGACATGGGTGTAGAGAATTTATGATGACTAGTCAGTCACAAGCTGTTCAGAAACAGGTTGTTCTTAGCAGGGATTTTCTTTATATGTATGGCAAATGTGGTGCACTTACAATGTCAACAGAAAGGAAACAAATCCACTAACAACTCTAGGGAAGAAGCAATACTCGTGAAAGACATCAAGCAGACTCACAAAAGCATGAGAAGGCCTCTGTCCAATTGTCCCAATGCAATTACTTATGCTTGCACATTGAAGGTGTGTAGTCTCATGAAAGACGTTGACATGGGTGAGAGAATTAATGATGAGATTACTAGTCACGGGTTGTTGCAAAAAATTATCATGCTTCCTGTGATCTAGAGTGTGGACTCTTGGAATGCATTAATTGTCATATTTTTCCCACGGGGGTAGGGCTAGAAAGCTATAATGCATTTTCAACGATGCGAAGCGAGGGCCTCTCTCTAGATGCAATCACCTATGCATGCATCTTGAAGGCATGTGGCTCTTCGCAGGATGCCCAACATCATTGATGCAAGGAAGTGCATCAACGAGAGACATTCAATCCCACGACGAGTAAGCATAATCATTTTTTGATTTTTGACACTAAGAACGCAGTTAATGAACGCATTGAAAATTGCACGCTGTCGTGGGAATGGCACGTTCCCTCATATTATATAAATTGGGGAGGATTGTGCAAACTCCCCCATGTAAGGAGACTTGCATGTTTTTTTTTAACTTTAAAGATGAAAATGGAACAACAAACAATTAATAACATTGACATGTTGTATGGTCACGAACGTTGAGCTTGACAAAATTCTAACCCTCCTTGTGGTTTTTTGCGAGGTACCCCTTTGAAGCACTACGATCGGTATCCCATTTTTGCAAAGAACGCCTCTGAACCACGACAATTGGTATCCCAAACAGTCTCAGGTAAAAAAATCTAACATGCTTTGTTGAAATCTCTCTCCATGCTTCATTTCCTCTTGGATAAAAAAATCAAACAACCTTGGATGAACTCTCTCTCTCTCTCTCTCTCTCCTCCATTTTGAATTCTCTCCTCCCATTTAATAAATATCTTAGACAAAGTAATAGCATCAAATAAACAATTTTTTTTCTCATATAAGAGCGAGCGAGACCCATCATAGGCAAGTTGCACGAGCTAGTTATTATAAAATTCTTTTCAATGGTGTTTATAAAGGACATAGTGAACTTTCACCTTGTTTTATTTTAGTTTTTTATGTGTCTTTTAATTTTATTTCTTTTTTATTTTTTTTTGTTTTCAAATGATAATTTGCAATGTGCACTTTTCACCCTGTTATTTAAGTGGAGCCTTTCCTAATATATAAACCATTTGTGATTATGGCCAAGATCACAAGTTGGCAAGGACATTTGAAAAGGAGCATGCTTCCACCAAGGAGGCTTCCCATTGGCACAAAAGGAAATTACACTTCTCCAGACCCATAAAAAAATTGGCGAGCACCCCCCTCCTCCTTCCCTCAGAAGAGCGGTTCTACCACCCACTTTATAGCACAAAAGATGGATTGATGTGATTGGAATGAATCCAGGAGCTACGCACTCAACACTACCGCTACTACACTACAACTCATTGGGCATCAAGATCTTGCAGAATAAATTTTATAGAGCTCCCTCTAGCCCTTGTAAACGAAGGGAGAGGTGAAAGAAAGAGTGTAAGATTTTTGTTGTCGACTCTTGTGAACTCAACATGTATATGCATTGTTCACCTTATTATTTAAGTAGAGCTTTTCCTAATATATAAATCATTTGTGAGTATGTATAATGGATAATATAACTTTATATTAAAACACAAAAAAGTTTCATGTGGATATTGTAGGCACTCATTTAAACCATAAATTTCATTTTCCCCCTTAACTTAGGAGGCCTTTGTGCCTTCTCACCTTATTTTTAAGAAGGACCCGTCATGGTCATGGGATCGACAACGACGAATTGTGTGCCTGTGGGGTACTGCGGGGCTTTTGATGTCCCCAATGCCCAAACAAAAACCGAAAAAAGTAAACTAGGACAAAAAGAGTAAACTCTGACACGCCTCTGTAAAATAAGATAGTCGAGTTTACCTCGCATGTGATGAAGATCTCCATGTGCTCTCTCCATGTGCAGTTGAGCCCATAGACATAGAGAGGATTCACACTAAACCGGTGGAAGAGGGATGGCTTGGCACAAGCCAATGAGAAGTCTCCATGTGGACATTGTTGTTCACACAAGGCGAGAAAAATGAAGGAACTGTGCAGGAGAGAAGAGGAAGGAGAAGAGCACACGACACACAGATATGGGTGGGAGACTCGATCAGAGTGAGCAACCTCCTATACACTTATGCTATGTATAAGGTATACAAGTCAGTGGGCGCCCAGACTCTGGGCGGCCGGGCAAGGCACATGCACCTATACCCCAACAACCTTCCACTTAAAGGCGACTGTGCCTTTAAGCAAGGGAACCTAGTCTAAAGACTACAAAAGGCGAGAGAAAATCTCTCTCAACCGATGCCAAATGGCTGGCTGTGATCGTGTGCATCCGGCTGTCCTGCTCCCGTGTAAGTCCATACACCACCAAACATACCGCACACGTACTGCAAGTATGTACGCAATACCTGCATATCTCCCTCGTGCACTATGCCATCATCAGTCAACAAACGACTTACAACCCCAACTGCAAATGCTCCCACTGCAGCTGCGATATCCGGTCTCAAGATCAGCATCTCATACATGAGACCACCGAATGCCGATGCAATGCTAGCGGGCCTTGCTAGCTCTACGGAGCATGCATCAACATATATATCCCTGGCAATAGGCATCTCTGATTGATAAGGTGTGTCAGCCACATTCATTTCCTGCCTGTCTGCAAAAGACGCATCAACCTGTCATGCAGCCTCAGAGCAAACCAGTTGCTCTAGGTGTCTGTTGGAAGACATATCCTGCACAACTATATCCCCATGCTGACTGTCGATCATAGAAAGGAATGACTGCATAATCACTGACTTCTCAGCCTCCTCTGCAATCATCCACTGCAAACATGACCACTCAATCTGCTCTGACTCACTAGAGCTCTCATGCTCTAACTCCGTATGTATAGACTCTTGCACAACGTCCTCCTGTCGTGACTCACTAGAGCAAGACTGCTCTACCTGCCTAACCTGCATAGAAGTATCTTGCACAACTGACTCTCTGCTTTGATCAATCACTAGCAAAGCATGCATGTATGACTCTATCACCTCTCTGTGTGACTGCTCAAGTCGTGCCCCAATTGTGTGCACAACGAGCTCACTACTCTGCACTCCATGCAAAGCACCCTGCAACCCATGAGCAAAAGAGACTCTTCGGGTCTCTCGCTCTCTGCATGGATGCATCATTGCAGAGACTATCCCATCTCTCACGTGATCTATATGCAAGGGACAAAGCATGCCACACCTCGCACCTCTCTAGCATCTGTCATGCCCAAATCTGCATCACGCATCTGTTGCCTCCGTTGTCTCAAACGCCTGAAACATCGACGCCTAATGTGCCCTCTATGTCAACAATGCCAACATGTCAAGTCTCTATGCCATCGAGACTTGCGTGTGGGACCAATCTCTCCCATGGACATAGAAGTGGGACTAGACTCCCCTATAGACATGGATGTCGCGTACATAGCCTGTAAACTTTGCTATAAAGCATGAGTTGTAGTCTCCCTCGAGACTTGCGCAGTAAACAGACTCAACCAGATGCAAACGAATCGTAGACATTGCTAACTCATCAAGATCCTGCCAATCATCATCACGCATAGACTTGGGCTTCGCTGATAAACCACGCAAGGGTTTATCCCGCCCCAAATCCGCCAATGCAACAAGCATATGCTCCTTCCAAGCAAAAAAATCTGCACCATCAAACTGTGTTAGACCATAACGCTAGAAGTCAAATGAAAAATCAGCCATAATGCTTGCAAAAGAGCAACCAACAATGAGTAGCAAATGTCAACCAAATCAGCCCTAAACTGGCTCGAATCGCATAAAAAAAAGTCTGCAAATATGGCACAAAACCTAATGCAAAATTGCACCAATAACCGTGCAAAACCTTGCAAAAAATCACAAGTAAATATGACTTAATCGCGCATAAATATCTAGCAAAATTTTGGCAGAGTCTCCTTTGTAACCGGAGCAAAATCTCAACAGTAAACCTCAAAGAGACAATAATATATGCCACAATGGCTAATCCGGGAATAAACTCGACCGGAATCACCTCACAAAGTCATACATATGAGCATACCCGCTCTTGCCGGAGTACCACTGAACGGCACCTCAAATGACATACATGTGAGTGATGATTGCTGCCAAAATACCTTTCAATTGATGACCAAATGTTTTCCAGATAACTATAGCAACATTTCGCAAAACCTTGCAAGATCTGTTGCTATGTGCAATGTGAAATACGGCACACAAGGGCATACACAAGTGACTCCAAACTCCAACCAAATGATGGCAAAAAATCACCTGTCAAAGTGGGAGTAAACTCAACCACTAAACTGTCAAAGAGCAACCTGCGGATATGTAGAAGCTATGGCGAGAACCTGGATAAAATCCAACAGAGTTTCTTTTATAAATTGAGCCAAATCTCAAATAATCTCATCCATAAACAAATACACAAATCCATATCACAAACCGCCAAGACCATGGCAACATAGCTCACTCTTGCATGAGTGGCTCTCTGGACAAATGCATATCCAAAAACCTGTGTACGCCTATGAATCTGTTGGTTGCTACAAAAAATACTTCGTGTGTGTGAGATATACCAAAAACAGTGTTTTTGGGACCCGAAAGTACACAAACAAACTTGCTGCTATACCTTCTGTAATTCAAATCAGAATTTCAGAAAATAGACATCACCATCGCATCCGGAGCGTGCCAAAACCATGACCTAGACTCGTGGATCATGTAGATCTGACTCTGTATGACGGAGCTACGCAAACGAACTGCATTTTAGAGCCCGAAAATGGCAAAAACTAGGTGCACACAGTCTTGAACCTGCTCCTACTCCACTTTGCGTGATGCAATGTCCTCTCAATGCAAGCTCCAATGCAAGAGCTCTGACACAACAACATCCAAGCACTCGAATGTCAAGCTCTCCTCCGCCAAGCACTCCAATGCAAGAGCTCTGCCACAACAACATCCAAGCACTCGAATGTCAAGCTCTCCTCCGCCGAGCACTTCTCTATCGAGCTCCACTGAGCTCAAAGCTTCTCTCACCAAGGAAGCCGCAACCGCCTCCTCGACCAAGCTTGACCACACCAAGCTCCTAAGCTCCAAAGACAATCCGCCTCAAGCTAAAATCACTCTCCATGAAACTCCGCGATCAAACTCCACCGCAACGTCACCACGTCGAATTGCCCGATCCGACGTCGCCAAGCTCTACTACCAGGCTCTGATACCAATTGAAGGAACTGTGCACGAGAGAAGAGGAAGGAGAAGAGCACACAACACACAGATATGGGTGGGGAGACTCAATCAGAGTGAGCAGCCCCCTATACACTTAAGCTATGTATAAGGTACACAAGTCAGTGGGCGCCTAGACTCTCGGCGACCGGGCAAGGCACATGCGCCTATACCCCAACAAAAAGGAGAGCTCACATCACAACAAAAAGTTCCTCTCTCTCTCTCTCTCCAAAATAGAACTCCTGACCCTCCCTTTATAAGCTCCCCAACTTAGATGATTGGGGCGACTTGAGAGTTGGCTTATTCTCAAGTTCCATTGATGACACCTTACTCTAATTCAAAGAAGCAAGGATACGAGCAATAGAAGTGAGGAAAGTATCTACGCTTCTTGTCATGTATATAAGGTTCCTACATCACTAGTCATGTTCCTTCTTGTCGTGGATATAAGGTTCTTATACCACAAGTCAGGTCGATAACACAAACATCATGATGAGAGTTAGATCCTGCTTTCACTGGACAAAAATATCAACATACTTAGGATCTATAAACACGCATTTTTCTCTAAGTATATAGGGAACAATATGCTCCACCAACCTGTCCCGACCCCCTTTATAGGTTGGTCGAGCCCCCGTGCTTGGTTCACACCAGGCATCTACCCACCTCGGCTACCCTGGCTAGTCCCCTCTTAGAGAAGTGTTTTTATCCTCAAAAACAAAAGTGGGATATTTTTGCGTTAGAATACTAATGTTTTCCCAAATGGCCACTTCTTTAGGTAGATCTTTCCACTTAACTAATGCTTGATGGCGCACATGATGAAAAGTTCGTAAACACGGTATTGAGGAATGTGCATGGATTCATGTATTGGGTTGGAGGTTTAATCAATCAACCAGAACTTGATAATTGATTACATTGCCATCCCCATGCAAGCATTTACATAAACGACTTACATAAAAGACTGAATGAATACGGGAGTACCGTAGGTAGAGAAAGTCTGTAGGCCATATCACCCACTCACTTGAGTACTTTAAAAGGACCACAATATCTAAGAGATAATTTAGGTATTGGTCTAGTTTTCAGACTTTTTGAATGTTCTGCAACACGTAAGAATACCTCTTCACCCTCGATGAAGGTGATGTGTCGATGTTTCTCATCATTATACTTCTTATATCGATCTTGTGCTTTGACGATTCTCATCAACATACTTCTTATATCAATCTTGTGCTTGTCGTACATTTTGAAGAGCAATTTTTAGCATAGCCATATAATCTTGGATAAAGTCCTTGACTTGCTGAATTTTCTTAGTATCCAACCCCACCATAATTGGTGATCTAGCTTGAAAATTGTAGGTAAGCATGAAAGAACTAAAACATGCTTAGCACTACTATAAGCAAACTGCAAAATAGGGAGGTAATCCTTCCAATCAGATTGCTTCTTGCTTAGCGTATGCTCGTAGTATATCCTCTAGTACTTAATGAACTCATTTGGTCTACCCATCCATTTTTTGGATTATTTGTAGTACAAATATAAAGTTGTGTTCCTAGGCATTTAAAGATGGTCCTCTAGATGTAGCTATTAAATTTGGGATCACGATCACTCATATTGGTGTTGGGAAATCCATATAACCAATATAGATTGTCCACAAAGAGCTTACTAGCTCTGAAGTTTTAATAGTGGACTTGGTTGGAATAAATTTACAAAATTTAGTTAACCGGTCTACAATAGCCCATACCGAGTCCGTGTATGGTGGTTTGGTAGGCCCACTAAGAAATCTATTGAGATACTCTTCCATTTTCCATTAAAAATCTCCAACAGATGTAAGAGGCCTCTTGCCTTTAGCCGCACTGTTTTATTAACTTGACATTTTTGGCAATACAAGACATAGTCTTGAACATACCCATGTGAACTTGACCATAAAAAGTTTCATCGTGCAAGTGCGTAATTTTTCTTTATGCATGGATGCCCTGCACTAGGACTATCATGACATTCATAAAGAATTTGGCACCAAATGTCCGCATCCATCGATACACAAACTCCCCCTTTGTGGAGTAGGTACACATCATCAATTGACACACTACCAGCATTTGTGTGAGAAGGGTCCAAAAACTCATTGCAAAGTTTTGTAAAGAGAAGAGAGTTGATCTTGAGCATGTGAGTAAGAGAATCAACAAACACATTGAATCGGCCTTTAAAATATCAAAAATTTAATTTATACTCCTAAAGAATCTTAGTCCACCAGGCCTTTCGACCCTTCAATCAGAATGTTGTGTAAATCATTTTATACTTCCATTGTTAAACACTATTTCAAATTGAGCACCATACAAATGATGTCGCCACGTTTTCAGAGAGGATTCTATTGAATAGATCTCATGTTCATATGCAGAATAATTTGGATAGGCAAAATAAAGTTTTTTGCTTTCAAAAGAAATGGGTCTATTTTTCTAGAGAAGAAATACCCCAATAGCTCGATTATTGGCATTTGTTTCAAGCATGAAAGGTTTCATAGGATCGATAATAGCTAAAATGGATGCAGTAGCTAGAGCAACCTTAAGTGCACTGAAGCTTTGTTGTTGAGCTTCTCCCTGATGAAATTATTTGTCCTTGGCTTTCAATTGGTCCTTCTTAGGAAGAGCAATTTGGACATAAATTTTAACGAACCTTCGATAAAGACTTGCAAAGCCCAAGAAAATCTGGAGCTCTTTCAATTTTTTTGGAGAACGAATGGCATCCACTTTGGATTGATCCATATGTAGTCCAACAATAGAATATAATACATGCCATAAATAATGAATTTCTTCTTTCAAAAATCACATTTGGTTTCCTCAACATATAATTTGTGTTGCCATAACAGATCAAATACTTGCCTCAAATGGTGCGAGTGCTCTGCTTCAAATGCATTGTACACTAAATTTTCATCAAGAAAAATGATGAAGAACTTGCCCAAATATGATTTCAAAACATTGTCGATGAGTGTCAGGAAAGTAGATGGCACATTGGTTAAGCCAAAAGGCATAACCAAAAACTCATAATGTCCAAAGCTTGTTTGGAATTTTTTTTTAGGTATATCAACAAGTTGAATTCGCACTTTGTGATACCTTGACCACAAATCTATTTTGGTAAAATACATGCATGGGTGAGCTTATAAACAACACATCCACCTGTGGTAACATATACCTATTCTTAATGGTAGTCGTGTTCAAACTTTGATAATCTACACACGTGTGCATACCATTGTCTTTTTTCTATACCAAAAAAATGGGAGATGTCCATGGTGAAGAACCCGATTGAATAAACCCTCTATTGAGGTAGTTCGCAAGCTAACGTTCCACCTCAATAGCCTCAGAATGACTCATTTTGTCAAGCAGTTTAGTAATGGGTTTACTACCTACAACCACGTCTATGCCATGATGGACAAAACGCGTCGAGGGTAAACCAAGAGGTAAATATTTGAATAAACCCTCTATTGAGGTAGTTTGCAAGATAACATTCCACCTCAATAGCCTCAAAATTACTCATTTTGTAAGGCGGTTTAATAATGGGTCTACTACCTACAATCATGTCTATGCCATGCTGCACAAAACGCATCGAGAGTAACCCAGGAGGTAAATCTTTAGGAATACATCTTTGTATTCCATTAAAGGTTTCTTCTATTGATTAGAAACATTTTCTTGTTGTGGTCCTAGAGAAGTAGCAAGAGAAGGAAGAGAAGAAGAAGCATGCGGCATTGCGGAATTGTCTATTAGACTTGAAGAATTACCAACATTGGATAAAAAATGACACAAAGATTAACACAAAAGGAGTTCTTCTATTTCATTATTTGAAGAGAGTTTCATAAGCTTGGCTATACAAATAAATGGGGTGAGGATGGCATATTCACATTCACACCATTAGATTCAAACATTAGACTATTATGCTCACTGCTTTGATGTAATGAGGGCCCTTGGTCAGGATGATCTCGGAGCTCTCATCTTCCTTGTGAAGATCCAAGAAGCTGATTCCAGCTAAAAAAGTCATGTGGTGTGCACGAAGACGCGATTTTGGGATTCTCTTTCTCTTTTCATGCATGCACCCAAAAATACGAGTGGTTTCTTTTCGCTTAACTCTAAAGAATAGTAGGTAAACGAGAGTTCTATTTACATTTCTTCTTTTGAATGGTTTTTTTGAGAATAAAACATAAGAAAAATTGATAAAATGTCCAAAGTAGTAATAATGATAGCAGCCCTAACCCACGCAACCACCCTCGAGTTAAAATGGCATCTACTCTATCCATATTCATGACTTGAAAATCCAAGGTTGTTGTCTGATACCCCTGAATCTCAAGTGGTAACCCCTTTATTTGTGAACCCCACACTTCAGCATCATGGTCATTTAGCTACCTTATAGGAGTGAGTACTAGGGGTCTACAACAAATTAAGACATTTTATCAACTTATAGTTAATGAAAACGTGAGATGTGTTGTCATCAACCAAGATTCTCACCTTGTGACCCTTGATAGAACCATGCATTCTCACAAGCTCGTGTGGACCAAAAGTTGATTGACACATAGAAGTCATAATACAACACTTATGCACCACTTCCGTATGTGTTACTTCCACCTTGGAGTGATGAGAAGAGTACTCTATAGGAAGCAACTGCACCATGTGCATAGATTTCTCCTTGCCTTGGGTAGCAGATTTTGCATTGAGACAATCCTTTTTGCCATGTCTACTTCCCAAGGAATTAAAAATCCTCATTTGACACATGGCCACGAGGCCTTTCGGCTTTTTGGATGCATTTGATAAGGCTACCATTAATTTCCTCTTATTATGACTATGAGATGCATGTACATTTACAGTGTCATGCATGTGAACGCTATGTAATATTTTTTCATATGGATCATCATGGATATGAGCTTGTATTATAGCTTCCTCAAATGTTTTGGGATCATATGTTTTAGCGTGCTTCTTAAGCTCAAGATTTAACCTATGGATGAATGCTCTCACCTGTTAGAAGGCATCTAATACCCTCTAGCTTGAGAATAACATCTCTATAGTGCAAGGTGTACTCAAGCAGTGTCTTATGCTAACACATAGAACACTTTTCCATGCAGTCTAATTTTTGTCCTTTTCATTAATGGATAAAAATTCTTTTCTAAACACATCATTGAAGGAAGCCCATGAATGCAACATGATGCCCTTTTCCTTGAGCGACATCCACCATCTATAAGATTTATCTTCTAGTGTCAAACTAGTTTGAAGTGCATTGATTGCATCCAAAGTGGGACACAAATCATGGATACCATCCCATTTACATAGGAAGATATTCACTGCATCCTTGTTGCATTCTTTCTCCTCTCCACAAAAGGTCGATGGTTTTGTGTTTTTCAATATCTTGTCCACCTCTTTCTGGGTGATAATAAACAAAGAACCTAGATTGGAGCCTTGTTGTAGCATGCCAGGGGTAGGTTTTATACAATAGTGCCCGATGGACCCTTAGGTTGCTCACCTGTAGGGCCCTTGGCATGTTGATGCAGATATTGCACTTCTAGATCAGATAGTTTTGTGACATTTTCATTCAATCGTGCCAAATTAGAAAGGACACATGAAGAAATATTGTTGTTTATTGCAAAGATATGATAAATCCATTGTCATAAGTTACATACCTCCTAAGAGCAATGTGAAGATAGAGGAGCTCAATGTCGTTGAGTCTTCACATTTTGATATTGTTCCTTACGTGTTGTGGCCGTCAGATGAACCAGTCTTCACTTTCAATTTGAGTCCATAGGCATTATTAGCTTTTGATGAATGTTATGCATAGAATTGGATTATTGACTCATGTGTCAGTTTCCATGTTACGCCTCACAAGGAGTGGTTCTTTAGTTAATCTTTTATACATGGTTCAGCTAAGCTGGGTGGCTCTCAATAGTTTGAGATATGTGGCATTAGAGATGTGAATTTGCATATGCATAATGGTACCAAGTTCATTGGATACACACTAGTGTTTGGCAATGGTCCTTGTATTATCAATAATGGTGATTTGTTCATGATCAAAGGCCGGATGTCTCGCTCATTATATTCCTTGTATGTCGCTTCTGTGAAAGAAAACTCTATCTATGTAGCCCATCTACCTTCTACTAAGTTGTGCATAGCTAGCTTGGTCCTATGAGTCAGAAAGGAATGAAAAAATTACAACATTTTGGCTATATCCCTATTTTAAAGTGTTCTGATTTTAGTTTGTGTGGTCATTGCATATATGGGAAACAAACCATGCTTACCTCATTGCCATTGGATAGAAAGTTAGGGAATCCTCTAGATTTGGTTCATAATGGGCCTATGCCGCATAAGTCTCCAGTGAAGGCATTATATTTCCTAACATTCATAGATGACTCTACTCAAAAAGTGCAAGTCTACCACTTGAAGCGGATAGACAAAGTCTTTAGTGTCTTCCAAAAGTTCCTAGCTATGGTTGAGAACCAATCATGCAAGAATTTGAAGGCTTTGCACACTGACAATGGGGAGAATACATCTCCACTGAGGTTAAGGATGTCCATAGCAAAAGAGTAATTTGGCAATAGTTTACAATGCCGTAAACACTTACTTAGAATGGAGTTGCCAAGCACATGAATAGGACTATTCAGGAGAGGGTCACTTCCATGCTATCTATGGCAAATTTGTTGAGATGTAGAGAGAAAGAGAGAGAGACGAGACAAGAGATGCACCACTTACGCTCCCAAAGACTAATTCATATTGAGGACAAGATACAAATATATAGGTGAGACCAAGTTGAGTAGAGTGAGCCATATATAGCTCCAAAACCCCCACTCAAACAAAGGTCTCTAGCTTTGGATGAAAAAACCCTTAGGGAGTTCAAGTGAAAAACCCAAGCCCCTATACAATGTGAAAATATGAACCAACGATGATAATGTGAAAGTAAATTGTGTATCTATGTACAAATATACAAGTGACTTAGAGGTCACAGTGTGCAAGTGTGGAGTGTGCATAGTGCATGGTACCTATATGATTACAATGTCATATGTTCAAAGCTATCACAATAGCAGAGAAGCTAATCTAGAAAGAGTGAGGCTAAAGCAACTCCAAGCTCCGAGCGCAAGAGGATGAAACATGACTCGTTGAGGCCTTTGGTAAGAATGTCTGCAATCATTTGGTCACTTGGATAGTGTTCAACCATTATGGTTCCTTTACGTACTTCATACCTGACATAATGATAATGGACAACAATGTGTTTTGACTTATTATGCTGAACATAGTCTTTGCAAGACTAATAGCACTCTGCTTGTTACACCGCAAGGGTGTGCTAGAAAGAGGAGAGTGACCAATATCAACAAGCATTTGTCGAAGCCAGATCAACTCACGAGCTGCAAGTGATGCCGCAACATATTCTGACTCAGTCGTAGAAATTGCAACACAGTGTTGTTTCTTGCTGGTCCAAGAAACAAGACAACCATTTATAAAAAATCAATTTCCATAGTAGACCGCATAGATAAATGTGAGCTTGCCTAGTCTGCATTTGTGTAACAAAGAGATTGCATAGAATCCAATGTCAGTTTTCGTCGATAGACCAAACCAGAATCTGTGGTGCCTTTTAAGTATTTCAATACAGGCTTTGATGCAGACCAATGCTTCACAGAGGGATGTGCAAGATGTTGTCCAATATAACTATCAACAAACAAAATATCAGGATGAGTGTCATGCCAACAAACTGAAAACATCCAATCAAGTTAGCATATGGTTGATTTGTGACAAGTTGACCGCCACTGTCAGAAGTGTTCTTCGTTAGAACTCGCAAGACAAGGTGTGTTGGCCGAATGTCTAATAGATAGGCATTTTCTATGTCAGGAGCTTCCATGTGTTGCTTCTTCACTGCGTCGTCCTTTAAGAAGAAGAGGGATCTCCTTATAAGTAAGCAAATCATCCAATTTTGCCTTTATACTCTCCTCAATAAGAAAAAATAGTTGGAATCCTATAGGTCCCCAATCCACTTCATGAGCCTCTTTGAAAAGTAGGACTATTCATCGATTGAGGTAGAAGAGTGTAGCTAGTGAGGAATGTGAATTATTTAGGGAGAAGGTAGTGCCTAAACCTTCTACATGTATAAATCACACTCACCATGATGAGATCCACCTTACTATAGCCTCTTTCCACCTCTAGCTTCACTCTCCTACACAATAGATAGGCTTCATGTAGTGGGAGTTGTTACCTTGTTGAAAAATCATAGCTCCAATAGCATCCTGACCTACTGATGGATTCACATAAAACTCCTTATCTCAACTAGGATCATGCATGGCAGAAAGAGAACCAAGAACCTCTTTGATACCTTGAAAAACCTCTTCACATTCATTTGTCCACTATAGAGGATCCAACATTGCTACTTGTTGTAGAGGATAAATAAGTTGCTAGGACAAGAGAATGAACCTTGACATATAATCAACTTTTTAATGAAAGTAGCAAGCTGCTTTGTATCCTTAGGTGATGGGAGGAGCACCAAAACCTTCACTTTGTTGGGATCGGCTTTAATCCTATTCTCTAAGATCATATGTCCCAAAAACTTCACTCTTGGTTGAGCAAGACGACACCTCTTTGGATTGAGTTGACCTCCACTTTCATCATATTTCTTCAATGCCATCCCAAGTTTTGCACAATGATCCTTCATAGAACTATAAACACAAAAGTCATCAATAGGATCCTTCACAAACTTGTCAAGAAAGGACGAGAATAACTTATTGACGAGCTTTTGATACCATGCACAATCATTCATAAAACCAAAAGAAAGCACATAATATCAAAATCATCCCCATGCTGTAATAAATGTGGTCTTCTTTTGATCTTCTAAAGCCAAGGTGAGCTGAAAATATCCAAGGAATCCATCACATACACTATAGCTCTGATGCCCTGCAATAGAATCAAGTATGTCATCTATGAAAGGAAGAGGGTATGTATCCCTCTTCATAGCTGCATTTAGAGGCTTAAAATCAACACATATCCTCCTCTTTCCATCCTTCTTGGGTGTGACAACAACACGACTCACCCATTCTGCTGTACTCACAGTCCTTTATTGCTTCCAAGCACTCCACCCTTGATTGGTTTGGCAAGCTTTATACAAAAACCTGAATTCTTCACCCTGTTGAGTCCCAACTTTGATACACAAGCTTGAGTTAAAACACATACATATGCACTTCCATCAATACACCCCTCTCCAATGCACTTCCTCTCATGCCATGCATCGAAAGTAGGGCATATATCAAATATCGCATTCAAAGAAATGACTCTCATAGACCCCCTTGTAGGCTCCTTCTTCATGGGGTTGACTAGATACTTACACTACCTCTTCAACTTAGGATACATATCCATGAGTTTCCCAAAGGTAACATCAACCTTTCTACTCACCAAATAAGTCCTTAAACTATGATTTGGTTTCCCTTCTCCCAAAGGAAAGTGGAATTCATTGTAATGTTGCTTTGGTTTTCTCTGCTTCTTCTCTTTACATGTACCTGTTTCAACTTGTTTCCCTCTTTTATGGCTGGGACTTGCATCACTCATGTCACAATCTCTTGTAACTCTCTTACCTACAACATGACCATAGCTCTTGAATCATTATCTTTCTTCTCCAAATGGATTATGCTTACCACCTTTGTTTTGCCCTTCTCTTCAGCTGCTAAACCAATTGGCCCTGCTTCACCTTTAGTCTCAATAACATAATCTTGAGCTCAAGAAGGAATTTGTGACGGAAGAGGAAACATATCACCACCCATTCTCTTTGGCTTCTCACATTAAAGGCTTTTATGACCCCATTCACCACAATTAAAACATTGAAACATATCCCCTCTCTTCCAGCCATGCCTCTTTCTCTACCACCTGTAAACCCCTCATTGTTTCCATAGCCACGTCCATATCCATAGCTTTGACCTATTCCACCCCCATCATATGCACACTAAGATTATTCATAAGACCTGCAACCTCTTGCATCTCCTTGCAAAAAAAATTCACATCATGAGAAGCTTAGTGATCATAACCCGACTCCCTGACAAGGACCCTTGGTTGCTATACAACTTTCCCTCCAACCTTTGGCTCAACATTGATTCCACTCTTTATTCTTTGCAATTTCAACTGCCTCCTTAAATGTCCTTGGCTGCTTAAGCTTCACCTTCAAGAATAGACTACTCCTCAAGCTTGCAGGAAACCTATCCTTCTTCAACATGGATGGCGGAATTTCAGCCCCAAAGATGTACACCAATTTTTCCATAACACATTGAATGCCTTCACAAAGTCCCTTCACCCTGTACTAATCCTTGAATAGACTACCATACCTTTTGCGGGTCTTCCACCAGTTGAAAGTGTGTAAGAAAAGCATCTATTACCATTTCATAAGTCATAAATTGAGAAGGTTGGGCTGATTGTAGCTCCTTTTCGTAGTCTTCCAACCATTTCCTAGCATCTCCTTCAAACAGAAGTAGAAGATTTGCAGCACCAACACTGGGACTTGCTTGCCAGTAAGAAGGTAAGCAATCTCTAGTCGCTCAATGAAACCTTTGGCACTTTCATCTGATTTCACAGTATACTCCAGAAAACTAAAGTCCATGTCTTACAAAACCAGTAAACTGAAGGTAACTTGAAGCGATTCCTCGGTGACGGGCACCATAACACTGTTGGGCAAAAGAGAAAGTTGGACACCTCTATAGCTTTATGGCCCAAGAGCGTTAAAACTTCAACCTCATCACCAAAAGGTACACTGAAACCACTCTTAGTAAACCTCAATCAAAAGGCCTATGTTCCCTGGGGAATTTACCAGCACACCCCCACCCAAAGGACCACAACACATAGGAGAAAACCCTTGTCAAAGCACGGTTTTCTAGCACACACTGACCAATGCATTTGAAGACAAGGTCCTTCCATTTCACAATTGAACATCACAAACCCACAAATTCAACATCAATTCCACAATTCATAGATACATGTCCTCCCAATCTGTCTTCACACAATTTGCCACTAGGCTGCCATAGCGATAACCTTGCAGAGTGAACTAGTCGTAACTTGAAGAGCACAACTCCAATTGGGGCACTTTAAATCTTGGAAGGAAGCTTGAAAAATGGCTATCAAGAAAGATGAATAAGAAAAAAATTGAATCTATATGCTGCTACATGCAAAATTGACGCAAACAAAGAGATGTCCCGCTACGACTACACGTAGAGAAGGCAAGGTGAGGCAAAAAACTGCATCAAATATCATCAAGGAGGCACAAAGAACTAAAACCTATAAATTTTTGGAGTTTTCTTGAATGTTTTTATGTTTTTACATGAGTTTTAGTTTTATACAAGTCTCACTTCAAAAAACTCACTCATTTGAACTTAGAGTAGCCCGATAGCTGGAGTTATACTAGTGAGTTGCCTTGCATGTACATGTGCTTGCTAAAGCAAGCTAAAAAACCCCAAAAAGAAATGCCACACACCCTTTTGACATTGTGTACACATTTACAAAAAATGAGGTGTCAAAAATGCACCCAACAATGTGAAGACGTGAATGAAATCCTTGCTCAATAGAAGCAATCTGAAAAGTTTGAGTAGAATTCATGGAGGAATATGGATCGCAATCCATGTACCTCAAAGGCTAATTTTGCAAAAAAGTGATCAATGACATTCTGCAACAGTGGAATATTACTCTGATAAAGCTCTTTTGATAGAAAAATTCAAAATCATATCAAACCTTGTTGATAGGGAAAAAACAGCAAAAAAAGGTTTAGACACAAAACTGGGTATATCTTGAGATTTTGTGATCGAAATTCAAAAAAGGTTGGGATTTGGCACCATGTACAGGGCATACAACAACTGACCAAATTGCCAAAATGTTGTTAAGCATGAATCGCGATCCATATACCTTTTGATCATTTGGGGCTAAGATTTGACCAATGGGTAGCTAATACCATTTGAATCAACTGTCCCAAAGGTAAAATAGAAAAAAATTGCAAAAACTTGGTCAAAAGTGCCAAACATTAGAAATTAATCAAAAATTGTAGGTAGACACAATTTTTTTCTTTTGATTGGTAAAGAGTTATTCAAATTCAAAACAAAGTTGTGGACTAGACTACTGACACTGCAAGTAATAAGCAAGCCAAATGTGGTGTGTGGCTATGTATCCTGCTAGGTGGACGCCCATCTACAGTATCCAGCTAACAACCGGTTATGGTGGGGCTGTCTACTAATGAAGAATGATAACAAATCAAGTGGAAAGAGTTATGTCAGCCTGTTTCTTTCATGAAAGTGAGAAGAGGAATTCTTTTCGACACCTCTCAGTTGTGGTAACTCGTTTAGCATACTCAAGTGAGTTCTAAACGGAGTCTATATGCTATGTTGGATATGGAACGCTTACGTAAGACGGTTGCAAATGGATAACAATGTGGAAAATCAAGATGTTCTTCTTGATTTCATTGAACCTCCTATTGAATCATATTCCTCTCAAATGGATAGTTAGATCCATGAAGGATGCCACTATAAAAAACATTAGTGTTCTTGCAAAGATATCACCACTTTTGTTTTTGAAGACAAAAACACTTCTCCAAGGGGGGAGTAATGTCATGCCTAAGGTAGGTCTGGGTAGTAGTCCAAAGGACGAGAGTCTCATGTAGTTCAATGGGCTATATTTGGTAGGCCAAGGGCCTATATATAATGTGGTTGCGTGGAGAGTTGCATGTGTCAATTCCCAGTCTCCTCATATCTACATCTATTACCATAGTCTAAAATTTATGATGTAATTGAGATTTTTAAAATACATTTTGATTATACTCAAGACTATATTGATTACATTTATGTACATGATTAAGTATATTAATTATTGGGGCTCTACCAAAATTATGGATTTTGAAATTAGACTTTGTATGTAGGATTTGTGTCAATTTCATGTTTTTAAACCTAGGAAAATGGTAATGCCACTACTTTTAGCAAAATGGTAAGGTCACTACTTTTAGGAAAATCGGCAATGACTATTTTTGTGGCCATTGGAAAGGTGAGAGAAAAGAACTCCAACAAAAAGGCCAACACAAACCGGTAGCTAAAAGTGGAGAGCAGTTGAAGTTGACAACATAAATATAAGAGGCGCGGACTCAAATTAGTGATGCACGAGTTCGGGAGCCAAAAATTATGCACTAAAAATAACACATTTGGAGGCCTATATAAAGGGGTGGAGGGTGAGTGCAAAACAGAGAGCGAGAGAAATTTGTAGCAAAACTTCCACACAATGGTGAGAGCACATTGATCTTGCAACCTCGTCACCTTCTACCACCAAGGTGATGATTAAATAATATTCCTTGGCATACTTGAAAAAAGGCTACAAGTCTTTGTTGGCATTGTTGGTTGAGCGTGAGAGATAACCGTCTGCTTGAAGTCAAAACTTCTCAAGAAGTCACCCCACCCAAGTAGTGTTTCAATGCAAGCATGATTAACTGTAAGGTTACTAACCATTGAGTTAAATCTCTTTGTTGTCTACATCCAAGAATGTGGGGTTAAACTTGAACTTTCAATCTATCTAATCTAAAACATATGTAGAATATGTATAGGGAGGAATATCTAGAACTAGTTAAATATGCATGTAGATGGTTGTGTTATGGATGCATACACTAACTGTAATTAGAGGATAGAAATCTTTGTTTTTTTGTTATTTTTAAACCTTAATCCCCCTTCACATTGTTACATTTCCTCCCTAACTTCCCCCTTCTGAAGCGGTATGTGGAGCATGGCTTTTATTTCCATTTATGATTGCATGTGTGCTAGGATGTCCTCCTAGGTATATAGATGCACAATTATTTGCACTAGGGTCATATCCTTATATCTTTTCCTATATTATTCATGTATACCTTCTTGTTGAAACTAACATTAAATTGTGTTCGGAGCTGCATGAGAGTAGTTGTGACTTAATTGGAAGACTTAAACTCATTAAGAAATTAAAGAATTTTCTATGACAGGCTTTACTTGGTTTATAATCATCTTTTGTAAAAAAAGTTTGGCTTTACAACATTGATAGTGCATGAGCTATGCAACACATATTTTTCTCAAAGGACTTTCCATGATTTTTTGTGATGTTAGACTCTTTCTAAGAGAGAGTTGTTTCCTTCTTGGACTCTTTCTTGGGGTGGCATTCTACTTATTCTTTTGTTCCTTATTTTCCTCTCTTCCTCCCCTTTTCCTCTACCTTTGACTCTTTCTTTGGATCTCTCCTTTCCTCTTCTTCACAATGTTATCATATTTTTACTACACTAGAAGTCTACCTTCACTCTAAAACTCTCATGGGATTCAAAAGATTTGGATTGGTGGACATTACTTCCACAAGCCTTAAGCAAGGTTAAAATCAAAGAGTAAACTCATATTAATCTAAGAATTTTCAAATATCTATAGTTGAGTGCTAGGTGTAAAGGACAATTATAGCTTTGCCATTCCATGGGATATATCAAGAGAGTTCATCAGGTAGCAATTCTCTTGAATGATATCAATGGTTATAAGGACTCATCAAGAACTGTGGAAAATTAACTTATTTTGAGAAAGAAAAGACATTGATTCATACTACATATTCATGCTCTTGAAAAACAAGCTTCTATGTTAGAAACATGCACGACACATCTAGCCAACAAGGTTGAGCAACTATGCAACTTAGTAGCTCCTCTCATTTGAAAGGCTACCAAGGTAGTTCCTTTTGAATTTGTACAACAAGACCTTGCTTAAGAAATTGATCATGGGCTCCACTACAAATCTTACCCATAGGGTTAATTGTCAAATGATAGCAATCAATCTTGCTCCATGATATGATTTTATTCAGGGTACCTTTTTACACGTAACTCACAATGTGTAGGGTTGCTATGTTAAATTGTGTGATATAATTGAATAATTTGCAATGTTTTTAGTGATTATTCTCTATTACTTTTGCAATATTTCATTCTTCCCATCTCTCTCTCTCTCTCTCTCTCTCTCTCTCTCTCTCTCTCTAAGGTGGCAACAGTGTCTTCGTTTCCTTAGCATAGAGGCCCTTTTCAAAAACAAAAAGATGGAAAAAAGCTAAAAAGCTTGAAATAAGTCATAAGATTAAAAAAAAGCATCAAAATAGAAGATCGCAAATAAAATGCACTCTTTGAACACTATTTTTGAGCCCTATCAAGTTTTCCTTCATAGAGAGGAGAACCAAAAGGTTATCACCTTGTGCGAGTTTAAAATGGTCTGATTGGGATCCACATAACCTACTCTAAAGTGTTAGCTATGAACCGCTTGGGAAATTAAACACATTGAATGGCCATAGAGTGTGGTAAGAGAGCAAAAGAAAATTTTCACATGAATAATGCCTACCCCAAAAATTGACCATTAGGCATGAAACATGAGGAAGAGTTTGGTGGGACAATAAAAAGGTCTAAGGCTTAACATGAGGATGACAAAACCTTGTAATTTTTTGGGCTGCTCAATATGATCCACTCACAATTGTGAGTTTTCCTATAAAAAAAAAAAAAAAGCCGAAGGCAAAAAGAAAAAAACCTTATTGGATATTTGCTCAAAATTTTTGAGATCATTATCCCTTGAGTCTTGTTTCTGGAGATCGCTTTACACTCCTCTACTTACCTACCTCATTATTTTTCCCCTTATTCACCATGCTTGGAAAGGTTCACCTTATTTTCCTAAAGCTTTGTGGAGATCTCCTTCAAATCACTTGAAGGAGATAATATTACTCAAAATATGGAAATTTTGACAATATTACTCAAAATATGACTATTTTGACATCACCAATGCATCCAACAAGTCCAAAACCGCTAGGAATGGCTATTGGCTCTTCTTTTTTGGACACCTAGAGAGGGAGAAACTCCAAACAAAGGGCCCAAAAGGGGGGTTTCTCCTTGTGTGAATTTAGTATGCTTGCCAAAGTAGGCCCATACATGTGGACTTCATGTTTTGGGAGGTTCTTCCTTGCCTGACGCATCAAAGGGTAGACCTCACCATCAATTTTTCAAAGAGAGAATATCAAGTATAAAATACCGCAATCAGCTGTAAAAGGGAGAACCTATACTAATAGATAAAGGTGGAAGGAATTCTGCCTCTCCCCCCTGCCATGCGTCAGAAGCTGCTTCAACCGGCGGGTGTGGCCTACAGTGTCCGGGAGCACAGAGAGAGAGAGAGAGAGAGAGAGAGAGAGAGAGAGAGAGAGAGAGAGAGAGAGAGAGAGAGAGGCGGCGAAGCCGTCGGCTATACTAGTGTGAAGTAAAAACGACACAAACTTTCAATTCCTAGTATTCTCGTATGCATCCATTATATTTGGATGAGAGTGAAAAAACATATACGACATTCACTTTGTAATGTCATGACCGTTATGCTTTGTAATAGCAATTACAAAAACCTATAAAGCCTTGAAAAGTTCTAGGCTTAAAGACACCATGCTGTAGACAATCAACTTACTAATGTTGCACTTCCTCTTCTTCTTTCGAACTCAGCTAGCAAGAGGCTTATTGATGGGCATCTCTGTACAATGTTAATGCCATCCTGCATTGCATGCTCAAGGGCAACCAACCAATAAAACTTGAAACTTCTTAAGGAATTGTTGTAGTTGGCTTTGTGTGCATTGATGTCTGTGTGTGTGTGTGTGTGTGAGAGAGAGAGAGAGAGAGAGAGAGAGAGAGAGACTCCTTATGGGACTTTTTTGGTGCTTGCATTAAGTTTGTGCAAGGAGGAAATCCCCCTTTTGGGTCTTTTTCCACCATCTCTCCCTCTTTGAGTGTCCAAAGGAGGTGCGCCAAAAATTGTTTCTAGAGGCTATGGGTCTTTTGAATGCATTAGTGGTGTCAAAGTCACTAGATTTAGAGACACATTATGAGTTTTTTTTTAACTTTTGTTAACTTTAGCTCCTTGTTCAAGGGATTTTAAGGGTTTTCAGTATCTTGCTCCAATGTAAGCAATACAAGAGAAACAACTAAGTGAGAGAAGAGGTATTTGACAACCAAATGAACTCAAGAGAACAATCTTTTTTTTTTAATAGCAAAAATCACAATTGTGAGTGAATTATATTGAATAGCCCAAAAAACTACAAGGCCTTGTCATGCTCTTGTTGAGCCATGACATCATCCAGGAACTATAATTACATCCGTTATCAAGGTAGCCACCCCCACCAACCTGCCCCTCCTCCTCGATACACAAGGTCCATAAACTTGTCCTTATGAGATCTTTTATTTACTGATGGCCAAGACTTTCCCCCGTCCTAGGCATTCCATCTGCTTACAACAAGGCACACGTAGTCCTAGACCAATCCTCCGAGTGTTGCGTGCGCCCAAGCGTCCATATCAACACTTTGCTTTCTTCAATGATTTCTGTGAAGCTTGCTACCTTAAAACCTCCTTCAAACACATGGCGGTTCCTTGTCTGCCATAGATTATGTAAGAAGAAGTATCTGACGATTTGAGTGCTGATGAGGAGGGCAGAACTTCATGAATTCTTACCTCCAAGGAATAGGTCAGCCTTGAAGAAACTAATTTTCCATGTTCTTTTAACCCACTTGCATATTTTCCTTACATGGCCTTTAATAGTTGGGCAGTCCATGTGTTTGGCGAATGAAGCAACAAGCGGCCGTTTCTAGAGAAGGATCATATTTTTCTGAGAAACCATTGTAAAATTCTTTTGTAAGGAAGCATCTCTAAGCCGAGAATTTGTCAAAGGATTTATGATTATTCTTATGGAAGCAATTGTATATTAGAGAGCCAGTTAGAAGTTTAGGAGCTTATGACCGGACAAGCCATTTGTAAAGACCTAATCTATAAAGGTCATTTTTTGTAAGTTTGAACATAATCTTTTTGATGGAGAACTGAGAAGACAGCGTACGTTTGAGACCTCCTTCTTGTTCAAACTTATAATCTTCGCAATTGTGGCTACGGTAATCCAAATTCAAATTTGTTTATTGCATTGTGTTCCTCTCATCTTTCTCTTCCATTCAAGTGTAATCATTCAAGATTCGGTATAGGTTTTCAACTACAAGTTTGAGGCCTTAAATCGCTGTTTTGAGTGTCTATATGCGTGTTTTATGTTGTTTTGACCCTAGGAGGGGCTTTAGGGACCCTAAAATGATCCATTAGGATCACCTGTTTGCTGTTTTTGCTAACTTTGGGACGAACGATCGCGATCGTTGTACCTCTCCAGAATGCTGTGACAGTGATAGGATATGTTCCTGATAATCCCCTATTGCTTCCCTTCAAGTTTCATGCGATTCCGATATGATTTGCATGGTAAACGGGCGTGATGACTGTACATCTGTGTAGAAGGACATAGGCAGATTACTTGGCGGTAATGCATTTAATTTACTTGTAGAGTTAGTAGTTGCATATCTTCGAGTTCACTTCATTAGGATTGACACCCTAGTGAGTTTTCATGCATCATCCGAGTCGCTTCCCTTGTATTGATAAATATGTTGATGCTTGAGAGCTATGCTATGGACGTCTGTCGCGGCGACCCGCAAACATTGGCGCCGCTGCCGCGGAATGCACCTTAGGTGACGAGTGACCGAGTGCGCAGTTAGAGTCCTTAAAAAGGATCAATCCACAAATCCATTTTACACCTCAGTTAGGCTGCTAGACAAGGGTTTAGAGCTTAGTGGAGTCTAGAGCCAGTGGACCGGCTAGATCCTCTCTAAGGAGATTTAGGGAGCTGTGAGTGAGTGTGTTAAAGCATTTTTACTCTTCAATTTCTCTAATTCGATTGAGTACTGAAATCTCACCCGAAATCCGTCGTGTTTGTTTTGTTAGATTCATTTCCTTATGTTTTTTCAGTTTTGTAATTAGGAGTAGGATAAGCAAATCACATTCCAATCAGATTTGGGGAAAAAGTTAGAGTCGAGAAACCAAAAAACCATAACTTTGGCCAAAAAAGCCATAAGACTCTGAAATTCTAAAAATCTGACCAAACAGGATTGATATTGATTCAAATCACAAAGTGGTAGCACAAAACACTAGGAAACACTTGTCAGAGGGAGCAGACAAAATTTCATCAGATTTGGCCCAGGTACTACGATCGCGATCGGTGTACCTGAGTGTCAGATTTGTACAAGATTTGACATGTGCATTCCTGATAAGATTCTAAACAACTTTGTCCAAGCAACCACACCCAAAAACATCAAAAATCAAGGAAATCAGGCCACTTGGGTAAAACTAACCTGACAGACCCAGAAAGAGCAAAATCCTGGCTTTTGGTGATCCAAATGCAAAAAGACTTTGGGGATAGCCTTAAAACATCAGTGTCTACAAGAATGCCAAATTTGGTCTGATTTGGGCTCAGAACTACGATCGCGATCGGTGTACCTAAGTGCAAGATTTTGACCAGATTTCATATGTGGGATCCCCAAGTGTATACAAACATAAAAGTCTAAAGGACCTAGAGCCAGAAACTTCAAAATACCTGTCAAACCATCTGAATACAGCACAAAGTCAAAAATTGCTAAACTGGCTTAGAAATTGACTTTCAGTAGACCAAAACGCATCAAAACTAGGAAGGAACCGTACAGAGGGATAGCCTGTACATAGGACAACCCAGGTATCTCTCAAATCCCAAATCAAACATCAAAATCAAGTCAAACTTATAAATTTGGAAAAACAGGCACTTGCATCCAAGAAATGGTAAAAACTTGACTTTTTTGAGCCCAAATACAAAAGTGTCTGGCAGGTAGTCTTAAAATAGCCTAGTGAATAAGCTGGTGAAGTTTCATCTAATTTTGGCCCAGAACTACGATCGCGATCGGTGTACCTCTGGCCCAGATCTAGCTCATTTTTGACCTGTTCATAGACCTAGACTATTTAAGATACCAGAAGTTGTCAAAACTCAAATTGGACATACTGTCAATAATCTGCAAGAAAAATTGTGTTGAGATCATTTTGAAGTGTTGAATCTGCTGATAGTTGGAATGATACAGTGATCTCATAGCCATCTAGTGTATTCATTTGCAGAGACCGATCAAGTAACAATCCATGCAGTCGCAGGAATTGGAAGATCATTCCATCTCCAGGTAAGAGGTTTGGATTCAGTTAGTAAATCCCACTTTCTTCATGTTTTTGAGATCGGAAAACAAATCAACATGAGACACCTAAATTTAGCGGATCAAACAAGTGTTGCATCAACGGAGGAGAGTGTAAACCAAGGGATAGTACGACCGTTAGAGTCGATCCTTGAAGAAGGCGTATCCGATACTTCTTCAGAGAGATCTTCCGAGTATTTCACAGATTACTTGGGACAATTAAAACTAAACGGAAGAGAAAACATGGCAGCAGGACCATCAGACCCCTCGGCCACACTAAAGCTATTGTTCATCAAGTATCAATATGAAAACAAGAAAGGTGCCAAGATATACAAAGATGGTATGGACCGCTACTGTGTGAAAATAGAAGATAGACCAAGTGAGTTCATGGACTTAGTGCCTGTGAGCTATAGCGGAGACAGGTACCTAGATGACAAGGGTATCATGTACTTGGTAGTCTTGAATCCTAACATTGTAGACAAGTGGGGATTGATGGGCACAAAAGCCAAAATAGACGAGGAACATGAGGAAAAGGCACCAACAATGAGCTTACCTAATGCGAGATTAAGGCGAGAAAACGAAGCGTTGAGAATCAACACGAATAATGTCTACTTGGGGTTATACAAGTATAATAATGGAGAGTAAGATCTCTATTATAGATGCGAGGAACCCTACGTCGGGGAGATGACTGAGCGGAAAAGACTTTATGTCTTCACTTACACAGAGGGAGCGGAAACGAAAATTGGATCATACCACAAGTATGGAAGACGATATGCAGCAATTGATCAAAAAGAGTTGGAAGGATATATGTACTTTGGGGGATCACTTCATCAGTATTATGTCACTCCAAGCCCACTAAGACCAACACCTACAACTGTCATGCCAGAATCGTTGACCACAGGTGGAGGGAGGACTCATGTAGCTGATTCTTTCAGTCGACGTCATTATTCAATGCCAAGCCCCATGGGAACGTTACATTCCAGAGAGTCAATGTCTACGAATCGAGGTAGTGAGGTTCCTATCTCTACACATACGGTTGTAGCGCCGACATTTGCAGCCACCCCATCACATTTTCCTCCTAGTAGTAGATTTGGGGCGGGGGAGCCAACGAGAGAAACGTACGACCTCCATGATGCACGAGAACGATTAAGTCGAGACACGGGAGCAATGAGATTGACCGCAGACCATAGATGGATCAGGACATCCCAAGTAGCGAAGTGCATGCCGAAGAAGTATAGCGGATCGGGGGATCCATATGCTCATGTATCGCTCTTCAAGCAAGTCTTAAGAGCAGAACAGATCACTGATTTCCATACTCAATATGAGGGATTCGGGCTGACCTTGGAAGGGACGGCCTTAACATGGTTTCAACCTTTAAACCCTGAACTTGTTCGAATATTGAACATGTATTGCGCGAGTTCGCGGAAGAATTATCAAAACGGGGTATAAAGCATAATACTGTATCGCAGATATACACTTTTAAACAAAGGGAGAATGAAAAAGTGAAGGAAGCAACCTTGAGATTCAAGCAATACATTGAGAGGTTCTCGAGGAGGGAATTACCGCAGGACGAGAGATTGTCTGTGCTCTTCGTTGAAGGACTTAGGAATGAAACCTTGAAAAAGGACCTTCACTTGAAGGCCTGTAGCACATTTCAACAGGTTACAAGGGAAGCGTTATATCTTGTCGATAACTGCAAATCATATGGGGAAGTGTCAGAGGATACTAATTTAGTAACTAGTGGCTCTTCATCGATTAAAAGCGAACCCTCTACCAAGAAAGATGCTCAGGCATCCTTGATGCCGACAGCTGATCAATTGATAGAGGAGGTAACGAAGAGAATGCAACAACATATGAGATCCAATCCGGTGTTGAGATAGTCTCAGACGAGGAAATGTGACATATGCGGGGGGGATCATTCGACGCCGTGGTGCACACAACAGCCGAAAGCACCAGTTGCGAATGGACGAGTACTGAAATGGTGCGCCATAGAAAAAAATGGACAAATCATAGCACGAAAGAGTGTTTTTATAACAAAAACTATGTGAGGGAAAGACCGTATGGACCTCCAGCAGGACCATCCCAACCGCCTCCTCCAAGATATCAAGTTGGACCAAATATGAATCTGGTAGCAGGAGCAGACAGACCTCAACCTGTGTTGGATCAACAACCTCCATTACCACAGGAAAATAGAGCCATGATTAGGTATGCTTAACCTTGTGAAACATCACTAGGAACAAATAGTTCACTTCAAGTTTCTTATTATGAGGAACGGAATGAGCCTTACGCAACAGAACCTGAATCACAAATGTACGCAGACGAAGCCTATCAACTGTGGAGAAATAGTGAGGGAATGGAACCACCAACATATGTAGCACAACCTTCGAGAGATCAATATTTGGTAGACGAAAGAACGTTAATTTTCATTGCGAACCAGAATTACAAACCAAGAGGATATCCTAATAGAGCAAGACAACCTATGGGACCACCTCCTCAAAATCAAACACCAATTGGACAGTGCTATAGCTGTGGAAGTACGGATGATTGGGAGCGTAACTGCCCTTTCAAAGGCGAAAGAGTGAAAATTTTTGGGTTTTGTGATGGATGTGGTGTGAATCACATATTGCCAGATTGCCCAAAGAATCCAGACAACAAGGGAAAAGCGACTATGAATATTGTGGGGGTGATACCAAGTGCAAGCAGCGGATCAGAAACCAATCCCATGATCCAAATCAATGCAATAACCAGAGCCCAAGCCAAGGACTTAAGGAAAAATGAGCCTTTGGAGGAAAAGGTTGAGTTGCCGATACCCACAGAAAATGAGAGTTTATCCATGAGAACCCAGCGAAAATCTTGGAAGGCAAAACGAGACAGGATGAAAACAAGAAGATTGAACACCCAAATTGCCATGCAAAACAAATTGCATGAAACGAAGGAGCAACTCAAACAAGAGAGAGAGAGAGTAAAACTGATGAGGTTAACAACAAGCCGAGGAAAGCGTCCTCAGGGGGATTAGTCTTGGTTGAGAAAGTGTTAGATCCGTTAGATGCTCTATTACAAGCGTAAGAAGCAAGGCTAAAAACAAACCAAACTTTAGAGCAGAGATGGTTAACTTATCCTCAACCAGAAGTGGAAACGAAGCGTTTGAAAATGTGTAAACACCTCATTGAAACAGCCCAGGCGTTGATGGAACCTAAGGAGGTTAGAACCCCAGAACAAGAAGTGTTGATTCACAAAGCGCGATAAAAACTAAAAATCAATGAACCAAAACAAGTAAACGGCCCAGGGCTGAAACGATTTTGTCACTGGATCATCTAGTGGTACCGAACACGACTGATGACGCTAAGTCAATTACGATAATGCCAATTCCAGAAGTTGAAGAACAATGGCCACAACACTTATGGGAAACAATTAGAAACATAAAGAACGGAAGTGCGACATTACAGTCTGCTCCAATTCCTGAGATTAACCTGGATAACGAATTTTATCCAGCCAATATACAATCGCTGTATGGGGATGTGGGAACGAAGATTTCGGTGGAAGGCAAAGCCAAATCCTTGAAAACCCTGCCTTCATTTATAGGTGAATATGAGGCACAATCAGAGATAAGGTTAGTTCCATCCCAGATGAGAACTATTCCACATATGTTTGACTCAAAAAGTCTTCAAGATATGCTGTTGACACCTATAACATGCACAATCACGCTGTCCGAACTCTTGAGAGTCAGACCACAGTGCACACTTATGGGAAGACATGGGGAAACATTTGGAGTACAAAGGAGTAAATATTCATCTTCCGACAAACCCTACGGGAGAAGAAAACAAACGGGAAGGTCAACCCAAAGCCCAACCAGTGCCCATAATCAAGGTCGGAGATTACTGTGAAGACGAGGAGGGTAATACAACCTTACCTGTTGAATATCAGGATATAAAAACAATAGCTATTCTAGATAGTGGAGCGGGAGTGGCGATTGCTACTGATAGCCGTTTTTCGGCTCTCTGTAATTGCCATAGTGAGTTATCCCCCCCTATCAAATCACTCAAACACTGTGGTTACCCTCACCCTTTCACTGTATATAGGTGCGTGTGAGTTAGGGGACTTTTCCCATATCTCCTTACTGAAATAAAAAACCCTCAATTAGCTAGGCATTGGGCTAGTTGAGCCAAAAAAAAAAAAATAAAAAAAAATATAAGTATATTATGGCCCATGCGTATGTAAATATTTCTTTGTATATAGGGCCTAAATAAAAGATTTTTTCATAATTATTTTGGTATTTATTTAAATATTTTTACCTAGGTGTGTGTTATTTATGCTCTGTACATTGTCTCACCATTACCACATTTATTTAAATATTTTTACCTAGGTGTGTGTTATTTATGCTCTGTACATTGCCTCACCATTACCACAATTTTTCTTACCATTTTTCATACTCTTTATTCCATATAGAAATATTTTCATGTAAGCTTCTCTTATATTTGGTGTAACTCCACCCCAACAAAAATCCAAAAAAACTAGTTTTATTTATGTGTATATTTTTTCACTATTGTGATTTTTCCCTTCCTACATCTATTTTGTTTTTTTCTAAAAAATTAGAACACCAAAAATATTTATCTTTTTATGGTAGCCTCATAATGAGAGAGATTTCTTTTGACCCCTTTATATTTTTTCCACTTATATTATTTATATTTGACATGCACATATTTTTTAGACCCCTCAATATTTGATTTTCTTAGTTGTACTATTCACTTATATCATGATCTCAACAATATCTTCAATTATAGACCTACCAAATAAGGTCAAGGGTAGGTGGCATGCATACATGCACTATGGAGGGCTCACTCTTGGAGGTATTCAAAGGAATCATCCAAAGAAGGACCCCACAAGGACCTTGTGCAGTGGAAAAAAACGATTGGTTTTGCTGAATTTTTAAAGTTCACTTGCTCTCCGAATTTGAAAAGGTGATACAAACAAAAGTTGTAGCTCCTGGGCTGAACTTTTGCCTCAAATTTTTTCATATTTTTTTGAGCTACGATATTAGCTTGGACGTCTATATTTTTGTGTTATTTTAAGCATTAGGACATGCATAGGCCATGGATAATGGCCCAGTAATAGAGGTTTTTCCCTTTCATTTTACTCCACACATTAGAATAAACGTTGCAATTAGTAGAAAGATCCATTTTCAACAACGAATGGTGTTCATGTTTGGTGCCCAAAGAGTAGGAGAAATTCTTGCATCACCAAACCCTGTCATTCTACCTCTCATCAACTACCACACTTCTTTTGATGTACATGTGTTCATTTTATTTTAAAATGAAGTGCAGCCCGGCAAAATAGTGTGTATGTTTGTTTTTTCTTTGTCCAAGTTGTTACAAGAAATAAAAAAACGATCATTTGTTCTAACTGGGAATGTGTGTGCAGTGAAAGCTCAATCCTTAGAGATCTAGCTCTATTACCAATTGAGTTGCAGGAGCAAGTAGTAAGGCGTCTCCCTCATTACAAGAGGGTGGTGAAGTTAAGACGGAAGGTCCTACGCGTGGATTCCATTTTCCTCTTGTTGTTGGGCACTAAGGAAGACCGTGCATTCATCCAACTAGTGTGTTCCCTAAGATTGGTAAATAGAGTGAAATTTGGCGTTTGGCGAGTGTATTTCACCATTGAGGAAGACTCTTCAGGAAACTTGCGGCCAGAGTTCATGCTTCATAGACTCACATTTGGTGAATTTTTCCCTCATTTGCGTCTTATTAATAGTCTTCCTTTCGCTTTCAAGAAAGGAGATAGGGAGCTATTCAGAGCTTGTCTTAATAAAGAGAGCATAGAGAAGATTGCAAATTTGTATAAATTCTCATCCTTCTCTACTTTCTATGACACTTTGTTCATAGAGACATTGTAAATCTCTTTATGCTTTTGAATGATTTAACCATAATCCTAAGGAGTTTTTGTCCAGGAATTTTGTAGCACAAGTGGAGTCTTTAAATCTTGCAAACTTGATTGGACTTGATGAGGATGTTCTTTATGAAATTGTGAGAAGGTTGCCTCACTCCGACTGTGTGGAACTCGAAGGAAAGGAGCTCCTAGTCAATTGCTACTTTCTCACGGCCTTCAACGAGCATGAAGATCTAGTTTTTATACAAACCGCTTGTGCGTTGGGAATTGTAGAGCAAGTGCAATTTATCACTTGGGACGTGGTTGCTCTTTTGGATCCAGAAAATGAAGTTCTAGAGATTTCTGTTTATCGCCTTAGCTTTGAAGAATTTCAACCCTTCTTAGAGCTCATCAATAGTCTACCTTTTTGTTTTGATCAAACAAATCGAGACCTCATTGAAGCTTGGATAGCTGAAGAAGAAAACCTAGAGTGGTATTTTCTGACTTCTTCATTTGCAGGCGAGTGGTTCTAAATCTCTATTGTATCCCTTATTGTAACTCGTGTTGTAATCTTTCATAATAATGGAGAGCCAACGCCAAATGTCTGGATATCCTCTTTTCTTTGGAGAGCCTGGAGAGGATGCAGAATTATTTTTAGCAAATTTCAAGATGTTTTGCCGTATCAAGAGGATAGTAACCGATCAAGAACGTGTAGAAATGTTTGAGGTGGTCCTTAGGAAAGATGCTAGTACTTGGTTTGACTCTTTGCCTGAAGAAGTTAAGGGGAATTACACAGAAGTTTCGAATCGTTTTAAGAGATACTTCTTTGATCCCCAAAACACTCAAAAACTATGGCAAGACATTGTTTCTCATAAGCAAAAAGACTTAGATGACTACTACTTGTACAAGCAAGAGTTTCTACGTCTTTGGGCTCTATGGATACGAAATGTTGCTAACCCTGGTGATGGTGCATACTTTTTAAAGAAGGAGAGGTTCATAGCCGGACTCTTTCCTGACCTTAAGGTAAAAGTTGAGGCGGGTGCACCTGCTACTTTTGATGCAGCTGAAACTAGGGCTGCTGAGAAGTATAGGAAACTCAAGTGCTTAAGGGGAGAGGTTCCAATAGAAGGTCTTAGACCCAAAGGTAAGTCACAAGCATCAACATCTAGGGAGCTTCTTGAGGTAACGACTGAAGTGATTGAGAAGTTAAATGAATCTTTAAGCAGCCTGTCAATTCACCTTGCACAAGCTGTAGGTCCAAAGGGACAAGCAAAGAAGTCAGAAGAGAGAGAGCCACGAACTAGGAGAGTCTTGCAATGTTGGAATTGCGGAGAGTCTGGACATGGGATGTATAATTGTCCTTGGCCCCGTGGAGAGCCAGGGAGACCTAACTTGAATTACCCAGTGATGAATGCAGGAGAAGGAGCTGGTCAACAACCAAGGCTTCTACAAAGGCCAAATGGACCAAGACCACCTCCACAAGGGGTAGAAGGAGTTCCACCTTTGCCAGATCCAAATGTGCATGTGGTAGAGGTGACAAATTCAAATGAGGTTGACATGGAAGCCAATGGCATTAAGCGTGGCCGAGGAAAAGGTAAAGAGAAAGAAGGAGTCACATCACAGAGTGACCATGGACAAGGCAAGAAGGCAAAGGAAACCAAGGAAACCAAGAGGACTCGACGTCGTATCAACCTCCAAGACTTCCCTCTTGGACATGGTATGGCTCCGTACAACTTGTTGGAAGACATGAGAGGTAAGGGTCCTGATATTTCATGGCCTCAATTTCTTGCATTATGTCCACAAGTTAGGAGGGATTTAACAAGGGCAGTTAGCACTAGAAGAAAGGTAAAAGAGAGTGTGCCTGTTGTAAAAATTGCACAAGCTGAAATGAATGAGGACATTACACTGGTGCTAGACTGTTACATCAATGGAAGATTGGTTAGGAAAGGTCTAGTGGATGGGGGTGCACAAATTTGCATCATGACAGAGGGACTCATGCAAAGACTAGGCATGCACATCCATGAGACACCTGAAATCAAAGTCAAGATGGCAAACAATAGCAAGGCTAGGTGTGTAGGCATTTGTAAAAATGTCTTTGTAGAGGCCTTTGGCATTAAGAAAGCGGTGGATTTTTATGTTATGTCGACCAAAGGAAGTGGTTATCCATTTATCCTAGGAAGACCATGGCTAATGAAAATGCGAGCTTTGCAGGATTGGGAGAGTGGGAAATTAATTTGCAGGAATGACAATCATAAGAAGGTTGTCTTTGACATGAAGGAGCAACGCCAAGAGGAGCTCCATGAAGGATCATCTCAAAGTGAGACGGAAGAAGGTTGGACCGATAGCACTTCAGAAGAAGAAAGTAGCGGCAGCATTACTGAAGAGGAGTCTTCCATCGAAGTCATGGGGGTAAGGTTTAAGCCAAGCAACCAAGAGACCTCTTGTCAAGGCTTGGAGGAGGTAGGTCCTCAAGAGAACGAAGGTGTTCAAGATGAAGGGATGCTGGAAGGTATGCTATCAACAACACTTACAAAGGATGAAAGAGAGGAGTTCAAATGTGTGCTAAGGAAGTTTCCTAGGCTTTTTGCTAAAGACTACACCGACGTGCGTGGGGTAGATGTTGTTCAACACAAGATTGAGTTAAAGCCTGAGGCCACACCTAAAGCTCAGAAGCTACGAAGGCTAGGAGTTATAAAGGAGCAGGCTCTACTCAAGGAGGTAAGAAAGCTTTTAGCAGCAGGTTTCATTTATCCAGTGGAGAATTCAGAGTGGGTCTCTCTTGTTGTTGTCACTCCTAAGAAAAATGGCAAGTGGAGGGTGTGTGTGGATTACCGTCCCCTCAATGAGGCAACAAAAAGAGATCACTTTCCCCTCCCATTCCAGGATGAGATACTAAATGAGGTAGCTGGTCATGAGAAGTACACTGTGTGTGATGGTTACTCAGGTTACTTTCAAATAGGGATTGCATTGGAGGATCAATTGAAAACAACCTTTATCACTCCTTGGGGTTGTTATGCTTTTAGAGTCATGCCATTTGGTCTGACAAATGCTCCTGCAACATTCCAACGTTTCATGAACATGGTGTTTCAAGCATTCTTTGGAAAGTCAATTAGGGTGTTCATTGATGATTTCTGTATTTATAGCTCAAAATCATTGCATCTACAAAGGGTAGAAGAAGGTTTAAAGAAGCTCTACGACATGGGAGGTCAACTCAACCCCGACAAGTGCCATATAGGTGAGGATGAAGTAATCTTGCTTGGTCATAAAGTTTCTTACAAAGGCATTGAAGTGGATCCTTCAAAGGCAAAGGCTCTTATTGAGCTACCATCACCCAAGAGTCTTAAGGAGGTCATCTCATTCATTCAAAAGGTGAAGTATATGTCACGCTTCATTCACTTAGCCTCGGAGTTACTTCACCCTTTGGAAAAGTTGACACAACAAGTAGAATTTGCATGGTCTGATGAGCTTGAAGAGTACTTTTGTAACATTAAAGCCATTTTGTCAGAGCTACCAACACTCATGCCTCCTTGTTGGGAGTACACATTCTTTGTTAGCTCTAGTGCTGGGAAAGAAACAATTGGTGCAGTTTTGCTACAACAAGATCCCTATAGTACCAGGATGCGGCCCATCTACTTTGCTAGTAGGGTCATGAATGCTTTAGAGAGAGGCTACATGGAGGCAGAACTCATGATGCTTTCTCTCATGTTTGCGATAAGGAAGTTTAAATCCTACTTGCTCCCAAAACCTTTTGTAATCCTCACCGCAGAGAATTTGTTCCCTTGGGTGTCATCTCAAATGAATCTTAGTACTAGGATCTCAGAGTGGATTATGGAGTTGCAAGAGTTTCAATACTCTTTCAAGGTAGAAGATAGTGTGCGTGCACAATTGGCAGGGATTCTCACTTATAGGGTGCATGAAAAGGAGATTAAGGTGCCTGAAGTAAAGACCCTACCATTGCCACCACCAAAAAGTATTCCTAATGCTTTTACCTTGTTCTTTGATGGAGATTTTCGTCGAGCCACAGGAAAAGCAAGCGGAGGGCTAGTGTTGCTCAACCCAAGTGGAGAGGTGGTCATGAAAGAGAAGTTCAATCTACCAAGTTCAGCTAGCAACAATGAAGCAGAATATGACACACTACTTCATGGTTTAAAAATATGCATTGGCCATGGTATACAATGTCTCATGGTAAAAGGGGATGCACTTCTCATTGTGAAGCAGATTTTAGGCATTTGGGCATGCAAAAATAAAAGACTAAGGGCCAAAGTTCATACCATCCGTAGGCTATTTAATCAATTTGAGGAGGTGCAATTATATCATATTCCTAGGAAACAAAATGAAGATGCTGATTTACTTGCACAACAAGCCGTTGCATGTGTAAAGAAAGAAGTGTAGGTCATCATGGTGGCGGTTGCTGTGAAGCAACCGAGGTACCAGGGATTGGAGTCATTGGCTCCCATCATTGGCTACATTTTGGAGGGTGAGTTTCCATCAGACTTCACAAAAGCTCAGAAGAGGAGACTCATGAAGAAGGCAAGCATGTATCTCTTCCTAGAAGGCTCCCTCTATCAAAGAGGGAAGGATAAAGTGTGCAGAAGAGTACCAACTATTGCGGAAATTCCAGCCATTCTAAAAGGTTTGCATGAAGAGGCATGTGGTGGTCATTTTTCCCAAGAATTAAATGTGAAGAAGATTTTGCTTGCGGGGTATGTTTGGCCAAGTCTGCATGTGGATGTCCAACATTGGTGTAAAAGTTGTCACAATTGTCAGGTAAATGGGAATAGAAGATTGATTTATGGTCCAAGGCAAATTGTGCTTGCAAATGGACCCTTTGAAAAGTGGGGCATTGATGCTATGGGTCCTCTGCCTAGGACAAAAAATGGTAAACTCTACATTCTAGTGGCTGTAGACTATATGACTAGGTGGGTGGAAGCACAAAGTGTGGCAAAGGTAAATGAGAGGACAGTGAGCAAATTCTTCTACACTCACATTTGTTGTAGATTTGGCACACCTTTGGAGATTGTTTTTGATAATGGTCCAGGGTTTAGAAAGGGATTTCTCATAGAAGTCTGTGAAGAACTTCGCATTCTACATCATCACAGTACACCCTACTATCCCCAATCAAATGGTTTGGTAGAAAAAGCTAATGGTGTCATTGCAGGCATCATTAGAAAGATGGTGAAAAAGAAGACAAAGTTGTGGGATGACTTCTTGGATGGTGCCTTGTGGGCGTATCGAACCACATATAGGGAAGCCACAGAGTTCACACCATTTCACTTGGTCTATGGTCAAGAGGCTTTACAACCAATTGAGCTAAACATTCCAACAATGCGACTTCATGGCAAATCAGCACAAGATGATCAAGAAGCATGGATGGATCGACTTCTTACCTCAGCTGAGCTTGAGTGGAAAAGAGAATCAACATACGAGTGTTATAAGAGGAAAGCCACACAAACAAAGGAGAAGCTTGACAAGAAACTGAAGGACAAAGGCATCAATGAAGGAGATCTTGTGCTAAGGTATGACAATCGACTCGATAATCGTTTTGATGCCAAATTTGAAACAAGATGGCAGGGGCCATACATAGTCAAGAAGGCTTTCAATTCAAGTTACTATCAACTTATGGACTTGAATGGGAAAGAGCACTCCAGGAAGGTAAACGGCTATCGCTTGAAGCCTTACTTGAGTCGCCTTCTACCAAAGGATCTACCAGAGCAAAAGGCAACTATCCCATGTAAGTATTGTTCCATGAAGCATGAGTGTAACACAAACCAAAATTCCAAGGGGCCAAACAATGAAGATCTTGTCAAGGACTCTGAAGCACTCTCTTTGGAAAAGATTCTTTATGATGATACATGAATATACCATCATCCTGGGGGAGGGCTAATGATAGCCGTTTTTCGGCTCTCTGTGATTGCCATAGTGAGTTATGCCCCCCTATCAAATCACTTAAACACTGTGGTTACCCTCACCCTTTCATTGTATATAGGTGCGTGTGAGTTAGGGGACTTTTCCCATATCTCCTTACTGAAATAAAAAACCCTCAATTAGCTAGGCATTGGGCTAGTTGAGCCAAAAAAATAAAAAATATAAGTATATTATGGCCCATGCGTATGTAAATATTTCTTTGTATATAGGGCCTAAATAAAAGATTTTTTCATAATTATTTTGGTATTTATTTAAATATTTTTACCTAGGTGTGTGTTATTTATGCTCTGTACATTGCCTCACCATTACCACAATTTTTCTTACCATTTTTCATACTAGATTACATATAGAAATATTTTCATGTAAGCTTCTCTTATATTTGGTGTAACTCCACCCCAACAAAAATCCAAAAAAACTAGTTTTATTTCTGTGTATATTTTTTCACTATTGTGATTTTTCCCTTTCTACATCTATTTTGTTTTTTTTCTGAAAAATTAGAACCCCAAAAATATTTATCTTTTTATGGTAGCCTCATAATGAGAGAGATTTCTTTTGACCCCTTTATATTTTTTCCACTCATATTATTTATATTTGACATGCACATATTTTTTAGACCCCTCAATATTTGATTTTCTTAGTTGTACTATTCACTTATATCATGATCTCAACAATATCTTCAATTATAGACCTACCAAATAAGGTCAAGGGTAGGTGGCATGCATACATGCACTATGGAGGGCTCACTCTTGGAGGTATTCAAAAGAATCATCCAAAGAAGGACCCCACAAGGACCTTGTGCAGTGGAAAAAAACGATTGGTTTTGTTGAATTTTTAAAGTTCATTTGCTCTCCGAATTTGAAAAGGTGATACAAACAAAAGTTGTAGCTCGTGGGCTGAACTTTTGTCTCAAATTTTTCCATATTTTTTTGAGCTACGAGCTGTGAGCTATGATTTTATTAGTGGACCCCAGTTTTCCCATGCTATGCAGCCACACTCTCTCTTCCACTTTATCATTTTCCTCTTTCACACACACTTCTCCACTCATCATCCCCACCTCTCTCACCACTCCTCTCTGCACCCTACTCACCTTCTCCTCAACCTTGAAGAATAAGAGAAACCATGGTGAACTCATACCTCCCACACACAATTCCATTCCAAAATTGACCACCTAGTCTCAGCTTTCCTCCTCCAAATTACCCATATCTATCAAAAAAACCACAAAATTCAGCCTCTTCTCTTAAAAGACAGCATCATGGTGGTTGATTACTCAGCTTCAATTACCTTGTCTCTCAAGGAAGGTCAAGAGTGGAGAAAAAATGTACCGTCAAAGCTAGTGGACCGTCAACAAGCGTCAAAATTGGCCCTACTCAAGACACTTGGAGCATCAACCTTGTAAGAAATCCACCTTTTCTTACCTCTTAAGAGTTTTTCTTCCTTATTTGTATCCTACATGGATACTCCCATTGTAAATATCCATTTCCATTTGTAAATTAATACTAACTCTACTAACACTAACCCACTATGAAAAGTCCTATCACCTCCATTTCTCTCCTCTCTCTTTCCCCACCAACTTCTTGATAATTCCAAGCAAAAGAAATTAGATAAATTGCTGAAAATCTAACCCAACCATGGTTAGAGGAGTAACCCTAGCCTTCAAAATTGCTATAAAAGGAGGGTGTAGCTAGCACAAAAAGGGGGGAGAAGAAAGAGCACTATGCAATAGCTTGAGAAGCCAAGCTCAACCTCTTGAGAAGGAGCTCTTGAGTGGAATCTCATTGGCATTAGGCATATGTATGTGTTGTATTAGGGGTGATTAGCAAGGGAACTCTATGCCATTGTAAGAGAGAGTGATCATTAAATTGAGAGTAGGAAATCTATCATTTCTCCTACTAGAGTAAGCCCAACATTTGTTGAATCAAGGAGGGTGAATTTGGACTAAGCATGGATACCTTGTCTCCCTTCCAACGTGAAGTCATGGACAATAATGATGTGTAAGTGTCTTGGTGTTTTATGTAAGTTCTTGATAGCTTGTCTCCGGGTACTGTTATCAATTTAGCCATAAATCCCACATGCTGTAAGAGGGCGACAGGGTGGAGAGGACTCCCCTGGCCTTAAGACAGTGATTGGGGTGGTTTTTTTATCGTGATGTGTTGTGGTGTAATTTACTCAGGCTATGTTGAACAAATACTAATCTCACTTTGATTGGTCATGACAGATTTGTAAGAAGGCATTAGTATAACAAGCACCCCCTTCCCCCTTCTCTCTCTTTCTTACATATATATATATTTATGTTTGCTTGATCATTAACGATACACTTCAAAGCAGCCCGAGCATCATCTCTCTCTCTCTCTCTCTCCCGCTCTCTCTCTCTCTCTCTCGTGTTTTAGTGTGTGAGAGTGCTCCATTGGTGTTAGGGTTAGTGTAAGTTCCTTGCTTGTTTGTGGGTTGCTCTAACGATTCTGCTCTTTTGCGTCCTAGTTCGCTCTTAAACTAGGTGGTGCCCCTTGTGTAGTTGGGATTTGGCTGGGGGTTTGTTGTTTTGGTTTGTGTTGTGTTGTGCCCCAGCCCCATTGAGCAGCACAGGAGCCTTGAAGGGTGTCTAGAGGTTGCTCTTCTTGTTTCCCGCCCCGGACCGCTTCACTACAAAGCAAATCTGAGAGAAATGGGGCCGTCCAACTCTCAGGAAACGAGAATGAAATTGCAACTCACAAATGGGTATGTAGAGAGACCATTGGGAATCCTGGACCAAATAGTTGTAACTTCGTGTGGAATTAACTATGAGCACACCTTTGCTGTGGTGGATTTCGAGAAAACGAACAACTTCAACATTATTTTGGGACGACCTTTTATGCGTCAACTCAAAATGATACAGATTGGGGGTATGACCAAATCTACGTAAGGCACAAAGAGCTAATAACAAAAATCAACATGAAGGATTATAGCTATAGAGACGTTGCAAAAACACCAGTGCAAGAATTTAATTCAACCACTGTAAATGAAAAAGAAATACTTGCATGGATGCAAACGAAAGCGCATGTATGGATGTGTGGAGCATCTGATTGTGGAGACATAATCAAAGAGGAATGCGTTTTGGAAAGACTCGTAGAAGAAAAAGCTTATCTCCCAGAACCGTTCCCTGAACATTTATTTGAGCCATTCGGGTGGACTCAAATATTGTCAACCTTGGACGTATGTGTTAACAAATGCACATCTACAAAATTTTGTGACGAAGAAGGATACGACCTAGTAACGTTGCAAATGGCTAGCATCATCCTTGAGTCAGGATCGGAGAGCGAGGAACAAGAAGAACCACCACGTAAGACCGAGTGGAAAAGAATAATTGATGAGATATCTGTAGTGAACGATAGGAATCAAATGGAGGAGGAATTCACGGATTCACTAAGCGGTGACCTTCCATCACTAGACGATGAAATCCAACTGATAGAGGCTGATGATGAAAGATCAAGTGCATCAGAGACAAATAGGAAGTACAGATCGCGGCAGGACAGGTTTTACGAGTTTCCTAACCAAAAACCTAGTCGACAGGAGCGGTATAAATCCAAGAGAACAAGAAAATCAAGGACGAATAAGCATAATCCGATGCCTCTTGTTAATGACAGAACGGGATATCTAAAGCTTTTCAAAGCTGGTGATTGTGTCAAAGACGAGGTCACTGGCCGGTTTATAAAAACTAAACCGTGGAAAAACAACAAGAAGAATAGACATGAAAAGCAAACAACTAAGTCGCAAAAAGGGGAGAAAACAGGGTCTGGAATGACCAAAACAGAGAGGAAAACAGAGTACAATAAGCTAAAGCGAACCCTCAGAGACATATGGACGACTGACTTTGAAACAAATGAGGACACGAGTTCTGACAAGATGGATGCACCGTCCCATTATAAGAAGTATACCATACGAGATAGGAAAATCATAGTGCAACAACCAATGAGGGAATTGAAGGAACCGGGTACATCGTACGACGGTCCTGAAAAAGCCAAACGAATAGATCTAGCGTAGCCAGGAGAAGATCCAAAACCTGCATATATTGCCGCGGATCTTAGTGAAGAAGAGGAAAAGCTTTTGGTAGTTACTCTTAAACAATATAGAGATGTGTTTGCATGATCATACAAAGATCTTAAGGGGATGGATCCAAGTATTTGTCAACACACAATACCCCTTAAGAATGACGCTAAACCCAACAGACAACGTCCCTATACTTACAATGAAACGTTTACGATAAAGATCAAGGAGGAGATAGATAAACTTAAGGAGGCAGATTTTATTTACGAAATTGAGCACACCGATTGGGTTTCACCAATTGTGGTAGTCCCGAAGAAAAATGGAAAGTTAAGAGTGTGCGTCAATCTCAAGAAAGTAAACGCTGCTACAATTCGGGACAACTATCCCCTACCCATTACTGATTATGTAATAGAAAGGGTGGCAGAAAAAGAGGCTTATAGTTTCTTAGATGGCTTTTCGGGTTACAACCAACTCGCAATAAAGCCAGAGGATCAACACAAAACGGCTTTCGAAAATGAATGGGCTATTTTTGCATTTCGGGTAATGGCTTTTGGCTTAACCAATGCACTAGCCACATTTCAAAGGCTGATGGGTCATGCTTTTAAAGAATATCTAAGATAGTTCTTAATAATTTACATGGATGACTTGTGCGTTCACTCTCTTATAAGATTGGAGCACATAGAGCACTTGACTAAGGTGTTCGAAAAATGCAGACTGTATCGGATTTGCCTCAATCCAGAGAAATGTGTCTTCATGGTAAGACATGGCAAAATATTGGGACATATAGTATTCAAAAATGGTATTTCGACAGACATGGAGAAGATCAATGTCATTGTTGATCTACCACGACCAGTAAAGGTGAGAGAGATACAAGCATTTATGGGCCATTGTGGATATTATCGCATATTTATCTACTCATACGCTATAATTGCAAAATCACTTTATGCGCTGATAACTAAATTTGAGTGGACGGATGAGTGCGAGAAAGCTTTTCAAACTTTGAAGTAGAGATTAATTTCCGCTCCAATTTTGAAGACTCCGGATTGGGAGAAGATATTTCACATCCACGTAGGTGCATCAACATATGCAATAGGATGCATACTTGCACAACCTGGAGAGAACAACATGGATTTTCCAATAAGTTACTCCAGTAGACAACTGAACAATGCAGACAAAAATTACATAACAAATGAGAGGGAGGGATTGGGTATGGTCTATGCGGTGAAAAAGTTTAGACACTACTTACTTTTCAATAAATTTGTATTCTTCGTTGATCACCAAGCATTGTTGTACTTAGTAAACAAACCTTGCAGTACGGGGAGAATTGCTCGATGGTTCATCATACTGCTTGAGTTTGACTTCATGGTAGTAGTGAAGAAAGGAACTACACACTAAAGAGCGGATCATTTATCTAGAATGATGCATATTGAAAACCCTGTAGGAGTTGATGGTGGGTTTGCCAGATGCATATCTTTTCAACATAGAAATGGTTCCAAGATGGAGCGAGGATGTAATTCCTTGCTGACTATCAGGTCATTGAATGTGACAAGACAACCATCTACCATTGCAGCATCCAGATCATTGGTAATGTTGGCGGGCAGGCCATATAAACAGAGATCGGATCAAATCCTTAGGCTTTGTGTTGAATCGAGTGAACGAGAATTGTACTTAAACCAAGCTCATGTATAAACAACGGGGTTTCGCAATGGGCATGCACAGATGTATCAAAGATTGATGAGAATGGGTGTGTATTGGCCGAAAATGCGACATAGTGTTCATATGCATGTCAAATCTTGCGTTAAATGCATGCTTCAAAAGCCAATAGAGCACGCGACTCTATTTAAATTATCTGTAGCACCCCGATGGAGTAACTACATTGTTGAATACCTCACCACCAGGATACTGCCTGAAGGGATGAGTAGATCACGTATCAAAATGATCATGAAAGAGGCAGAAAACTATGTACTGATTGAGGACACTCTTTACAAGAGGGGAAAAGACAATCAATTGAGAACGTGTGTGACTGAAGAGGAATACATTCCTATCTTACAGCAAGCCCACGGTGGACAAGCTGGTGGAAATTTCTCAGCTGACAAAATGGCAAAAGCAATTCTTATTGCAGGCATATGGTGGCCTACACTATTCATGGACGCTGAAGAGTTTGTGAAACGATGTGACGATTGCCTGAAAACAAAAATTCCTAGAGCACGAGATGATATGCCCTTAAGGCCAATGATGGGGGCAAGAGCGTTTGCGAAATGGGAAATAGATTTTGTAGGACCGATAGCGCCTCCGGGATATAAATTGCACGCTCAATACATTATTGTGGCAACAACTTATCTAACAAAATGGGTGGAAGCTAAAGCAATAACAAAAAATGATGCAAAAACGATAGCATAGTTTTTGTATGAGAACATTTTCACCAGATATGGCTTACCGATTGAGCTAGTGAGCGATAGTGGAACTCACTTCATCAATGAGATGATCGAATTCCTATTGGATGAATTCATGGTAATTCACAGGAAAACCGCTCCCTATCACCCACAAGCGAACGACCAAGCAGAAAGTACAAATAAAATTTTGGTGACAATTCTCACCAAAATTATCGATGAATCGAGAGCTGACTGGGATCAAAAGCTGCATTCAGCTTTATGGGCATATAGAGTTGCTTACAAAACGTCAATCGGAACGACTCCGTTCAATATGGTTTATGAAATTCAAGCGATTTTTCCACTTGAATTCCTTATCCCCACGCTTCGAGTCGCTAAACAATTAGAATGGACGGGCCATGAATTATCCAATCAAGTAGATGTCCTGGAAAAACTGGATGAAACTAGATTGAGAGTTGTTGCATCAATCTACATGCAAAAACGAAACATGAAATCATTCTTTGATCAACATGTTATCAGCAAGGAATTTGCTACTGGAGATTACGTCTTAATGTATACCTTGAAACAACATTCCCGGAAATTCAAAAAGCGAGGAAATGGACCCTATATAATTCATGACATATCATCTAGCGGTGCCATTAAACTTGCGACATTAGAGGGAGAGGAAACGCCTAACTGGATTAGTGGTTGCAGACTAGAGAAATACAACATACCACTAACCACAAAGATGATTGCAAAAATACACGCTGCGAAGGAGCGCAAGAACAAAGCAAAGGAAACAAAAGCTCAAGCGCAGGAGGAGGCCAAAGTCAGGATTTTAAAACAAAAACAAACCTTATAACAACAAAGACTTCCTCAACCAGCACATACGGCTCAAATTCCTTTGTCTATAATTCAAACTGATGAGCAATGGGAAATAGGAATCGATGTTCGCATCATTGTCAGACTCCCGCATGGCAGATATGAAAGAGCATTGATTGACACAGGAGCAAGAGTCAATGCGGTCAACTTCTCCACTTACAGGATGCTTACAGATGAACCCTTGTGCAATCCGCACGTGATCTACAAGCAGCAAACGGTGCAACAATTCCAACATTGGGGATAGTAAACTTACCAATCAATCTTGATGGAAATAGTTGTCCTCATCAAATTTTCGTAATGAAAGATGGAGAAATCAGAGAATCAATATGCTTGGGAGTTCCATGGATAAGAACGTACAATGCAGTGACTGAATGGTCAGAACATGCGTTAAGGTACACACACGACTCTAACGTGTACATGACTCCATTCGCCAAAACAGATCACTCATGGCCGAGTATCCCCATCGACAAAAAGCAACCGGCTAATCAGCCAAAAACACCACAAAAGGTTATTCGAAAAGTATGGATAAAGAAAAGATTGCTGACCAACAAACTGAGCAAGATATGGCTACCTAAGGACAAACTCCAGACGGAAGCAGCATCATCTCAAAGACCTTCAGAAGTTACTCCGGAGTGGAAATGGCAACCAAAACCGGAGAAAACTAAGAAATCAGCGACAGAGCTCGAAAGGAAACCCAAAACTCAAAACAAGAAGCCTGAACCTCCAAAATGGTATTGGAAACCTGTGAAAACTAAAGTAGAATCTGTAAAGATGCAACAAACCGCATACAAATGGGTTCCAAAAATAGTTGCCATCACAACACCAACAATCATGAAAAGAGCAATTCGACTGCAAGCTCTTCTGTTCCATAAACAGCTACCCTCGCCATCAAAAGCCACTGAAAACTACATTCAGTCCCCGCATCTTGCACAACATCTTGTTACCCAACGCATTGTCTCAAACATTAGAATAGGGCCACATTACACGGCCAGGCATAGACACAAATTCCAAAACCCATGCACATGCACCCAACCTTCATCTGAGACGACTCAGACAAGGAAGGGGGGAGTAATTGATGAATCTAGCAATAGCCAGGGCCATTAAGGGGTCCAACATGTATATATGTACATAATGTGTGTGTTTTTTCATTATTTAGAGTTCAATTTCGAACATATTCGATCAAAACCTGGCATTTTTAGCGTTTTTGTATCATCCGACCAACATAATAATGAGCTGTAATGAGAAAATCCGGAGCATTGGGATGCTTCTAGAGAAAATATATGCTTAGGGATGAGTATAATAATTTTGGCTAATTTTTACCAGTTAATAAGTATTTTCAATTTATTTTGTTTTCGTTAATAAAACATCAAAAATTAAAAAATCTCGCTCACAAGTGTCAGAATCAAGTTCTGGAAGCAAACGTCGAAGTATCATGATAAGGTTATCAAGCATGGGAGATATGAAGCTAATCTGAAGATGTCGAATTTCAGCCTTAATGATCATGACTACATTTCGCCAAAATCGCATCAAATGGTTATACGACGCCGGAATGACAAACGGTTCAACCCACAGGTGGTATGCAGATTATATCGGGATCAAGGGTGAGAAAAATCAGCCCTGTGTCACGAAAATCTCGGGAAGATATAGGCCAAGTAGGCCAAATTCTAGCTCATTGTTCATTTTCACATTTTGAGAGAGAAGGAGAGAGCTTCTTGACCTAGAGCGAGCTGCCACGTTTCTACCCCATACGGACAGTCGGAGCCAGTATTTCACATCAGATTCCATAGGTATGTTCCTTATCAAGTAAAGATCAAGTCTATTACGCATGCAAGCGCGAATCATTGCACAAACAGGCGAAGGGATCAAAACAAAGTCTGATCGGGTCAAAGAGGTCGAGGGCCCTTAGAGGCATCCAAACAAAACTTTTTTCAGGCACAGAACACATCAATGTGCTCCCCACAAGGTCAGGAACAAAGCCATATGGTCAAATCACAATTTGGTGGTGGTACACCAATTGCGACAAAAATTGGGATAGAACATGCAAAACACCTCCCCTCAGCCTCGCCTACAATTTGCTGGTGTCAAAATCAATTTTGGCCTCCATGGTACGATCGCGATCGGTGCCCCCAGATGCAGGTTTTGCAACTTTTGATTTGGCCCACGCTTGGAACTCAATTAAAAGTACACTTTTTTGAATTTTCAAGGAAAATGCACAAATTTTGCTCATGGAATGGGCCTAATTTGTCAAACACAACCGAAAAGGGAAAATTTGACCTACAACTACCAAAATCCGGTTAAAAATAATGATGGATGGTTTGAAAGGTACACTTGTCCGACTAAGAGTCAGAACAGTTGTAGAAAACCTCGAATAGATCTCAGAATCTCCTACAAGTACAGATATAGTCATTTCAGTCCCGAATGATCACACAAAGATAGAATTGGAGCCGAACCAATCCCAAAGACCAAAAGGTGACTTAGGGATGCTCAAGTATCACATGGATATCCAAGGAATGCTTGAAAAATGCACAAATCTGGAAAACCTCCTAAGGCAGGGTATAAAGTGCGTGATCGAGTCAAAATTAGACAATGCAGTAGGCTCATGGTAGTAGAACCTCATGAAAGCAGTGGGAGCTCTAAAACTAACTTCAACTAACTCCAGGATCCAACCAAATTTCATCAGGAAAACCCAATATGGTTAGACTTAGTAAAATATGGTCAAACAATGAAAAATTGTTCTAATTTGTTCATTTTAAGTCCAAACTTGGAAATAAATCATCAGTGGGCTAGGCAGGCATAGGGGTCCATGACCATCTAGTTTTCACCAAAAAAAGTCCCAGAACAACGATCGCGATCGGTGTACCTCAGCATCAGATTTTGACCAAAACCTATCAGATCCCTTGTATACATCTTGTTCAAGTCACCAACCAAGTGTCAAGCCATTTGGACATCAAAAACTCATAAAAAGTTAGAGTCTAGTCCAAAACTCCCTTGTAACCCAGAATTGGGACCTGCAAACTCAAAAGTGGTTCAAATGAAACACAGAGTGGACCAAAATGACCCTCCAACTATCAGCAACCCACTCATAAGATCAAATCTAATTTTGGCCTCTGTACTACGATCGCGATCGGTGTACCTCAACTCCAAAATTGGCTCAGATTTTAATCAGTCATAGCTCTAGTCTTCCTAGTCTCACTGATGAAATATGGACAAGAATGGATGAAATTTGTTCAAGTTATGATCAGTTTTAACTTTTGAACTGTTTTTTACTAAAAGTCTAAATGCGATCGATTGCAAAAGGAAAATCCTGACAGCTTGTGGTTCTCCTGACACAGACTGCCTCGCCAAAAGAAAGAAAGGCAGTGGATAGCAGCACCATATGAAGTGGAGGAGCTCGCTACAAATGAAAAGGCTCACATCTCGGATGAAATTCTTGCTCAAATCCCTGCCCACATATTCATCTCGAAGTTTAAGGATGTTGATGGTGACTTAGTAAAGACAACTAATGCCACGAGAGATATGAAACCTCCACCAAAGGCCGGAGGTAATAGAAGCAGTGTGAGTTGTACACTTGGAGCAATTTTTCAGATTACAAACATGGGGAACAGATACATGAGGTCAATACAATATGATGGGCAATACAATATGATGGGCAGGCAATGCTCACGGACAAGGATGGATCGAAGGTGAAAGTAAAGATCACGAAAGAAATTATCAATGAAGCTTTGCATTTCCTCCCAGGGCAACACAATTTTCTGGCGAAGACAAAGTCATTGGATAATGAGAAAGCATTTGTCAAAGCAAAGGGAAACAAATAAAAATACAGTGACATGATATACGAAGAGCTGGAATTGCTGATGAGATTGATCTCTTAGCATTTCAGAGTACAAAAGCCTCCTCGCTACACCGAGCCAATCCTGCACATTGCCGTGGTCATGGCTCTAGCGACGGCCGAAAATAGAACCATTCGCTGCGACTACGGTTCTTACATTTTGGAAAATTTGATTGAAGCAAATTTGAAAAGCTCGGAAAAAAACAAAATCTACATGAACGCAAGGCCGATGCTAACCAGAATAGCATACCAGGCTTTGGGAATGATCAAAGATTTGCCAGCTGCCAGTTTGAAGAAAGCGAGGAGGAAGACTCCACAAAGAAGCTCGAGAGAAAAAGAGGGGAGAGAAGTGCAGTGCCGCAGTCGGACCTGCAAAAAGCATATGCAGAAGCTCAAAAAAGAGTCGAGGAAAGAAGAACCAAGTTATGGGCTGACAGACAGGCTAGAGCGGCTGCAACACAACAAACACAAAAAAGAAGATTCGAAAGGGAAAGGCAAGAAAGAATAGATAATGTAACTCGCATACGTGCGGAGAAGCAAAGGTTAGAAGCAGAGCAAAAGGCTGCAAAAGTGGACATCTCTTCGCAGTCCACAGAAGGAACGAAGGAGGAAGACGCGGCTGATGAAACAAACCAGGCAGAGTAGCTAAAGAATATCCAAAGAGAAAGGAATCTGGAAGCGCGATGGGTGGCGGATCTCACCTGCCAAAGAATCATCAAGATTTTAAATAAAAGAAAAGAGAAAGCATCTGCTTCGCAACAAGGGGAAGAGACTGTTGAGATGTAGAGAGAAAGAGAGAGAGACGAGACAAGAGACACACCATGTACGCTCCCAAAGACTGATTCATATTGAGGACAAGATACAAATATATAGGTGAGACCAAGTTGAGTAGAGTGAGCCATATATAGCTCCAACACCCCCACTCAAACAAAGGTCTCTAGCTTTGGATGAAAAAACCCTTGGGAAGTTCAAGGGAAAAACCCAAGCCCCTATACAATGTGAAAATATGAACCAACGATGATGATGTGAAAGTGAATTGTGCATCTATGTACAAATGTTCAAGTGACTTAGAGATCACAATGTGAAAATGTGGAGTGTGCATAGTGCATGGTACCTAAAAGATTACAATGTCATATGTACAAAGCTATTACAATAGCAAAGAAGCTAATCTAGAAAGAGTGAGGCCGAAGCAACTCCAAGCTCCGAGCGCAAGAGAATGAAACGTGACTCGTTGAGGCCTTTGGTCAAAATGTCTGCAATCATCTGGTCACTTGGACAGTGTTCAACCATAATGGTTCCTTTGCGTACTTCATACTTGACATAATGATAATGGACAACAATGTGCTTTGACTTATTATGTTGAACATAGTATTTTGCAAGACTAATAGCACTTTGGTTGTCACACCGCAAGGGTGTGCTAGAAAGAGGAGAGTGACCAATATCAACCAGCATTTGTTGAATCCAAATCAACTCACGAGCTGCAAGTGATGCCGCAACATATTCTGACTCAGTCGTAGAAACTGCAACACAACGTTGTTTCTTGCTGGTCCAAGAAACAAGACAACCATTTATAACACTACAAGAGGTTGTGTGCTCTTGTGATGCTATTAGTGACGGAAATACACTGGGTTTTTATAACCCCCGGCGTCGCTAAAACCGTCGCTAATAGCGTCGCTACGAGAGCGTCGCTATATGCGTCGCTATAGGCGTCGTTATATGCGGCGCTATATAGCGACGCTTATAGCGACGCATATAGCGACGCCTATAGCGACGGTTATAGCGACGTTTACACAGAAGTCTATAGCGACGCTCATAACGACGCTACAGAGCCATAAATAGCGACGGTTATAGCGACGCCCGAGAGAATTTTTTTTTGGTGACAGGGCATTGAATGCCCTTCCACCCATCAACCATATTGTACTTGATTCACGTTTTAAAAAAAGTGCAAGGGTAGATAATAGACCCAAAATAGTCACCCACAAGACGCATTGTTTGCAAAATTGACAAGCGTAAAATTGACAATTGTACACATCATAGGCAAAATGAATTGATTGGCAAATGTAATAATGACAATTGTACAACATCATAGGCATAAAGAATTGATTGGCAAAATGAACTGCGGTGACAAATGTAATAATATACATGGTTCAAAAAGACGTATAAAATCCGTCTCATGATACATAAGCTATGAGAAACCCTAAACTAATGCTATCTAGCTACGGCTAAGCTGACGTCGTCTAGTTAGACGTCTCATCGCGTCCAAGCGGCGTATCTGTCGGATTTTGCAAAAAAAGACAATAAGACAGCTTTCAGTAAGTATAAACATATAATGACATTTATAAAACAATACAAAAAATAGAAAAGAGTAAACCCTAATGCTAACCATGCCGCCGCGAGAACTGAGAATGTCCATCAGGGAGTTTAAGCCCTTCTTGCCTGCGTACTCGCGCTCGTACGGAGTGGGATCACGTCCTGTCATCGACCACTGTCAAAATATACAAAGATTTCATTATGTTAGAATTAAAAAACTCATAAACCCTAAACTATCGAACATAAAGAGCAATGCGAAAACACTTACAAAATCGGCCTCAAATGATGCCCATCCACCGCTCCCCAAGTGGTGCGAGCTCCCTGCCTCTACTCGCGCTCTGGCTGCATCCTTTTGTTGCTTCCACTTGTCGGGATTCTCGCGCGCTGCCTTCTTCGCATTCTTCCAATCTTCTTTGGCCAGCCAATCTGGCCTGTTCCACCCATGCTTGATTGCTTTTTGCACTTCGGAACGCTTGTGTTTGCAGTATTCGCGCATTCGAATCTTCATCAGGTCTTCATTGAAGCGCTGATCCCGTGTTGGAACGGGAAACTCATCATGAAGTATGCTGATGACTGTTTTTTAAATCACTTGGTACTTCACTCCATTTGTTTAGTATGTAGTGTCTAAACAGCTGAGAGCAAAGACCACGCATGCGCGAGATCACCTTCTTGCCGTCATCATCCATGATGATGCCGCCGCTGAAGTCGACGGAGTAAGGCAAGCCCTCTGGCCGGTGACGCGTGAACCTGGGTGTCTCGGCAGGGGTCTCTAGCGGCGTGTCGATGGGGGTACGGACGTCAGGTGTCTCCACCGGTGTTTGGGTCCTGAAGCGAGGAGTGTCGAGTGGGGTGGCTCCTGGCGGAGTAGGTAGAGGTGTGTAGCTGCTAGGAACGGTCAGCCGCGCAAAAACTAGCGTAGATGGCGATGCTGTGGCTGGTGTGGGGGCGGGCAAAGAAGGGGAGGGTAAAGAGCCTCGTCGAACACGAGGCGGTGTGGAGGCATCAGCGGCGGAGTCCCCACAACAACCGCCACCGCCACCACTAGAGCGCCGGTGTCTAGACGAGTGTGAAGCTCGTCTCGTCGACGCCGAAGCTTCGGAGCGCGCCGAATGCTCCGAAAGAGAGGGAGATGCGGATGGAGTAGGAACGCGCGATGATGCGCTAGAGCGATGACGCTCCACGTACCACTGTCTCTGCTGCGGTGACAAAGAAGAAAGAAACTCCTTATCATCCATACCTGCATTAAACACACGAATATTTAAACTTAATATTGAATGAATAGAGTAGACAATGACGCAAAGACCATTAAATACAATGACGTAATGACGCATATAAATACAATGACGCAATGAATTGAGTGATAGAAGAGGCAAGTCGAAAACTCAGAATTTTCAATCAAAAGATGTGAGCGCGAGTAGAAAAGAGCGTTATACACCATGGAAGGTACTTAGAGAGCCAGAGCTTTTACAACACGGAGCAAAATTGTTCAAATACAATATTTGTGGCTTTAAGAGATCTCTCTCTCATCCTCGCATAACTCAGCATAACTTCCTATATCTATATAGAGCTCTCCGTTTAAACACATATCCTCTGTTTCATTTTGTAGCTCCTCTGCATGCACCCCATATAGAGTAGTAGCATCTTGATGCTCGTCTGGCACCACCGCAGCGGCTTCAAGATTGAGCATCTTCTTTGATTTCCTCTATTGATGCCGTTGTGATTGGCACATGGTAGCCTTCATACGTCCTTGCACTACGAGGGGCTACCTCTATGACGTACCACCAGTTTGATGTAGACTTTGTAGGATGAAATATTACCTGCCAGAGCCACATAACTTACATGAGAGCTTTCAAGCACATAACTTGTAAAAGGGGGATGTTAACTATTTACATACTTACTTGTTCACAATGCTCGGGTAGTACGAAAGTGTCTCTTAGGTCATTCCATTTCTTAGTAGAATCCACCTCAAGAAAACCAGACTCTCCTCTACGCACAGTAGCGTTGCGACCCTCCATGATTATCTTGAACCATTGCACGTCGAATAAGTCGACAAAAAATCCTCTGTAATCGATCCTCAAAATCTCTTGTAGCGTGCCAAAGTAAGTGAGTTCCGCCACCACAGGATCTGCATCAGAGGAACGTCGTCGACTAGACTGTTCAAATTTTTCCATGATTCCACAATCTTGAGTAAAACGCTTTTTGTCGATCCGTTCCACCCTAAAATGTCGACCTTTACACCATGCTGCTGTGTATGACTTATACTACAACGAACAAAGATTATGAGTGGCCGTTCAAACGTTTAGAAATAAAGTCACTAGCTAGTCGTACATTGCAAACTTACCTTGGTCGCGCAACCCCGAGAGTACTCCCACTCTTCCTCAGTCACTTCGTCACCGCATTGTTGTGCGCTTTTCAATTGGTTGTGCAACCATATTAAGCTCATGAATGTTGGTAGGCTCTCCAGAACTGTCGGATAGTGCATCGATGGTCATCTTCCCCGTCTCCACTCGATTCGTGCCCTTTGTCGCTCTTGCTTTGCATCCTCATATTGTGAAATCCACTTTTGCATCACTGGATTGTGAAGCATGCAAAATCTGTTGATTTTAGCCTCTAGATCTTCCATCATCTTCTTCTCAACACCGAGATTGCACATAACAATCCCAGATATGCGCTCATCATCTATGGTTCGCCATAGCGTGTCCCGAGCTTTATCAAATCCGTGTTGCCACTCTCCAATGTACACTAGGGACTCTGATACCAACCAACCTTCTGCCATGCTACCCTCCAGACGTGCCTTTTGACGCACATATCCCTTAAGCGTTTTCATGAAACGTTCTAAGAAGAACATCCATATGGAATGAACTGTGCCAGCTATTTCCACCTCATCAACTATGTGAACAAGAAGATGCACCTGAATGGTTAGCATGGTAGTAGGAAAATGTTTCTCAAACATGCACACAAGCTCCGCAACATTTAGTTTGGCGAATGGTATGGAGTCTACGTTGATCTCCTTTTGTGAGATCCATTGCACCAGCTTTGCAAGTTTGTAGATTGTGTTACGGATGTCGAGAGACAAACATCCCTTAATGGCAACCGGTAAAATAAACTGTAAAGTATGTGCAACAATGATATTAAAGTCCACATTTTATGCAATGATATTAAAGTCCACTATGAACGTACCTGACACATTTTATGCCAATCGTGTGACTTCAAACCGGTAAGCTTTCCTTCTTTAGTAAAACACGTTTGGAGCGAGTGCATTACGCCAGTGGGGGTCCGCAAAGATCGAATGGTCTCTTTTACTTTGCGTTCTTGGGATCCTGTGAAAATCCATGGTGCTTTAGGGAGTTTTATCGATCCAACAGACGCTGTTTACGACCAATATTGCTCCATACGATCCACATTTCTAAGGTCAACTCTGGCTCCCAAAGTGTCTTTCTTGCCGGTCAGATGGTCCCATAGTAGATTACCCACATTCTTGAATATGTGCATTGGATCGAGCAAGTGATTGATCATGAGTCGGGGCCAGTATGGTAACTCGTACCATAGAGATAGTCTCTTCATCCCTGGAGGCAATCCGTCATCGCACATCTCCTTCTGCTCTAACCATGCTTGTGCAGACATCCTTGGTGGCTCTCTTCCCAAAACGCCGTCGCGTAACACATGATTCTCTGGAAGATACGCTTGATGACCTTCATAGATTTTCTTCTTCAGTGAGGGCGCCCTACGTGCATTCAGTCTAGGTCCACATGTGACACATGCTCTGTATCCGCTTATTTGAAGCCCTGCATTTATACACATGATAATAGATCAACTATGGGAAAAAACAAGATTTACAGTGTCTGAGTGAGGAGTGTCAATAGATCACCTGAGCATTCTGTTAGCCCGGGATAGTCATGCATGGTCCACATTAGAATGCCTCTGATCAAAGCATTCCATCGTCCTGTGTGTCGGCTCATATCCACCACCTCTATGCCAATCCACAATTGTTGTAGCTCTTCCAATAGTGGACGAAGATACACATCCATATTCTCCACTTTATATCGCCCTGGCACAATCAAGCTTAGCCATAGGTGCCCCTTCTTCGTAGTCAACCACGGGGGAATGTTATAGTTGACGATAACAACGGGCCATACACTGTAAGATGTTGATCTTTGACCAAATGGATTTACGCCATCCATAGCCAGGCCTAAGCGCAAATTTCGAGCTTCCCTGGCAAAATCCGACCATGTTCCATCTATATGTTTCCAGGCTGCGCAATCTGCAGGAATTCGTAGCACACCATCCGAAGATTTATTCTCCTCATGCCATGATGCTAGGGCCGCCATGGACTTACATTCGAAGAAATGCTTGATGCGAGGAAGCAGAGGAAAATGTCGCAAAACCTTTTGTGGAATTTTTGTCCCATGGAGATCTACTCGATATCTTTCGGAATCACATTTCGGACACTTCTCCATGTCTATGTATTCCCCTCTGAAAAGAATGCAGTCATTAGGACAAGCGTGGATAGAATTGTAATCCATCCCCAAGTTTCGCAAAATCTTTCTTGCTTCATCTCGGGAATCTGGCATCACATTGTCAGCTGGTAGTATGTGCTCTTTAAGCAATCTACACAACATAAAAATACGATACAGTCGTGTGAAAATCTATCAGATCATTATACATTTAGAGTTTTATTAAAGTAAACTAATTGTAATAGATCATCTGAAAAGCGCTGTGACGCTAGTGTCACTCCATCCAAACTTTGCCTGCATGTTGAGAAGAACGAGGAGTGCTTTCAATCTAAACATACGTGCTCCATTATACAATGGCGTATCGGCTTCACTTTTCATATCATCATAGATAAGCCTTTCTGAATCCATGATCGTCTCGATCATTTCATCAATCTCGGGCTTAAACATTGCCTCGTTGGGAATGTGCTCTGCATGATCATCCCCCGAGCTGTCAGAGGCTGCATCCTGTGGCCTCACATATGCTGCTTGACCAAAGCGCCTGCGAACACGTCTATTGGGTTGCAAGATTGCTGCTTGTTGGCCAGCGTCAGAGTCCGACGAGTTATAATTGGCAACAACTCGATCTATAATAGATGGATCGAACTCGCCAAATTCGCGAACGTGCTGCAAAGAAACACGTCTTGTCCGTCGCACAGCATGCTTGCATTGATTACAAGGACATAAGACCCTCGTTGAGAGATAGGTGTTTCGGTTGGACGGTCCCACATCCTCGTCACTACTCATAATGAGGATAAAAATCTGATAACCTGGACAACAAATTTAATATTCTATTGGCATTCTTCGTCTTATCTCTCTCTCTCTCTCTCTCTCTCTCTCTCTCTCTCTCTCTCTCTCTCTCTACCTCACATTCTCTAGTCATGTCCAATCCCCGCACACCTCGGTCTAGAGGTGCACGGAGATCAGAACCACCGGGTTATAATCTCGTCTTTATTGGTCAATACCTATATTTGTGGGTACAAGAAATCTACAGACCCATGTCTACATGATACTGCATGTAGTGGACAAAACCCCTTTGCCTTTTCTCTAGCTGTAGCACTTCACAACATCTTAACATCTTTTAACAGTAGATCTTTTCACTGTTCGTCTAACTCTAAACCCTAAACCGTAAGTAATTCTTGCGTGGACTCGATCTAACGTAAATAAGCGTAAATCTAAATAAACATAAATCTAACTAAAAACAAACCTAAATCAATTTAACGTAAGTCTACATCTAACCTAATGTTTAACGTCTTTTGGGATAGTTTCCTACGACGTTAAAACTCTCTTCTTCTTGTGTGTGTGTGTGTGTGTGTGTGTGTGTGTGTGTGTGGGTAAACCTAAATAAACCTAAGTCTAATCTAATATAACATAAATCTAAATCTAATGTAGATTATGTTATATTAAAAACAAAGAACTAAACTAACAGGGATTATAAGAACCTTAAAACTTATTTTTCACATAACTCGGCAAGAGTTGGCATTCTCATCACTAAAGATGTGAGAGTTAACTTCCAGCGGTGACGCTGCCTCATCTCCATCCACATCTGACGACAGCAATTGGCCCTTTGGACCGTTCTTGCTATTGTTACTAACTTTGAAGTTGCTGTTGAATGACTAGAGGTTGTCTAGATGGTCATTGTCGGGGATGTAGTGACTCTTGCCGCCCTGAAGATCCACCTTCTTCCCTATCTTCTGAAGACATTTCACCAGTACTTTTGGATCGACGGAGCCCACCATGAGTGAAGGCAACAATACCCTATATTCCATTGAGGGCTTTCTTCACCCGCTTCATGCAGGCATCGCAGTCTATGGAGACCTAAATCTAATCTAATATAACGTAAATCTAAATCTAGCGTAAATAAATGTAAATCTAACTAAAAATAAACCTAAATCTAATCTAATTTAACTTAAATAAACCTAAATCTAATTTAACGTAAGTCTACATCTAACCTAATCTTTAACGTCTTTTAGGATAGTTTCCTACGACGTTATAACTCTCTTCTTCTTGTGTGTGTGCGCGTGTGTGGATGTGTGTGCCAATAAAAAGAGATAAATGGTATAACCTTTCTATCACCCATGCCAAGTATGATAGATTGGTTATGCCATTTCCCTCTTGAATAATAGGTCTTGAGTTCAACTCCTCGTCGGCTAGATCTTTAGGTCTTTTAATTTTAATTAGTTTCCTACGATGTTAAATTAGTTTCTCTCTCTTTCTCTCTCAATGTGTGTGCGTTTTTTTGTTTATGCATGTTTTCTCTCTCTTTTCCTCTCTCAATGTGTGCGTTTTTTGTTTATGCATGTTCTCTCTCTCTTTTCCTCTCTCAATGTGTGCGTTTTTTGTTTATGCATGCTCTCTCTCTCTCTCTCTTTTCCTATCTCAATGTGTGTGTGCATTCTTTGTTTATGTATGTGTGTGTGCGTTTTTGTTTATATTTGTACTCTCTCTCTCTCTCTCTCTCTCTCTCTCAAAAACACTATGTGTGTGTGTGTGTGTGTGTGTGTGTGAGAGAGAGAGAGAGAGAGAGAGAGAGGGAGAGAGAAAGAGGGGAAGGGAACATGAGAGCGAGGAGAGGTAAGGAGCATACCTGGCTCTCCTTCCTCTTCTAGTGTGTGTGTGTGTGTGTGTGTGTGGAGAAGAAAGAGAGAGAGAGAGAGAGAGAGAGAGAGAGGGAGAGTGTTACCTGCTCTTGCTTGAGGGCGCCAAAAAACTCAGATCTGGGATCTGAGTTTTTGGGCGCTCTCTGTTATTTTTTTAGCCCAGCCGGCGTCGCTATGAGCGTCGCAAATTTACTTGTAAATTTGCGACGCTCATAGCGACGCCGGGAATTTTTTTTTTGAGCGTCGCTGTGTGAGCGTCACTAATATGAATAGCCTCTTGTAGTGTAAAGAAGCAATTTTCACTCGTAGATCGCATAGATAAATGTGAGCTTGCCCAGTCTGCATCTGTGTAACCCAAAAGAGAAAGAGATTGCATAGAATCCGATGTGAGTTGTAGTTGATAGACTAAACCAAAATCTGTAGTGCCTCTCAAGTATTTCAATACACGCTTTGCAGCAGACCAATGCTTAAGACAAGGACATGCAAGATGTTGTCCAAGATAATTAGCAGCAAACAGAATATCAGGACGAGTGTTCATGCCAACAAACTGAAGACATCCAATCAAGTTAGCATAAGATTGATTTGTGACAAGTTGACCGCCATTGTCAGAAGTGTTCTTCGTAGAGCTCGCAAGACAAGGTGTGTTCACTGAATGTGCAGATTCCATACCAAATTTTTGAATAGTATCTACAATAAACTTTGATTGTCGGAGGAATAAAATACCTTTTGTACGGTTCCGTTGGATTTGAATGCCAAGACACGAGTGAATCTCTCCAAGATCCACCATATCAAATGCAAAAGACAATAACTTTTTCACTTGCTGAAGAAATCCCAAATCATTGGAAACAAGGATGGTATCATCCACATAAAGAGCAAGAATCACAAAACTGCTACCTTGGCGTTTTATGTATAAGTTGGGGTCTGACGAGCAAGAGATAAATCCTTTAGAGGTGAGAAAAAGATCAAATTTTGTATACCAGGCTCGCGAAGCTTGTTTGAGACCATATAGTGCCTTATGGAGTTGAGCAACAAGGTCTTCTTTACCTGGAATAACAAACCCTTCTGGTTGTTCCATATAAATTTCCTCTTCCAAGTCACCATTAAGAAAAGCAGTTCGCACATCCATTTGATGAGCTTCTAAATCAAATTGAACAGCAAATTCCAATAAAACTCGAACACTTGTAATGCGAATAACTGGTGAAAAAGTCTCTTGATAATCAACACCAGCTACTTGGCAGTAACCTTTTGCAACAAAACGTGCCTTGAACTTGTCAAAAGATCCATCTGCTTTTACTTTTGTCTTATACACCCATTTACATTTAATAGCTGTACGACCAGGAGGTAATTCAGTTAGTTTTCATGTACCTTTAGAGATAAGAGAATCGTACTCTGCTTCCATAGCCTCTTGCCATTGATCCTTTTGTGGTGAAGAGATAGCTTCATCATAAGTAACGGGATCTTCATAAGTAGAAAAAGCATTTTAAAAGACCATATTAGGTATTTTGGTAAAAATCTCACATTATGGGAATCTCCAAATCGACTAAATTCATGTAATTTGGGAATTTTCCACTTAAAGTGGGAAAAATTGAGGTGTGTGGTTAGTAAATAAAGTGAAAATCTCATAGGATTGTGGTGTTGATAAACACCAAAAGTCAAGAGGATGTACAACACATGGATTTGAATAATAAATATAAATTACATAAAACAAAGGAAGATACAAAAAAGATTTTGTTTACAAACTGACTAGTATAGTCACAATAGAAGCTCCACATAATTCTACTCCACATTTGATACCATATCTGAACTTTGATCCAAGTGTGGTTGATGTGCACGAGTGAGGCCTTCTTTGGCTTTTAGAGCATGCCTTTCTGGAATCTTTATTCTAGAAAATGGTCCTTCTTTGTTGGGTCTCCAAGACCAAACAATTGCATCTACAGTTTCCCACACTTGTGGGTCCTTATAGTTGACAGCCCAATAACCCTTCCAACAATTGCTGTAAGCTTGAGTATCTGTCATCCCACTTTTTCTCGCGCAAGGTGCCCAATATTGAATCAAGAGTTTTCTGTAGTTTGGTGATGTAGGCTCATTATCAATGTCAGATAAAGCCATTGCAAGCCACACTGGATAGATTTCTGTGTCACTCGGAACAAGCATAAGAAAGTCACCTTGGTGCACATCAGACATAGGGTCAAACTCTTCCCTTGGACTATCTCATTGAGGCCCACAAAAATGATCGTTCAACTCTTCAAGGCCTAGGAATCTTTCTGCTCCTTGTTGCAAATTCATTGTAGTGCTTTGTAGGTGAGAATATTCTTGAGTTTTTGGCCAAAACATTTCATACAAGACTCCCTTTGATATGATTGCTTTTCCAATCTCTTCAATTACCTTACTCCAATAATCTATCACGGGTCTATAATATCGCGGAATACTTGAACCATTCCCTAAATTTTTCCAAAATTTTATATAGTTCTTTAGCCCCAAAATGACTTCTTCGTGGGCCTTGACATACTCCGCCATTTGTACTAGAGGTGGATCTCCATGTGGTAACATTGGCTTGCCTTCTGTGTCTATTTTCCAAAGGCGAATACTTCCACTCCAACTTGATACACCTACATGTGCCTTATATTGCATCATTGGTGTCTCATCCTGCATAAAGAACCTGAACTGAAGCGGTTTGGAATGTCCAACAAGTATGTCTTGTCCATCACAAAGATAGCCATCACAATATTGCTTGAAATCGGGGATCTTTGTGAGAAAAAATGGAGCTGGAGATGAAGATGATCTGTTTCGTAATGTATCCATCAAATGTGGCAAAGTATAGGTTTGTGTAACTCTCAGCTTCTCTGAAAACCTACTAAACATGGCGTCTATGTCCTCATGTGTATGCCCAACCATTAAAAATCCCAGCTGGATGGTTTTGAAAACACCCCTTGCAACAAGCATTGACAAATAGGCAAATAAGTATCGATTTTTGTTTTCCCCTGCACAATTATCCAATTGTAGCAACAAGTTCTCTGGCAATCTGCGAAATGTTGACCCCAATTCCTCTTCTGCAATTTCTGACGATTGCACAATGGGCTCTTTTTCATCACTCAAGTTATGGTAGTAAAGCATCCCTTGAGTTCAAAGCATGTAGTAGTGAAATATTGCTCCTTGGAAGTCCATTTGTTACTAGATCACCAAGAGGATGCTTATCTATCCTCTCTAGGTTATGTAAACAATTAGCAATTGAGCCAATTGTAAGATTTGGATCAGCTGGCCACAAACCATTCAAGACAAAGTGTCCGTAATGACCTTCTCCATGTCCATGAGTGATCATGCCAATCAATGCCACCTGCAGATTATATCCTGAATCCACACCCTTGGGAACAATGCGTAATCTAGGAATGGCAGTTTTCTTTTGATCCATCTTATCATGGATTATGCATACATATTTTTGTGGTTGAGTTTCTGAATATGTGCGCCATGTATAATATAGGCTTCTGCAACTCTTTTGTTGTGCCATGTGAGCCTCTTTGCTATATGAGAGCATAGGTTGGACCTAGTTGTAATACCCACTGCCACCTATCAACTACTATAGGACTATGCTTTCCAATGTCCAAGTATCCCTTGAGGCTTTCAAGGTTGAACACGTGGTGGACCTTGAAACGAAAATCCCCTTTCTATCAGAGCATAGCTTGGACAAGTGGTGGACCTAGTTATAATGCCCAATATCCAAGGTGAAATACCTTAGGACCTTGCTACCTTGCTTGCCAATGTTTACGTAGCCCCTCATTTATTTAATGGAAGTAAGGTTGGACAAGTGGTGGACCTTGAAACCAAAGCCTCTTTGCTATATGAGAGCATAGGTTGGACCTAGTTGTAATACCCATTGCAACCTATCAACTACTATAGGACTATGCTTTCCAATGTCCAAGTATCCCTTGAGTCTTTCAAGGTTGAACACGTGGTGGACCTTGAAATGAAAATCCCCTTTCTATATCAGACCATAGCTTGGACAAGTGGTGGACCTAGCTATAATGCCCAATATCCAAGGTGAAACACCTTAGGACCTTGCTACCTTGCTTGCCAATGTTTACGTAGCCCCTCATTTCTTTAATGGAAGCAAGGTTGGACAAGTGGTGGACCTTGAAACTAAAGCCTCTTTGCTATATGAGAGCATAGGTTGGACCTAGTTGTAATACCCACTGCCACCTATCAACTACTATAGGACTATGCTTTCCAATGTCCAAGTATCCCTTGAGTCTTTCAAGGTTGAACACGTGGTGGACCTTGAAACGAAAATCCCCTTTCTATATCAGAGCATAGCTTGGACAAGTGGTGGACCTAGTTATAATGCCCAATATCCAAGGTGAAACACCTTAGGACCTTGCTACCTTGCTTGCCAATGTTTACGTAGCCCCTCATTTCTTTAATGGAAGCAAGGTTGGACAAGTGGTGGACCTTGAAACTAAAGCCTCTTTGCTATATGAGAGCATAGGTTGGACCTAGTTGTAATACCCACTGCCACCTATCAACTACTATAGGACTATGCTTTCCAATGTCCAAGTATCCCTTGAGTCTTGCAAGGTTGAACACGTGGTGGACCTTGAAACGAAAATCCCCTTTCTATATTAGAGCATAGCTTGGACAAGTGGTGGACCTAGTTATAATGCCCAATATCCAAGGTGAAATACCTTAGGACCTTTCTACCTTGCTTGCCAATGTTTACGTAGCCCCTCATTTCTTTAATGGAAGCAAGGTTAGACAAGTGGTGGACCTTGAAACCAAAGCCTCTTTGCTATATGAGAGCATAGGTTGGACCTAGTTGTTATACCCACTGCCACCTATCAACTACTATAGGACTATGCTTTCCAATGTCCAAGTATCCCTTGAGTCTTGCAAGGTTGAACACGTGGTGGATTATTGAAACCAAAATCCCCTTTCTATATCAGAGCATATCTTGGACAATTGGTGGACCTAGTTATAATTCCCCTCCTTTCTTTAATGGAAGAAAGGTTGGAAAAGTGGTGAATCTTGAAACCCAAACCCTTTGGCTATATATAGAGGATAGCTTGGACAAGTGGTGGGCTTAGTTGTAGTATCCAATGTCCAAGGTCCAAGGTGAACTATGTAAAGACCTTACTTCCAAAAACAAAGTCGTACAAGTGGTTCTCCTTCAAACCAAAATGTCCTTAGTGTATTAGAACATAGCTTGGAGAAGTCGTGGACTTAGTTGTAATGGTGAATGTCCAAAGCAAACTATTATAGGACCTTGCTTCCCAAATCAAGTTTGGACAAGTGGTGGATCTTGAAACCAAAACCCCCTTACTGTATTAGAGCATAGCTTAGATAAGTGGTGGACCTAGCTGCCATGGAAAATGTTCAATGTGAACTGCTACAGGACCTTGCTATTAAATGTCTAAGTAGAGCTAGCTTCTTTAATGGAATCAAGGTTGGGAAAGTGGTGCATCTTGAAACCAAAAGCCCTTTATTGTATTAGAGCATAGCTTGGACAAGTGAGGGACCTAGTTTTAGTGTGTGATGTCCAAAGAAAAGTATTACAAGACCTTACTTTCCAATATTTGAATTGGTCAAGTGGTTAAAACTAAGTATAAAACTTTGACCATTTTCTTCTCGAATTGCCAAAAAGCTAGTTTTAGACACCCCTAAATGAAAATGGTTTAGGGTGGCCTTAAGCAACGTTTTTCAAAGACTTGAACAAAAGGGTTGCCGAAGAGTAATGAAAATTTATTATGGCTTGAAGTGCCTGAGTATGTGAAAAAAGCCTAGGTTTTCCACGAGCAAAAGGTGACATAATAAGAACATTGGAAACTTAGGATTGACCATGTGGCCTAAACTTTGGCAAGTGAAGTGGTGGCCAATTTTGTGGCACAGTGTGCACTTGGTCCTATATGTGTTGACCACTTGGCTAAATCTAGGACCATAAGGCCAAACCTTTGGCACCTTAAATAGTAGTATGGGACATAATCTAGAACTGCTATAGTAAATTAGTAGTATAGTTAATATGTTAATATTTGTATTATATTTAAGTATATGCTAAATATAATTTATGTTCAAAATTTCACTAATGAAGAATGTTCCCATTTAGCACTCCAGATGCGGGGTCTTAGGGCAATGCCACAATGGGGTGACAAGGCAGCGCTTCCACGTGAGGTTTGGGGGTAGCGCTCTTGATGGGGATGTGGAATATAGCGCTCTCGATGGAGGGGCTTGGGAGGCTGATTTTGGGATATTGTTCCGGGCGGGTCCTGGGAAGCGCCCAAGGGCGGGTCCGTGGCAGCGCCCCGGGCGGGGTCAACCATGATTTCTTTAATTTTGGCTGTGTGAATTGGTTAATGTTTATTGCTTTTGTTTTTTTTAATCCTATGATAAAACATGGACTTGTAGCATACGTGGCATTCTAATAAACCCTATCAAGATTAGGCACAGAGAGAGCGCACGAGCAACGCACACAGAGAAAGCAGGCGAGCAGCAAACACACAGAAAGCGCACACGGATCGCACACGGTTGGAGTATACGTGCACGTAGAGGAGCAAGCCCGGCATCGTACACAACACACAGGTGGAGCGCACAGGATTGAAAGTTTGCGCACAAGATAAAGAAACAGCAGCAACAGCAGCGCTTTCCAGAAGGGCAGGATCGGTCATAGCTTCTTCTCAGGAGACATTGCACACCTCACGAATAGAGAAAAAACAGGTATTTCTCTCTCTCTCTCACTCTTTGTCTTTCTCCATATAGAGAAGATGGTTCTCTGTAACTCTTCTTGCACACACACTCTCTCGTCAAAAGACAGAGATACGTAGTTTAAAAATATCCCCGCACACATACACATATTCCTACACATCGTCTTCCTCTCTTCCACATACATAACCACAGTGAAATCTGTTATCTTGTTGTCTCTCTCTTGAAAATACATGCACATATTCCCACACATCGTCTTCCTCACTTCCACATACATAACAACAGTGAAATCTGTTATCTTGTTGTCTCTCTCTTGAAAATACGTGCACATATTTCCATACATCGTCTTCCTCTCTTCCACATACATAAACACAATGAAATCTATTATCTTTCTCTCTCTCCTCTCTCTAGAAAACAGGTATCTCTCTCTCTCTATCTATCTATCTCTGTATCTTGCTATCTCTCTCTTGAAAATACATGCTCATGTATGTGTGCGTCTGTGTTATCTATGTGTATGTATGTATATTTGTGTTATTTCATTGTAATACTCATACATAATGCAGATACACAATTACACTTAATTACGATATGCACACATAGTATATATACATACATAAATATCACAAATAACTAACACATTGTAATACTAGTAAACTTGAATGGAAGACTTACTTGCGTGATCTGTTAAAGTCGATTCTTGTAGCGAGTTCTGGATGTATGCTGAGCTGATTTCCCTCTAATCCATTTGTAGATATGATTGTAACTTCTGTTTCTCAAAAATAGTAGTGTTGTTTAGTGATACACCTAATGGACATAAATGGTTGAAACTAGGACATGTAGACCAAAAATACGTGTATTCTTTGGATGAATATATACACTTTTTGGTGACCCTTACCACAAGTGGTGGACCTTGAGACCAGTGGACTATAAGGACCTCCAAACAATACCTTGTACACTCAATCCTTCTGGTATCTAGGTTGGACAAGTGGTGGACCTTGTTCAAATTCTCTAACCACTCTCTCTAACATGGTGACATAATTAGGTGTGATAAATTCATATCTATGCAAACTAATATCAGTTTAGGCTTGTTAATTTGAATTTGTTTGAATTTATGTACAATATAATGATTTGAGGTTTGCATATTTGAATTTAGGTGGTATAATGATATCTTTTTGTGGTAAACTTGAATTTAAAATCAATTTCGCGTGGAATATTTTAAATTTAAGTGGTAAAATTTAATTTTTTATAAAAAAGTTTGAATTTTAAAATTTGGGCGGGATATTTTAAAATTTAGGCGGGATATTTAAAATTTGGGAGGGATATTTTAAATTTAGGCAATCAGATTTTGAATTTTAAATTTAGGCGGGAAGGTTTTGAATTTATAGCGAGATCTCTCTTACATAAGAGGAGTATAGGTTGGACAAGTGGTGGACCTTAAAGCTACAACATCCATGCTACTAGACATGATAGGTAGGGAATCTAGTTGAATATTGTATGTATAATATATATGTAATAGATCTAGCTTGGACAAGTGGTGGACCTTGGAGCAAAACCCCATGTAAAACATATCATGCACATTCCAAGGTGGAGAAAAAATATCATTTAAGATATAGCCTTATAATAGGTGGACAAGTGGGTGGACCTTACCACCCAAGATATCACCTTAATATAATGACATAGAGTGGAAAACTGGTGAATCTTGAGACCAAACCATGCTACTAGCGATAATAGCTTGGACAAGTGGTGGACCTTGAAAGTAATCCCCCCATCTACGAAATATCGTGGGTTTAAGGTATTTTGATGGAGCCTAGCATCTTGGAGACATGGTGCAGCTTGCTTCTCTTCATGTTTCAAATGGACCTATCTTGGACAAATGGTGGAGCATCCTTCTCTCCATGTTTCAAGGGACCCTAGCTTGGACAAGTGGTGGACCTTTGCTTCTCTCTATGTTTGATTCAAGTGGTGGACCTTGGAACCAAACCCCCATGTAAAACCTATCATGGTCACTCCAAGTGGTGAGAAAGAATAACCTTTAAGATATAGCCTTATAGGTTGGACAAGTGGTGGACCTTAACACCCAAATATTCTTAATATAATGACATAGAGTGAAAAGTGGTGAATCTTGAGACAAACCCACTCAGCTACTAGCGATAATAGCTTGGACAACCTGGTTGGACCTTGAACGTAAACCCCCCATGTTTCAATAGACTTAGCTTCGACAAATGGTGGAGCATCGTTCTCTCCATGTTTCAATGGAGCCTAGCTTGGACAAGTGGTGGGACCTTTGTTTCTCTCTATGTTTCAATAGAGTTAGCTTGGACAAGTGGTGGACCTTGGAACCAACCCCCATGTAAAACCTATCATGGTCACTCCAAGTGGTAATAAAGAATAACCTTAAGATGTAGCCTTATAGGTTGGACAAGTGGTGGACCTTAGCACCCCGATATTCTTAATATAATGACATAGAGTGGAAAAGTGGTGAATCTTGAGACCAAACCACTCAGGCTACTACCAATAATAGCTTGGACAAGTGTTGTTCCTTGAATGTAAACCCCTCATCTACGACATATCGTGGGTTTAATGTTTTTCGATGGAGCCTAGCTTCTTGGAGACATGCTGCAGCTTGCTTTTCGTCATGTTTCAATGGAGCCTATCTTTGACAAATGGTGGTTCATCCTTCTCTTCGTGTTTCAATGGACCCTAGCTTGGACAAGTGGTGGACCTTTGCTTCTCTCTATGTTTCAATAGAGTTATCTTGGACAAGTGGTGGACCTTGGAACCAAACCCCCATGTAAAGCCTATCATGGTCACTCCAAGTCGTGAGAAATAATAACCCTTAACATATAGCCTTATAGGTTGGACAAGTGGTGGACCTTAACACCCACATATTCTTAATATAATGACATAGAGTGAAAAGTGGTGAATCTTGAGACCAAACCACTCATGCTACTAGCAATAATAGCTTGGACAAGTGGTGGACCTTGAATGTAAACCCCCATCTACGAAATATCGTGGGTTTAAGGTATTTCGATGGAGCCTAGCATCTTGGAGACATGGTGCAGCTTGCTTCTCTTCATGTTTCAATGGAGTCTATCTTGGACAAATGGTGGAGCATCCTTCTCTCCATGTTTCAATGGACCCTAGCTTGGACAAGTGGTGGACCTTTGCTTCTCTCTATGTTTCAATAGAGTTAGCTTGGACAAGTGGTGGACCTTGGAACCAAACCCCCATGTAAAACCTATCATGGTCACTCCAAGTGGTGAGAAAGAATAACCTTTAAGATATAGCCTTATAGGTTGGACAAGTGGTGGACCTTAACACGCCATATTCTTAATATAATGACATAGAGTGAAAAAGTGGTGAATCTTGAGATAAAACCACTCAGGCTACTAGCAATAATAGCTTGGACAAGTGGTGGACCTTGAACGTAAACCCCCCATGTTTCAATAGACTTAGCTTGCGACAACACACATGGTGGAGCATCGTTCTCTCCATGTTTCAATGGAGCCTAGCTTGGACAAGTGGTGGACCTTTGCTTCTCTCTATGTTTCAATAGAGTTAGCTTGGACAAGTGGTGGACCTTGGAACCAAACCCCCATGTAAAACCCTATCATGGTCACTCCAAGTGGTAAGAAAGAATAACCTTTAAGATGTAGCCTTATAGGTTGGACAAGTGGTGGACCTTAACACCCACATATTCTTAATAACAGTGGTGAATCTTGAGACCAAACCACTCAGGCTACTAGCAATAATAGCTTGGACAAGTGGTGGACCTTGATGTAAACCCCTCATCTACGAAATATCGTGGTTTAATGTATTTCGATGGAGCCTAGCATCTTGGAGACATGGTGCAGCTTCTTCGTCATGTTTCAATGGAGCCTATCTTGGACCAATGGTGGAGCATCCTTCTCCCCATGTTTCAATGGACCCTAGCTTGGACAAGTGTGGACCTTTGTTTCTCTCTATGTTTCAATAGAGTTAGCTTGGACAAGTGGTGGACCTTGGAACCAAACCCCCATGTAAAACCTATCATGGTCACTCCAAGTGGTAAGAAAGAATAACCTTTAAGATGTAGCCTTATAGGTTGGACAAGTGGTGGACCTTAACACCCACATATTCTTAGGTGAAATCTTGAGACCAAACCACTCAGGCTACTAGCAATAATAGCTTGGACAAGTGGTGGACCTTGAATGTAACCCCCTCATCTACGAAATATCGTGGGTTTAATGTATTTCGATGGAGCCTAGCATCTTGGAGACATGGTGCACTTGCTTCTCGTCATGTTTCAATAAGCGCCTAGCTTGACAAGTGGGTGGACCTTTGTTTCTCTCTATGTTTCAATAGAGTTAGCTTGGACAAGTGGTGGACCTTGGAAACCAAACCCCCATGTAAAACCTATCATGGTCACTCCAAGTGGTAAGAAAGAATAACCTTTAAGATGTAGCCTTATAGGTTGGACAAGTGGTGGACCTTACACCCACATATTCTTATATAATGACATAGAGTGGAAAAAGTGGTGAATCTTGAGACCAAACCACTCAGATACTACCAATAATAGCTTGGACAAGTGTTGGACCTTGAATGTAAACCCCTCATCTACGACATATCGTGGGTTTTAATGTTTTTGATGGAGCCTAGCATCTTGGAGACATGGTGCAGCTTGCTTCTCGTCATGTTTCAATGGAGCCTATCTTGGACAAATGGTGGAGCATCCTTCTCTCCATGTTTCAATGGACCCTAGCTTGGACAAGTGGTGGACCTTTGCTTCTCTCTCTGTTTCAATAGAGTTAGCTTGGACAAGTGGTGGACCTTGGAACCAAACCCCCATGTAAAACCTATCATGGTCACTCCAAGTGGTAAGAAAGAATAACCTTTAGATGTAGCCTTATAGGTTGGACAAGTGGTGGACCTTAACACCCACATATTCTTAATATAATGACATAGAGTGGAAAAGTGTGAATCTTGAGACAAACCACTCATGCTACTAGCAATAATAGCTTGGACAAGTGGCCCTTGAATGTAAACCCCCCATGTACAAAATATCGTGGGTTAAGTATTTCGATGGAGCCTAGCATCTTGGAGACATGGTGCACTTGCTTCTCTTCATGTTTTCAATGGAGCCTATCTTGGACAAATGGTGGAGCATCCTTCTCTCCATGTTTCAATGGACCCTAGCTTGGACAAGTGGTGACCTTTGCTTCTCTCTATGTTCAATAGAGTTAGCTTGGACAAGTGGTGGACCTTGGAACCAAACCCCCATGTAAAACCTATCATGGTCACTCCAAGTGGTGAGAAAGAATAACCTTTAAGATATAGCCTTATAGGTTGGACAAGTGGTGGGACCTTAACACCAAATATTCTTAATATAATGACATAGAGTGGAAAAGTGGTGAATCTGAGACAAAACCACTCATGCTACTACGATAATATTGGACAAGTGGTGGAACTTGAAACGTAAACCCTCATGTTCAATAGACTTAGCTTCGACAAATGGTGGAGCATCGTTCTCTCCATGTTTCAATGGAGCCTAGCTTGGACAAGTGGTGGACCTTTGTTTCTCTCTATGTTTCAATAGAGTTAGCTTGGACAAGTGGTGGACCTTGGAACCAAACCCCCATGTAAAACCTATCATGGTCACTCCAAGTGGTAAGAAAGAATAACCTTAAGATGTAGCCTTATAGGTTGGACAAGTGGTGGACCTTAACACCAGATATTCTTAATATAATGACATAGAGTGGAAAAGTGGTGAATCTTGAGACCAAACCACTCAGGCTACTAGCGATAATAGCTTGGACAAGTGGTGGACCTTGAATGTAAACCCCTCATCTACGAAATATCGTGGGTCGTTTAAGGTATTTAGATGGAGCCTAGCATCTTGGAGACATGGTGCACCTTGCTTCTCTTCATGTTTCAATGGATCTATCTTGGACAAATGTTGGAGCATCCTTCTCTCCTGTTTCAATGGACCCTAGCTTGTACAAGTGGTGGACCTTTGCTTCTCTCTATGTTTCAATAGAGTTAGCTTGGACAAGTGGTGGACCTTGGAACCAAACCCCAATGTAAAACCTATCATGGTCACTCAAGTGTGAGAAAGAATTACCTTTAAGATATAGCCTTATAGGTTAGACAAGTGGTGGAAAAAACACTTAACACCAAGATATCCTTAATATAATGACATTAGAGTGATAAAGTGGTGAATTTGAGACAAAACCACTCATGCTACTAGCGGTAATAGCTTGGACAAGTGGTGGACCTTGAACGTTAAACCCATGTTTCAATAGACTTAGCTTCGAGAAAATGGTGTAGCATCCTTCTCTCCATGTTTCAATTTAGCCTAGCTTAGACAAGTGGTGGACCTTTGCTTCTCTCTATAATTCAATAGAGTTAGCTTGGACAAGTGGTGGAACTTGAAACCAAACCCCCATGTAAAACCTATCATGGTCACTCCAAGTGGTAAGAAAGAATAACCTTTAAGATGTAGCCTTATAGGTTGTACAAGTGGCTGGACCTTAACACCCACATATTCTTATTATAATGACATAGAGAGGAAAGTGGTGAATCTTGAGACACAAACACTCAGGATACTACCAAAAATAGCTTGGACAAGTGTTGGACCTTGAATGTAAACCCTCATCTACTACATATCATGGGTTTAATGTTTTTCGATGGAGCCTAGCATTTTGGAGACATGGTGCAGCTTGCTTCTCGTCATGTTTCAATGGAGCCTATCTTGGACAAATAGTGGAGCATCCTTCTCTCCATGTTTCAATGGAGCTTAGCTTGGACAAGTGGTGGAGCTTGGAACCAAACCCCATATAAAACCTATCATGGTCACTCACAAGTGGTAAGAAAGAATAACCTTTAAGATATAGACTTATAGGTTGTACAAGTGGTGGACCTTGAATGTAAACCCCCCATCTACGAAATATGGTGGTTTAAGGTATTTAGATGGACCCTAGCATCTTGGAGACATGGTGCACCTTGCTTCTCTTCATGTTTCAATGGAGCCTATCTTGGACAAATGGTGGAGCATCCTTCTCTCATGTTTCAATGGACCCTAGCTTGGACAAGTGGTGACCTTAGCTTCTCTCTCTGTTTCAATAGAGTTAGCTTGGACAAGTAGTGGACCTTGGAACAAACCCCAATGTAAAACCTATCATGGTCACTCCAAGCCGTGAGAAAGAATAAACCTTTAAGATATAGTCTTATAGGTTGGACTAGTGGTGGACGTTACACCCAATATTCTTAACATAATGACATAGAGTGAAAAAGTGGTGAATCTTGAGACAAAACCACTCATGCTACTAGCGGTAATAGCTTTGAAAGTGGTGGACTTGAACGTAAACCCCCCATGTTTCAATAGAGTTAGCTTCGACAAATGGTGGAGCATCCTTCTCTCATGTTTCAATGGAGCCTAGCTTGGACAAGTGGTGGACCTTTTCTTCTCTCTATAATTCAATAGAGTTAGCTTGGACAAGTGGTGGACCTTGGAACCAAACCCCCATGTAAAACCTATCATGGTCACTCCAAGTGGTACGAAAGAATAACCTTTAAGATTTAGCCTTATAGGTTGGACAAGTGGTGGACCTTAACACCACATATTCTTAATTTAATGACATAGAGTGGAAAAGTGGTGAATCTTGAGACCAAACCCACTCAGGCTACTACCAATAATAGCTTGGACAAGTGTTGGACCTTGAATGTAGACCCCTCATCTACGACATATCGTGGGTTTAATGTTTTTCGCTGGAGCCTAGAATCTTGGAGACATGGTGCAGCTTGCTCTCTTAATGTTTCAATGGAGCCTATCTTGGACCGATGGTGGAGCATCCTTCTCTCATGTTTCAATGGAGCCTAGCTTGGACAAGTGGTGGACCTTTGCTCCTCTCTCTGTTTCAATAGAGTTAATTGGACAAGAGGTGGAGCTTGGAACCAACCCCCATATAAAACTATCATGGTCACTCAAGTGGTAAGAAAGAATAACCTTTAAGATATAGACTTATAGGTTGGACAAGTGGTGGACCTTAACACCTACATATTTCTTAATATAATGACATAGAGTGGAAAAGTGGTGAATCTTGAGACAAAACCACTCATTCTACTAGCGATAATAGCTTGGACAAGTGGTGGCCTTGAATGTAAACCCCCCATGTACAAAATATCCTGGGTTTAAGGGTATTTCGATGAAGCCTAGAATCTTGGAGACATGGGCAGCTTGCTTCTCTTCATGTTTCGATGGAGCCTATCTTCACCAATGGGGGATCATCCTCTTTAAATGTCTCAATGGAGCCTAGCTTGGACAAGTGGTGGACCTTTGCTTCTCTCTATGTTTCCATAGAGTGAGCTTGGACAAGTGGTGGACCTTGGAACCAAACCCCCATGTAAACATATCATGGTCATTCCAAGTGGTGTGAAATAATACCCTTTAAGATCTAGCCTTATAGGTTGGACAAGTGGTCGACCTTAAAACCTAGATCTTCTTAATATAACGACATAGAGTGGAAAAGTGGTGAATCTTGAGACCAAACGACTCATGCTACTAAGGATAATAGGTTGACAAGTGGTGGACCTTGAATGTATACCCCCCATGTATGAAATATCATGGGTTTAGGTATTTCAATGGAGCCTAGCATCTTGGAGACATGGTGCAGCTTGCTTCTCTTCATGTTTCAATGGAGCCTATCTTTGACAAATGGTGGAGCATCCTTCTCTCCATGTTTCAATGGAGCCTAGCTTGGACAAGTGGTGGACCTTTGCTTCTCTCTATGTTTCAATAGATTTAGCTTGGACAAGTGGTGGGCCTTGTAACCAAACTCCATGTAAAACCTATCATGGTAACTCCAAGTGGTGAGAAAGAATAAAGTTTAAGATATAGCCTTATAGGTTGGACAAGTGGTGGACTTAGCACCCAGATATTCTTAATATAATGACATAGAGTGGAAAAGTGGTGAATCTTGAGACCAAACCACTCATGCTACTAGAGATAATAGGTTGGGACAAGTGGTGGACCTTGAATGTAAACCCCCATGTACGAAATATCATGGGTTTAAGGTATTTCAATGGAGATTAGCATCTTGGAGACATGGTGTAGCTTGCTTCTCTTCATGTTTCAATGGAGCGTATCTTGGACAAATGGTGGAGCATCCTTCTCTCCATGTTTCAATGGACCCTAGCTTGGACAAGTGGTGGACCTTTGCTTCTCTATGTTTCAATAGAGTTATCTTGGACAAGTGGTGGACCTTGGGACCAAACCCCCATGTAAAACCTATCATGGTCACTCCAAGTGGTGAGAAAGAATAACCCTTAAGATATAGCCTTATAGGTTGGACAAGTGGTGGACCTTAACACCCAGATATTCTTAATATAATGACATAGAGTGAAAAAGTGGTGAATCTTGAGACCAAACCACTCATTCTACTAGCGTTAATAGGTTGGACAAGTGGTGGAACTTGAATGTAAACCCCCCATGTTTCAATAGAGTTAGCTTCGACAAATGATAGGCATCCTTCTCTCCATGTTTCAATGGAGCCTAGCTTGGACAACTGGTGGACCTTTGTTTCTCTCTATGTTTCAATAGAGTTAGCTTGGACAAGTGGTGGACCTTGGAACCAAACCCCCATGTAAAACATATCATGGACATTTCAAGTGGTGAGAAATAATACCCTTTAAGATATACCCTTATAGGTTGGACAAGTGGTCGACCTTAACACACAGATCTTCTTAACGTAATGACATAGAGTGGAAAAGTGGTGAATCTTGAGACCAAACCACTCATGCTACTAGAGATAATAGGTTCGACAATTGGTGGACCTTGAATGTAAACTCCCCATGTACAAAATATCGTGTGTGTAAGGTATTTCAATGGATCTTAGCATCTTGGAGACATGGTGCAGCTTGGTTCTCTTCATGTTTCAATAGAGTTAGCTTCGACAAATGATAGAGCATCCTTCTCTCCATGTTTCAATGGAGCCTAGCTTGGACAAGTGGTGGACCTTTGTTTCTCTCTATGTTTCAATAGAGTTAGCTTGGACAAGTGGTGGACCTTGGAACCAAACCCCCATGTAAAACATATCATGGACATTTCAAGTGGTGAGAAATAATACACTTTAAGATATACCCTTATAGGTTGGACAAGTGGTCGACCTTAACACACAGATCTTCTTAACGTAATGACATAGAGTGAAAAAGTGGTGAATCTTGAGACCAAACCACTCATGCTACTAGTGATAATAGGTTGGAAAAGTGGTGGACCTTGAATGTAAACCCCCCATGTACGAAATATCATGGGTTTAAGATATTTCAATGGAGCCTAGCATTTTGGAGACATGGTGCAGCTTGCTTCTCTTCATGTTTCAATCGAACCTGGCTTGGACAAATGGTGGAGCATCCTTCTCTCCATTTTTCAATGGAGCCTAGCTTGGACAAGTGGTGGACCTTTGATTCTCTCTATGTTTCAATAGAGTTAGCTTGGACAAGTGGTGGACCTTGGAACCAGACCCCTTTGTAAAACCTATCATGTGCATTCCAAGTGGTGGTAAATAATACCATTTTAGATATAGCCTTATAGGTTGGACAAGTGGTGGACCTTAACACCCAGATCTTCTTAATATAATGACATAGAGTGGAAAAGTGGGAATCTTGAGACCAAACCACTCATGCTACTAGGGAGAATAGGTTGGACAAGTGTGTGGACCTTGAATTTAAACCCCACATATACAAAATATCGTGTGTTTTAGGTATTTCAATGGAGCCTAGCATCTCGAAGACATGGTGCATATTGCTTCTCTTCATGTTTCAATGGAGCCTATTTTGGACAAATGGTGGAGCATCCTTCTCTCCATGTTTCAATGGACCCTAGATTGGACAAGTGGTGGACCTTTGCTTCTCTCTATGTTTCAATATAGTTAGCTATATTAGACAATTAGTAGTAGTAGACCTCGAATCTCCATGTTGTCTAGAGCTGAGCTTGGACAAGTGGTGGACCTTACTTCTCCCTTCCCTTAGTTTACTAGCTTAAAGATTACTATGTATACTTGCTTAGATCTAACTTGAACAAGTGGTGGAACTTGTATTCACACAAACTTAATTCATTACAAAAAAGTATATGCTAAAATAACATTTGGTTTTTTTTGTTTCAGGAAAGATGGCTCCAAAAAAACAGGTTGCAAGGGTTGCTGTCTCAGTTGACTATACTTGCAATGATGTTAGGAAATGGTATTTGGACATACATGGTATAGAGGGTGCACAATTTCATAAGGTGCATCTATTTATTGCCAAAAAGGAGAATGACAGCTTGTTTGAAGATGTTGGACAAGTTGTGGAAGCATCTGTCTCTGTAGTTGATAGTCATCCGGAGGTGGAATGCATTGACATTCTAGTTCCAATGAATCTAGAATTTCAACTATCTCCAGGAGCATATGCATTGGAGCGCATGTCTAGAAACAAAGAAGAGACAATGTTTTCTCGAGGATGGAAGTTTGCAGAATCAAATCCAAACATCACAGCAGATCAACTTCAAAGCTCCATCATTGCCACACTACAACGAAAAAAGGTGAAAGCTTCACGACACCATCCACAAAGAAGCAAGCAAAAGTGCAAAAAGTAGCAGCTAAGCGAACTAGTTCCATTTTGGATGTAGACAAGGCATCTTTGGCATCCTCATCAACAGAGGGTTCAATGTCAAAGATGAGAATTGTGGATCCAGATGTTTTAGAAGCTGAGGCCATGAAAGGACAAGAAAAAGATACAGGTGGAATGAATAAGTACATAAATTATTTTCCTTTCAATATAGGGAATTTGATATCCCTATTCAAAATTGTTGGCTTGCTCCTGATCACTATAATGCACGTATTATGGATAAAAAAACACGCTGAAAGTGTGTTATTTGGATTTTCACGGAGTACGACCAAACCTGCAGCATGTGCATATTTGATGCCTGTTCGAAATGCAAAATCAAAGAAGGGGACTCCTTTGGCAGTAGAAGAGGTAGAGGAGCAAAAAATTAAAGATTATCATTATTGGATTCTTGATGGGCAGCATTCAATCTATGCTGCAAAAGTTTTGCTTCACAATGAACAAAACAACAAAGAGATATTTGAAAGACTGATTAGCGTGTATAAATTTAGAAAGGCTCGCATTGTTGTGAATGCTCCTCCATTTGTTGCAACTGCTATATCTGCCATTGCAAATGAGGAGGCTCAGGCATTGTATGTCAAGCAACCTTACAGCCAAATATTGAGACATTTACGGAGTCAATGGATCTTCTCAGGACGACCACCAAAGGCAGCAAGTGGAATTGCAGAGGGACATGCATCTCGTGCCGGATGGGATGTAAGTTATTTTCTTTGTCTTTTTGATAGTGTTTAATTAACAAATCTTGCTCAATAGTTTAATTATTTCTCTATTTCTTTTTAGGCTTTTCTTCGATTGGCAAGAATGAGTGCAGCAGCAAGTTGGATTGCTAAACAGCACACATGGTCACGTACTCTGATTTAGTTTATGATTGCTGGATAGAAATCATTGAAAAGCTAGAAGAGGAGAATAAGAAACCCCCAACAACTGTATTTAGATACCTTTGTGGCCTTGAGGAATCAGAGGTAAAGACTATTCAAGAAGAGATTAGAGATGAGAAGATTTTACTGTCAAAGAGTGCAAAGGATGGTGATGCAACTGACATGTATGATCGAATCAAGCAGTTGAAGCAAGACAAATTGATTCAAGATGCACTTCTTGAAGGCTTCAACAATTTGAATGAGTCTTCACCATGTAAAGACTGGGAGGAGGTGGTCAAAATGTATAACATCAATGATGTTGTTTATAAAACAATTTTAATGCTATGCGAGGAATGGATCAAATCTAGTTTGACGCGTGGAACAAAGAAAATGGCTTTTCCAGATGGAGCAATAAAATACATGCAATGGGCAATTCACCTTCAAAAGAGAAAACTGAGCCTAGAGATTTGCCATGGTCAATCTATGTGGTGAGCCTACAAATGGAAGGCAATCTCTACTTGATGCGCCACTTCAATAATAAAGTGCCTATTGGCTTATGTGTTTTAGATATGACAAAAAAACGTTGGAGGCAATTTGAAGTGGAGTGAGGAGACATTTAACAATGCTTTGGATGGATCTTGGCTATTGCTGGAGGGTCAACAGATCCTGGATTTGTCTTTCTTGCATTTGTGGATTTCACTAACTTCACAAAATTGCAATGTGCCTTTCACGCCATGGGAGATAATCTGAGCTACCATTGTTGTGGTGCATTGCATCACTTTCCATCAGCTCCTTGCAAAGGAGCAATTCAATTCCTAACAGTTATTGCCTTCTTGGGACAAGGCAATGCATTTGAAGACCTGAGAAGAAGATCAGAGGAACATCCCATGCCAATTGATTGTTCTCTTCTTCAAGTAGCAGATAACGATATGTCAGATTTGCAATATTTGGAGGCCAAAAAAAGAGCTTTGGTCAAGCACTACATTCGTACATATTGTTTTGAAGACCGCAAGCTTGTTGATGTTTTTGGTGATGGCTCCTTGGTTGCACAAGAAGGAATACAACAGAAAAAAGAAGTTATATGCTTAATTGATAGTGTGGAGGAGGCAAAAAACGTGGAGACCATGCTGCTAGACTTTGCTAAGTCTCATGAAGATATAGAAAAATGGGTTGGACTTCAACAATCCACTTCGCAATCAGATGACATTGTGCCTGTTACAGAGGAGTGCTCTCCACAAAGAGAAGAAGAAGAACAACAACAACATCCTCTGTCAATGGAGGACTTTTTGGAAATGGAGACACGTATGTTTTGAGTTTCTTGTGCATGTTAGTGTTTCTTGTTACTGATTTGATACTCTTAATGTTAGATTTTTCTTTATATAGTATTGATTGAGTTTGTATTTTTTATCTCAAGCATTCAAGGTTTGAATGTAAATAATAAATTACTTGAGTTTTTGAATGGTGGATCTTTAGACTAAAACTATAACATTTAATACTCACAAAGACTTAATTACTTAAGAGCTTGAACTCAATAAGTTTTGGACCTTTTATCAATACCCCCTTGATATGATACATTAGATCATAGCATGGTTAAATGGTGATGCTTCATAAATTGAACCTAGCTTAGACAGGTGTTGGAGCCTAAATTTAAACTAACCTTGCTAGAAGGGAGCTTATGTTTGGACTTTGAGAACTAGCATAAGTAATCAATTAGAGCATAGATTAGACATGTGGTGGTGGCCTTAGAGACCAAAATCTTAATGAGCTTGTAAGGTATTTAAGTACTGCAATTTACTTAGTTTTAGTACTCACTAAAGGCATAGCTTGACAAAAGGTGGACCTTACATGGATCCTAATTTCAAGAGTGTGGTAGACCTTCAAACCAAGATCATATAGCTTGGACATGTGGTGGACCTTGCATGGAGACTAGTTTAGACAAGTGTGGTACACCTTGTAACCAACACCCATTTGTTATATTAGCTTGGACAAGTGGTGGACCTTGCTTTTATGTTTCAATGGAGCATATTTTGGACACGGTGGTAGACCTTGTTTCTCTCCATGCTCAATGAGAGAAAACATTAGCTTGACAAGTGGTGGACCTTGCTTTTATGTTTTAAAGGAGCATATTTCGGACAAGTGGTAGACCTTGTTTCCTCTCCATGGTTCAATGGAACCCACCTTAGACAAGTGAAGTACCTTGAAACAACCCCATAATACAACCTATCTAAATAGGTTGAAAATTGGTGGTATATGAAACCATCCATGATAGAGCATAGTTAGGTGAAAAACGTAGTGGTCCTTATATCAATCACCCATGCATAGCTTGGACAAGTGGTGGACCTTGATTCTCTCTATGTTTTTGGATCCTATCTTGGACATAGATATATCTTACTATTTCCATGCTTCAATGGATTGTAGCTTGGATAAGGAGTGGACCTTCAAACAAAACTCCACAGCATAGTATATATTAACAATTCATGGGTTTTATAGAGATTTTCTTGCCTATTTTGGAGAGTTGGTACACCTTTATTCTCCATTCTTCAATGGATCTGAGGTTGGACAAGCGGAGCTGGAGAAGTGGTCAACCTAAAATGAAACCTCCCATGCTACAACAACCATCATAGATCGTATATGTAGTGGAACCTTGAAATCTCTTTTATGTCCCTAGCTTAGAGAAGCATTGCACTCTTTATTATCTCCATACATGAAGGCAAGGTTGGACAAGTGGTGGACCTTCAAACCAGAATCTCTATGCAATAATAGGCAAGTGGTGGAGCTTGTTTTCTCCATGTTCCAATGGAGCCTAGCTTAGACAAACAATGGAGCTTGCTTCTCTCCATGTTTCAATGGATCCTAGCTTAGAAAAGTGGTGGAGCTTTGATTCTCTCCATGTTCCAATGGACCATAGCTTAGACAAAGTGTTAGACCGTGAAAAAAACCCCCCCGTATACAACATATTATGGAGTTTTCATGTTTTCAATGGCACCTAGCTTGGAAAAATGGTAGAGCTTGCTTCTCTTTATGTTTCAATGGATCCAATCTTAGCCAAGTGGTGGACCTTGAAACAAGAATCCCCCCCCCCATGTACAACGTATTATGGGTTTTGAAAGCACTGGGAGAAAATAATAGCTTTGATAAGTGGTGGACCTTGCTTCTCTCCATGCTTCAATGGAGCCGAGGTTGGACACATGTTGGAGAGAAGATGGTTGCCCATGAAATAGGACCATGCATGCTATAATCAATCATATGTTGTACACATGGTGGACCTTGCAATTGTTTTATATACCTAACTTGGACAAGTGGAGGACCCTTGATTACCTCCAGATATCAACAACAAGTCAAGTTTGGACAAGTGCAGTACCACCAAACCAGAATCTCTATGCTACAATAGAGTATAGGTAGGACACGCAGTGAACCTTGATATCAAACCATCCATGCTACTAGAGATGATAGGTTTCAAATGTGGTGGAACCTTGTATCAATGTTCTATGTGTAGTTTTTGACTAGTGATAGACCTTGAAACTAATCCCTCTAGGCTACAAGAAAAAAGAGATGGATGAGGAGGCTAGACTACTTTTGTTGCATCAATGCATCCCATGTTACCACATATACTATAGGGTTCTTGGATAAGTGTTGGATCTTGTGTCAATGCTCCATGTCTAGCTTGGACAAGTGGTGGACCTTGGTTCTCTCTATGCTTCAAATGGGCAATAGATTGGAGACATAGTGGCCTTTTTTTTTCCAATGATTTTATTTTTTGGAAACCTTGGAGGCACCATGTAAGAGGCACTCTAAGTCTTCCATACAATAGACCTATTGGACTATAAATATAATGATATCTTTCTTTGATATTGTCATTATTTTATGCATAATATTTTCTTCTCTTTGCAGACACAAAGGAGTTAAGTGATAAAAAAACTAGATGTATTTCACACTATGATTGGCATGAAGATCCTTTTGGGACACCAACTTTTCCTATTCCCAAAGATGTAATTTTTCATATTAACGGTGTGGATTTTGAAGTGCGACTTTCATGTATTGAAGGAGCTGGTTATGGGCTATTTGTGCATACTACCCTGGAAAGTGGTTTGACTATTCTAAACTATGGAGGGCATAAGTATAGATTTCAAGACTGGAAAAAGATATGCAAAATATTTCCAAGAGCTTATAAATATTCTCTTCTAGAGGATCCAAACATAGAAAAAGAGGAAGATCAATCATACATTATTGGTTGTGTAGAAGAAGGAAACGTGTCGGGCTATATAAATAGTTCTCACAGTACAAATTTCTATCCCAACGTACGCTATACATTTGATCCAAATTTGCCAACCTTGGCATAAATGCACCTCTTCACACATCAAGTCAGAAGAATATGGCCATGTATGCATTGAGACTATTTGTCAAGTTGAAGCAGGAGAAGAGTGTTTTCTGACTATAACTTTACTTGACATTGTAAAGTATTGTACATGGATGGAAATCTCAAGTCCATGCATCATTTTCATTTTTCATGGATGAAATCTCAAGTGAATATAACATTTGATTATTGTTTAGTTTATGCTCAACGAGAATCTAAAGTGCTCTTATGCTTTGTGTGTTGTCTAAATTATTTGACTACCTTGGCCATAGAATCTTGATTCTTCTACTAGATTTGTGATAAATCTTACCAAAATTTAATCAATGTCTAGGTTGGACAAGTGGTGGGGCTTCAAACATTACTGTCTTAAACAAGTGGAGTTATCTTACTTGAATAAGTGGTGGCCTTTGAATCCAAATCTAAGCCAAATCTCTAATTGTTTGCTTGTAGTGTAGGTTGGACATTTGGTGGACCTTGTATCCATGTTTCCTCAACAGGGTGGCTTTTAGTTTTCACTTTAAGTACTCATCTTTAATAAAGTGTAGGATGGAAAATGTTGAGTTAGTAAATTATATTTTAGACAAGTGGTGTTTGGTGTACGAATGCTGAAAATGGTTGCAAGGATTCTAACAACGACTTTACCTTAAATAAATTTCTTACTAGGAGTTCTACATATAAATATGGTGAATAAAATTCTAGTGGTTTTGAGATACCATTTGTGTGTGTGTTTTCTTAGATTCACAAACTGGGATGGATAATGCTCCTATGGTTCAGTCAACAACTATAGAATCCATAGATTCTATGGTTTCTAAAGTGCCCAAGATGGATGATATTTCTATACTAGAGTCTAGTGTTGTGCAACTTGAGCAAGCTTCCAATAATGAGAACCAAGAAATCGATGCTTCCAAAATGCAACATACATCAAAAGAGACTGAAAAGTCCACTCACGAGCTATTGCCAATTGGTACTACGTCATGTAGCGTAGATGTTGAGAAATCCATGCTTACAATTATATTGGATTTAAATGGTCTATTGTTGAAACGTTCCCCTCAACCATCCTCACACCACAACTCAGTGCAAATGGATTCAAAAAGATATATTATACTCAGGCCAGGTTGCATCCAATTCTTGAAGACTATTTTACAGAGGTTTAATGTTGCAATTTGGTCGACAGCTACTAGGAATAATGTGTATCAAATCCTTGCATCACTAAACAACTTAGCTGAGGATACATTGCCTTTCTTTGCAATTTGGTTGCAAGATGTTTGCTACACCTCTCAAACTCAAAAATTGTTTAGACCCGACAATCCAAACGTTGAGGCAATGTTGAAGCCTCTAGCCAAAATTGCCATGGGGTTTGAATGTGATCCACAAAGAACAGTGCTTATTGATGACTCTCCTTACAAGGGATGTATTTCACCAGCAAAAAATTGCATTTTTCCACCACAATTTGATGCTGAGAAGATGGTTGACAATATGCTCTTGGAGGAGCTACTGCCATACTTGATTTAGCTTGATGAGAGAAGGGATGTGCGTGATTTAATTGCTTCTAATCGTTATGGACAACCTTTAGTGACAAAAATAGTGAATACAAACAAATCAGGAGTATTGGAAGCAAAAAATGATGTTTGGTCAGCTAAGGTGTTCTTTACAAGAAGAATACCACCTGCGAAAGGTGACACATGGATGAAACTATCATTGAAAATGCAAGTGACACAAGCCACCGCAATGAAATGAGAAGAGCCCAAATACAAGAGATCTTAGCAAAGGAGCGTAAACCCATTTAAAGCATGAAGGCGTCACAATTGACCACTTTAGCTAGGCAATTGGGTTGTAACACAAAAGGAGTTTGAAGGCAACCACAGCAAAGGCTTATATAAATAAGGTGAAAGCTGAGAACAATCTTCTAAGGCTGGATAGAAAGCAACCCTAAGGTACTAGTGACATGTCATATATTCTTGATACACATACTTGAACACTCATGTGCATGGTATCTAACAAATCTTTCTTTTTTTCCTTCCTGCAGGATCTTACAAAGGATACTACTAGATGGAGCTCAATCAATAGAGATTTTGATATGTTTGCTCAAAATAATGAAGCAGTCACCTACATTTTTTGTTTATCAATTTCTTGAGAGACTTTTTTTTAGTTTGTAATCATCAAATGAAATGAAAAGTATCCTTCTTATAAGATTGCTGATCTTTTTCTCGTTCAAAACTTTCAATTGTGATTTATAGTTTTGTTAGCATGAGATTGTGCTTTTTTAGTTTGAAAAAAAATGTTAAAGATCCAAGTCTTTTTGGCTTTACTTAAGTTATTAATTGTGAAAGATCCAAGTCTTTTTGCTTTACTTAAGTTATTGATTGTCTATGTAATAGTCCTTAAAACAATATCGGATGGCTTTCTTGCTCCCATGTCTCACATTGGTCTTTAGGTAAGACAAGTGGTGACCTTGAAAGTATGGTCTCATATCTCGATCAAGTGAAGAGAAATGAAGCTTAAATATCACTACTATGTATCTAGTGTTAAACTCCATCAAGACAAAGATACTAGAGTGCCAAATTGCAGTCTAGTTTAAGTGAAAATCCATTTGAGCTAACGTAAAACTTATAGTGCTTCATTTTTCTAGGATTCTACCCCATCAAGGAAGTTAGAATCTAGCACAAACCAATTAAAACTCTTTTGGAGCCTAGATAGGACAATTCGTGGAACTTAAGAGACTTATTATTGAGTTAGAGTCTAGTTTAGATAAGCAAAAGATATTCAAACCAGCACTTGACTTTCTTACTATTCAATATTCAAAGTCCCTTGAGGCTAACAAATTACATACCTACTTGTAACCTAACTAATGAGCAATTATATAGATCTAAGCAAGTATATATAATGAGTCTTCAAACTAATAAACCAAGGGAAGAGAGTAGCAAGGTCCACTACTTGTCCAAGCTCAGCTCTAGACAACATAGAAAGATGCTAGTTCTACTAATTGTCTAATTATAGGCATGGAGAAATGATAGAAGGTTGAACACTTGTCCAACCTATCATCTCTAGTAAGATGGGAGGTTTGGACTTAAGATTCACCATGTAACCAACCTATACATCATTGTATTATGAAGAGTAGAAAAGAAAAGCTCCACCACTTGTCCAAGCTAGTTCTAAAATCCACATGGAGATAAGCAAGCTCCACCATTTGTTAAATCTCTCTTCCATTAAAACATGAAAAAACTCAACTATGTTGTACAGGGGGGACTTTTTTCCAAGGTCCACCACTTGTCCAAGCTAGGATCCATTAAAACATGGAAATAAACAAAGCTCCACCACTCGTCCAACCTTTAGAGTTGCAAAGTGTATGGGTTGTCTAAACTAGGTATGGGAAAATAATTGAAGGTCCACCACTTGAAACATGGAGCGAAGCAAGCTCCACCATGTCTCCAATATGCTAGACTCCATTGAAACACCCAAACCCATGATATATTTTGTACATAGGGGATGTACATTCAAGATCCACCACTTGTCCAACCTAGTATCCCTAGTAGCTTGATAGCTTTGGTCTCAAGATTCACCACTTGTCCACTCTATGTCATTGTATTAAAAAGGATTGGGTGTTAAGGTCCACCACTTGTCCAACCTATAAGGTTATATTTTAAATGGTTATTTTTCTCACAACTTGAACTACCCATGATATGTTTTACATGGGAGTTTTGTTTCAATGTCCACCACTTGTCCAAGCTAACTCTATTGAAACATAGAGAGAACCAAAGATCCACCACTTTTTCAAGCTAAGCTATATTGAAACATGGAGAGAAGGATGCTCCACCATTTCTCCAAGATAGGATTCATTGAAACATGGAGAGAAGAAAGCTCCACCATGTCTCCAAGCTAGGATCCATTTAAATGCCCTAAACCCATTTTATTTTGTACATGGGGGGTTTTATTTCAAGGCCCACCACTTGTCTAACCTATTATCCCTAGTAGCACGAGTGGTTTGGTCTCAAGATACACCACTTGTACACTCTATGTCATTATATTAGGAAGAACTATGTATTAAGGTCCACCACTTGTCCAACCTATAAGGTTATATCTTAAATGGTATCCTTTCTCACCACTTGAAATGCCCATGATATGTTTTACATGGGGGTTTCATTCCAAGGTCCACTACTTGTCCAAGCTAACTCTATTCAAACATAGAGAGAAGCAAAGGTCCACCACTTGTCCAAGCTAACTCTATTCAAACATAGAGAGAAGCAAAGGTTCACCACTTGTCAAAGCTAGGCTCCATTGAAGCATGGAGAGAAGTAACCTCCATCATTTTTCCAAGATAGGTGCCATTCAAACATGGAAAGAATCAAGATCTACCATGTCTCCAAGATTCTAAGCTCCATTGAAACACCCTAAAACCATGATATTTTGTACATGGGGTGTTTACATTCAAGGTCTACCACTTCTCTAACGTATTATACCTAGTAGCATGAGTGGTTTGGTCTTAAGATTCACCACTTATCCACTCTATGTCATTATATTAAGAATAACTGGGTGTTAAGGTCCACCACTTGTCCAACCTATAAGGGTATATCTTAAATGGTATCCTTCACCACTTGTCAAGGTCCATCACCACTTTTCCAACCGTAAGGTTATATCTTGAATGATATTTTTCCTTATCACTTGTAATGTCCATGCTATGTTTTACAAAGGGTTTTGTTCCAAGACCCACCACTTGTCCAAGCTAACTCTATTGAAACATAGAGAGAAGCAAAGGTCCACCACTTGTCCAAGGTAGGCTCCATTGAAAACATGGAGAGAAGGATGATCCACCATTTCTCCAAGATAGGTTCCATTGAAACATTGAGAGAAGCAATCTCCACTATGTCTCCAAGCTAGGCTCCATTGAAATACCCTAAACCCATAATTTTGTACATGAGGGGTTTACATTCAAGGTCCACCACTTGTCCAACCTATTATCCCTAGTAGCACGAGTGGTTTGGTCTCAAGATTCACCACTTGTACACTCTATGTCATTATATTAAGAAGAACTATGTGTTAAGGTCTACCACTTGTCCAACCTATAAGGTTATATTTTAAATGGTATCCTTTCTCACCACTTGAAATGCCCATGATATGTTTTACATGGGGGTTTCATTCCAAGGTCCACCACTTGTCCAAGCTAACTCTATTAAAACATATAGAGAAAGAAAGGTCTACCACTTGTCCAAGCTAGGCTCATTGAAACATGGAGAGAAGGAACCTCCATTGTTTCTCCTAGATAGGCTCCATTGAAACATGGAGAGAAATAAGCTCCACCATGTCTCCAAGTTGCTAGGGTCCATTGAAATACCCAATACCCATAATATTTTGTACATGGGGGGTTTACATTCAAGGTTCACCACTTGTCCAACCTATTATCCCTAGTAGGTTTGGTCTCATGATTCACCACTTGTCCACTCTATGTCATTATATTAAGAGGAATTGGGTGTTAAGGTCCACCACTTGTCCAATCTATAATGTTATAGCTTGAATGGTATTTTTTCTCACCACTTGTAATGCCCATGACATGATTTACATGGGGGTTTTGTTCCAAGGTCCACCACTTGTCCAAGCTAAATCTATTGAAACATAGAGAGAAACAAAGGTCCACCACTTTTCCAAGCTAGGCTGCATTGAAACATGGACCTTAATACCAAATTATTTCTAGTAGCATGAGTGATATTTTGTACATGGGGGGTTTACATTCAAGGTCCACCACTTGTCGAACCTATTTCCCTAGTAGGTTTGGTCCCAAGTTCACCACTTATCCACTCTATGTCATTATATTAAGAATAATTGGGTGTTAAGGTCCACCACTTGTCCAACCTATAAGGTTATATATTAAATGGTATTTTTTCTCACCACTTGTAATGCCCATGATATGTTTTACATGGGGGTTTTGTTCCAAGGTCCACCACTTTTCCAAGATAACTCTATTCAAACATAGAGAGAAATAAAGGTCCACCACTTGTCCAAGCTAGGCTCCATTGAAACATGGAGAGAATGATGCTCCACCATTTATCCAAGATAGGCTGCATTGAAACATGGAGAGAAGCAAGCTTTACCATGTTTCCAAGCTAGGCTCCATGGAAACACTCTAGGGGGTTTTATTTCAAGGCCCACCACTTGTTTAACCTATTATCCCTAGTAGCATGAGTGGTTTGGTTTCAAGATTCACCACTTGTACACTCTATGTCATTATATTGTGTTAAGGTCCACCACTTGTCCAACTTATAAGGTTATATATTAAATGGTATCCTTTCTCGCCACTTGAAATGCCCATGATATGTTTTACATGGGAGTTTCATTCCAAGATCCACCACTTGTCCAAGCTAACCATATTTAAACATAGAGAGAAACAAAGGTCCACAACTTGTCCAAGCTAAGCTCCATTGAAACATGGAGAGAAGGAACCTCCACCATTTCTCCTAGATAGGCTCCATTAAAACATGGACATAAGTAAGTTCCACCATGTCTCCTAGATGCTAGGCTCCATTGAAATACGCAAAACCCATGATATTTTGTACATGGGTGATTTACATTCAAGGTCAACCATTTGTCCACCCTATTATCCCTAGTAGGTTTGGTCTCACAATTCACCACTTTTCCACTCTATGTCATTATAATAAGAGGAATTGGGTGCTAAGGTCCACCACTTGTCCAGCCTATAAGGTTATACCTTGAATGGTATTTTTTCTCACCACTTTTAATGCCCATGACATGCTTTACATGGGGGTTTTGTTCCAAGGTTCACCACTGGTCCAAGCTAATTCTATTGAAACATAGAGAGAAACAAAGGTCCACCACTTTTCCAAGCTAGGATCCATTGAAACATGGACCTTAATACCAAATTATTCCTAGTAGCATGAGTGATATTTTGTACATGGGGGGTTTGCATTCAAGGTCCACCACTTGTCCAACCTACTTTTCCTAGTAGGTTTGGTCGCAATATTCACCACTTGTCCACTCTATGTCATTATTTTAACAATAATTGGGTGTTAAGGTCCACCGCTTGTCCAACCTATAAGGTTATATATTGAATGGTATTTTTTCTCACCACTTGTAATGTCCATGATATGTTTTACATGGGAATTTTGTTCCAAGGTCCACCACTTGTCCAAGCTAAATCTGTTCAAACATAGAGAGAAACAAACGTCCACCACTTGTCCAAGCTAGGCTCCATTGAAACATGGAGAGAATGATGCTCCACCATTTATCCAAGATAGACTCCATTGAAACATGGAGAGAAGTAAGCTCCACCATGTCTTGAAGATGCTAGAGTCGATTGAAATACCCAAAACCCCTGATACTTTGTACATGGGGGGTTTACATTCAAGGTCCACCACTTGTCCAACCTATTATCCCTAGTAGCATGAGTGGTTTGGTCTCAGGATTCACCACTTGTCCACTCTATATCATTATATTAAGAAAATTTGGGTTTCCATATCTAAATGGATCTTTGCTTGGATAAGTGGTAGACCTTGAGACCTAAATACCCATTCTACACTAGAGCATTGGTTAAGCCTTATGCACTTCAAGCATACCTTTAACAACAAGTAGTAGTTATTAGTTGACTTAAGTCTAGTTGACCTCCATGGTATTGAGACTAAGAGAGAGTGTAGCATAAAAAAGAGTCAGGATTTTAATTTGACTTTGTTTCTATTAATGAGTAGATCATAGATGGATTTTGGTATCTAATAAAACCTTAGGGTAGACAATGTAAAACTCATGTCTATTGTTGTGTTTGCATTAAGTGTTCTTGTTCTTTAATTTCAGAACCATTACAGAAAAATGGATTGGCTATATGCTGGCATAAATTGAAGAAAACTATTGAATTACCCATCCAACCTCCTCCAAGACCTTGTCCAAGGAATGAATCACCTCCTTATCACCTACCACTTTCTTTCAAGGACATCAAAAGAGTACTTATCTTGGATCTAGAGGGGTTACTTCTCAAGACAATTGAAATGAAACATGGAGATTCTATGCCATCTTGGACTCAACACATGCGACTTGTGGAGGATAAAGATGAAGTTTATCATGTGGTGCGACCAGACGCACAAAGGTTTTGGATTTTTGTGCTGAATACTTTGAGCTATGGATATGGAGTTGCTATAACTTAACAAGGGTGCAACGCATCACACAAAAATGTTTTCCTGAGCAGTATACCAAGTTCAAGGTGTTTATGAGTAACAAAAATTGCCAAAATCCAAATATTATGTTAGGATTTACAAGGGTTTATCACAAAAATTTGAGTGATATTTGGAAGATATTTGAGGATTTGGATGCAAACAATACCTTAATTTTTGATGACACTCCATATAGGGTGATGTGGAACATGCCAGGGACATATCTTATATTTCCAAAGATGTGGAGGCAAACTTCCGAGCAACTTCAAAACTTCTTGTAGAGAACCATAATTCCATGGTTGGTAGGATGGTTGTATGCAAAAGATAAGAGAGTCTATACATACAACACAATTGTAAATCAGTATAGTGATTCTGAGACAAATTATGTCCTTGGTGTATACTTGTCAACACGAAAGAATTGAATAAATATGGCCATAAGATGCTTTTTTTATTCTAGTGTGTATCTTTCAACATTTGTATAATTTGATATAGTCTTTTTTTATAAAAAAACAAAGGTGTGTCAATTTTATGAACACTTGAATGGAGTGCACCCTACTCTAAGGGGACTTCAATGTACTATTGGAGTGCATCCTATTGTAAGGGGACTCTGATGTATTGCTATAGTGCACCCAAATTTTTGGAGACTCATTTTTTATTTGATTGGGGCCTATGTTGGGTCATATAGTAAAAGAAATTCATTTTTTGTCAATTCATATCGAGGTTGCATTTATTTGTAACTATGAGAGAATTGATGTTTGATGTCAAAATAAAACTTGTAAGTATGGATCAGAGAATTCATGGACTTTAAATATGTGAGAGGGATCTTTTTCTGGGCACAAATGTTTGCTTCAAGAATTTTGTCATTACATACTTTACGTGAAAGAGTTTTAGAACCTAAAAGACTTTGAAAACAAAACTATGGAATCTAAGTGCATGTATTCTTGAATGGCTTGAAAGTTGATGTATACATGCATGTCGCCTTGATGAAGATTTAGATCTGACAAGATGCAAAGCTAGAATTCTTGGAGTACGTTACCTTTGTCAATTTGGTAATAACATATTTAACTTTCTTTTATTATGGGTGGAAAATATATTATTATGTGCATTTGGAACCTAATTGCTTGACCTTCAAACCAAGATTCCTATGTTATTTTTTCATATACTTTTTTGTAATGAATTAATATTGTGGATACAAGGTCCACCACTTGTTCAAGCTAGATCTAAGAAAGTATATATAATGAGTCTTCAAACTAGTAAACCAAGGGAAGAGAGAAGCAGGGTCCATCACTTGTCCAAGCTTATCTCTAGACAACATAGAGAGATGTTAGGTCTACTAATTGTCCAATATAGTCATGGAGAAATGATAGAAGGTTGATCCACTTGTCCAACCTATCATCTCTAGTAAAATGGGAGGTTTGGCCTTAAGATTCACCATGTAACCAACCTATAGTTCATTGTATTATGAAGAGTAGAAAAGCAAATCTCCACCACTTGTCTAAGGTAGTTCCAAAATCAACATGGAGAGAAGCAAGCTTCACCATTTGTCCAAGATAGGTTCCATTAAAACTTGGAAAACCTCATATATGTTGTACATGGAAGCTTTTTTCCAAGGTCCACCACTTGTCCAAGCTAGGATCCATTAAAACATGGATAGAAACAAGGCTCCACAACTCGTCCAACCTTTATAGCTGCAAAGTGTACCGGTAGTCTAAACTAGGCATGGGAAAATAATAGAAGGTCCACCACTTATCCAATATATTATCTCTAATAGCATGGGAGGTTTGGTCTCAAGATTTAGGAATTGGCTAACCTGTATTTCATTGTATTATGATGAATTTGGTTTTAAAGTCAACTACTTATCCAAGCTATAAGTTTATATCTTGAATGGTATTCCTTCCCATCACTTAGAAAACCAATGATATGTTGTACATGGGGGGGTTTGTTACAAGGTCCACCACTTTTCCAAGCTAGTTTCATTGAAACATGGATGAAGACAAGCTCCACCATTTGTTAAATCTAGACTCCATTGAAATCTAGAAAATCCATTCTATGTTGTACATGGGGTTTTTGTTTTAAGGTCCAACACTTGTCCAAGCTAAGATCCATTGAAACATGGAGTAGAGAAACACTCCACCACTTGTCCAAGCTAGGAAACATTGATAGTAGTTGGCTTAGTTTGAAGATCCACCACGTGTCTAAGCTAACTCTATTGAAACATAGAGAGAAACAAAGGTCCACCAACTGTTCAAGCTAGGCTCCATTGAAACATGGACAGAAGCAAGCTCCACCATTTCTCCAAGATAGGCTCCATTGAAACATGGAGAGAATCAAAGGTCCACCATTTCTCCAAGCCAAGCTCCATTTGTCCAACCTATAAGGTTATATCTTAAATGGTAATCTTTCTAATCACTTGGAATACCCATGATATGTTTTACATGGGGGTTTTGTTCCAAGATCACCACTTGTCCAAGCTAACTCTATTGAAACATAGAGAGAAGAAAAGGTCCACCACTTGTCCAAGCTAGTCTCCATTGAACCAAGGAGAGAAGCAAGCTCCATCATTTCTCCAAGATAGGCTAGCCTGGATAAGTGCACCTTGAAACCAACCTTCCTATGAGGCAATAGAGCATATGCTACATATTTTATGTATGCCCCATGCCTCAAATTAAGAAGTTATAGATTAGAAGTGGACCTTGCTTGAATGTCACATGCATTAAACTAAAGAAAAATAGCCAAGTGTATTGTATTCCTCAATGGATCCTTGCTTTCACAAGTTGTGAACCTTGAGTCACTTTTACATTAACTTGGACAAGTGGTGGACCTAGAAACCAAGCTCTCCATGTTGAGATAAGTTGTAGGTAGGACAATAGAACATAGACAACGATAATGGATGCAATATACTCGTCTCCTAATAATCCAATTGATTGAAACCATGGTATTTTAGTTGTTTTCATTGTGTATTGTATGTGCATAAAGTGGAATGAGACCTTAAGAAAACTCAAATTTTTGACAAAATCTCTATATTTTGTACATGATATATTGAAAGTTGTCCAACCTTGGAATTTGGATTTTCCCACTTTACCTAATATGGTCTTTTAAGCAATATCGTCATCATAAACATGACATGAGGCATGTTTAAAATCAATAGGCAAATCAACAAAAATATCAATATCATCATTGGCAACATTCGGAATGGATGGTTGTGAAGAGGAAAGTTGCTCTATAGGAAGAGTTTCATCTTCTGAAAGAAATGGAAAAGCCTGAAGCAATGATTTAGTATCATCAGAATCATCCATGGACCATGAGCCTCCCATAAGTTGTTAGTTAAAAGTAGCATCACGATTCACAATTACTTTCTTGAAGGAAGGGTCATAGAATTTGTAGCCTTTTGAAGTGTCAGAATATTCAATAAAAATAACTTTAAGACCAGGAGCATCAAGCTTTGTTCGTGTTTCTTTGGGAACATGAATATAAGAAATACATCCAAAGGTTCGAAAATGAGATACAGAAGGAACGTCACCTGTCCATGCTGTGATGGGTATCTTACCAGAGGGTGTAGTAATAGGAAGATGATTCTAAATAAATACTGCTGTCAAAGTAGCTTCAGCCCAGAAAACACGAGATAAGCCAGAATGAATCAGCATACATCTTACAACATTGAGAATAGTGCGATTCTTTCGTTCAGCAACATCGTTCTGTTGAGGCGAATATGGAATAGTGTGTTCATGATGAATTCCACTATCATCACAGTAACTCACAAACTCTGAGAAACATATTCGCCTCCATTGTCACTACGAAGCTTCTTAAGGCGACGACTAGTTTGAAGTTCCGAAGCCTTGTGGAATTGTTTGAAAACAGATAAGGCTTCAAATTTTTGTCTAAGTAGAAATATAGTCGTATACCTTGAGAAATCATCAATGAAAGTAATGGAGTAGCGATACTATGATCTCGAAGAAGGTAGAGGTCCACATATATCAGTATGAACAAGATCCAGTATGTCATGAGAATGAGTTGTATTTGAAAGAGGAAAGGGTTTACGATTGTGTTTCCGAAGAGCACAAAATTCACAAATTCCCATATGGGGATGGGCTTTAGAATCCATGCCATGAACAAGATCACGACGTTGAAGATCAAGGAGTTTTGAGAAATCAGCATGAACAAAACGGTGATGCCATACTTTGCAATCATGAGCACCTGGAGCAGTGACAACATTTGCTACAGCATCGTTGAGAGAGAGTTCAAACAAGTTACCATTTCGAGGAGCAGTGGCTATAGTCTGTCCGTCTTTCTCAATTCGGCATTTGGTATGATCAAATCCAACAAACAGACCAAGATCAACAAGTCTAGCAACTGAAAGAAGATTACGTTGAAGATCTGGTACATGTAATACTCCTCGCAAAATTCGAGTGGAAGAAGATAAGGTGCCAAGATATAAGTCTCCAATACCCTTTACATGACAAGTAGTATCATCAGCAAGATAAACAACACGTTCAACTGGCAGTGGATGATAGTTATGAAGCCACTTAAACTGATATGTCATATTTCTTGTAGCACCAGAATCGACAATAAAAAGTGATCCATCACGTACATGAAGTATTCTGTCTGGAGCAACTGAACATAGGACGCAGCTTGTTTCTGGTACAATGTTGTTTCGATGTTCAGTAGCATATGCTCTATTCCCATCTGTGTCGAATCGACGCTTATAGCACATATGAGTGGGGTGATCAGATCGTCCACAATATTCACAAGAAGAAGAAGAAGAGTCTCTAGATAAACGAGGTTGCTTTGTGGTAATATTGTTTTCTTCATCATATTGACGTGACCAACAATCATCTTCAGTATGGCCATTTCTCTTGCAGTAAGAACATTGCTTATTAGGAAATTTGAGACGAGAGAAAATATTACCGCGACGGCCACCTCTACGGTTTCCTCGTTGTAATGGAAGCCTTCGAGCATAAAAAGCACGTTCCATCTGTTGTGACTCAGTCTCCTCTTGTGAAATCATAGCTGTATCATGACTAGCATTATGACGTTCTTGACGTTGAGAGTATTCAATTAAAGACATGCAGGCTTGGTCGAAATCAAGACCATCTTTATTAGAGAGAATAGTAACAATGTTATCATAAGAAGAGTCCTTCACCGTATCAAGGAGAAGTGTAATCAGTTGCTTTTGTGGAACAGGATCACCGGCAGCAGCAAGTTGATTAATAATAGATTTGAAAGATTCAATATGTCCCGTCATGGCAGTACCAACTTCATATTGTAACTTGTTAAGCAACCCTCTCAAATAAAGTATTTCTGTAATAGATTTCTTCTGAAAGTTTGCAATAAGGTACTTCCATACATCGTGGGAAGTAGGCAGTTCATACATATCAAGCAAAAGGGAATCAATAAGAGCAGAAAGAATACACCGACGAGCTGCTTTATCACGTCGTTGCCAATCCGTATAGGCAACATTCCAAACTTCAAATATAGGTCCTTCAGTGATAAGCACGTTATCATTATCTGTATCAACAGGCTGAGGCGGACAAACACGATTTCCAAGAACAACATCGGAGAGTTCATCGCCTTCAAGAATTAACAACATCTTTGCTTTCCAGCCTGGAAATCCTTGACCTTGGAAAGGAGGAACAGAACGCTGGCCAGAAGGAAAGCCGTTGACGAGAATATTCATAGCCATATCTTGTTGCGAGAAGACGTATAAGATAAGATCGCAGAATCTGCACACCATATACGGTGAAGGCCGCAATTGAGAATGAGAGAGATATGAGGACTGCGTTCTGTCAACGATAAACATAAGAAGGATGCTCAAGGAACGTCCAAAGATGTGAGAGACGTCACCCAAAAAGGCAGGGTAAAGGAGACGTTAATAATAAAAGAGTCCTCAAAATAGAGTGGCGTGAAACGCAAGATTGACGGCCACAATACGAATAGCAAAACGCTAAATCTTCTCGAAAAAGTTAACGCCAAAATAAGAAATACAATCGCGGACGCTTCACGAAGAAGTAGGACGAAGAAAGCTGCATCAAGCTGAACACTACAAGAGGTTGTGTGCTCTTGTGACGCTGTTAGCGACGGAAACACACTGGGTTTTTATAACCCCCGACGTTGCTAAAATCGTCGCTACGGGAGCGTCGCTATATGCGTCACTATGGGCATCGCTATAAGCGTCGCTATATAGAGACGCTCATAGCGACGGTCATAGCGACAGTTATAGCGACGTTTACACAGAAGTCTATAGCGACGCTCATAGCGACGCTACAGAGCCATAAATAGCGACAGTTATAGCGACGCCCGAGAGAAATTTTTTTTGGTGACAGGGCATTGAATGCCCTGCCACCCATCAACCATATTGTACTTGATTCACGTTTTAAAAAAAGTGCAAGGGTAGATAATAGACCCAAAATAGTCACCCACAAGACGCATTGTTTGCAAAATTGACAAGCGTAAAATTGACAATTGTACACATCATAGGCAAAAAGAATTGATTGGCAAATGTAATAATGACAATTGTACAACATCATAGGCATAAAGAATTGATTGGCAAAATGAACTGCGGTGACAAATGTAATAATATACATGGTTCAAAAAGACGTATAAAATTCGTCTCATGATACATAAGCTATGAGAAACCCTAAACTAATGCTATCTAGCTACGGCTAAACTGACGTCGTCTAGTTAGACGTCTCATCGTGTCCAAGCGGCGTATCTGTCGGATTCTGCAAAAAAAGACAATAAGACAGCTTTCAGTAAGTATAAACATATAACGACATTTATAAAACAATACAAAAAATAGAAAAGAGTAAACCCTAATACTAACCATGCCGCCGCGAGAACTGAGAATGTCTATCAGGGCCTTTAAGCCCTTCCTGCCTGCGTACTCGCGCTCGTACGGTGTGGGATCACGTCCTGTCATCGACCACTGTCAAAATATACAAAGAATTCATTATGTTAGAATTAAAAAACTCATAAACCCTAAACTATCGAACATAAAGAGCAATGCAAAAACACTTACAAAATCGGCCTCAAGTGATGCCCATCCACCGCTCCCCAAGTGGTGCGAGCTCCCTGCCTCTACTCGCGCTTTGGCTGCATCCTTTTGTTGCTTCCACTTGTCGGGATTCTCGCGCGCTACTTTCTTCGCATTCTTCCAATCTTCTTTGGCCAGCCAATCTGGCCTGTTCCACCCATTCTTGATTGCTTTTTGCACTTCGGAACGCTTGTGTTTGCAGTATTCGCACATTCGAATCTTCATCAGGTCTTCATTGAAGCGCTGATCCCGTGTTGGAACGGGAAACTCATCATGAAGTATGCTGATGACTCTGTTTTTTAAATCACTTGGTACTTCACTCCATTTGTTTAGTATGTAGTGTCTAAACAGCTGAGAGCAAAGACCACGCATGTGCGAGATCACCTTCTTGCCGTCATCATCCATGATGATGCTGGCGCTGAAGTCGACGGAGTAAGGCAAGCCCTCTGGCCGATGACGCGTAAACCTGGGTGTCCCGGAGGGGGTCTCTAGCGGTGTGTCGATGGGGGTACGGACGTCAGGTGTCTCCACCGGCGTCTGGGCCCCGAAGCGAGGAGTGTCGAGTGGGGTGGCTCCTGGCAGAGTAGGTAGAGGTGTGTAGCTGCTAGGAACATTCAGCCGCGCAAAACCTAGCGTAGATGGTGATGCTGTGGCTGGTGTGGGGGCGGGCAAAGAAGGGGAGGGTAAAGAGCCTCGTCGAACACGAGGCGGTGTGGAGGCATCGGCGGCGGAATCCCCACAACAACCGCCACCGCCAACACATGATTCTCTAGAAGATACGCTTGATGACCTTCATAGATTTTCTTCTTCAGTGAGGGCGCCCTACGTGCATTCAGTCTAGGTCCACATGTGACACATGCTCTGTATCCGCTTATTTGAAGCCCTGCATTTATACACATGATAATAGATCAACTATGGGAAAAAACAAGATTTACAGTGTCTGAGTGAGGAGTGTCAATAGATCACCTGAGCATTCTGTTAGCCCGGGATAGTCATGCATGGTCCACATTAGAATGCCTCTGATCAAAGCATTCCGTCGTCCTGTGTGTCGGCTCATATCCACCACCTCTATGCCAATCCACAATTGTTGTAGCTCTTCCAATAGTGGACGAAGATACACATCCATATTCTCCACTTTATATCGCCCTGGCACAATCAAGCTTAGCCATAGGTGCCCCTTCTTCGTAGTCAACCACGGGGGAATGTTGTAGTTGACGATGACAACGGGCCATACACTGTAAGATGTTGATCTTTGACCAAATGGATTTACGCCATCCATAGCCAGGCCTAAGCGCAAATTTCGAGCTTCCCTGGCAAAATCCGACCATGTTCCATCTATATGTTTCCAGGCTGCGCAATCTGCAGGAATTCGTAGCACACCATCCGAAGATTTATTCTCCTCATGCCATGATGCTAGGGCAGCCATGGACTTACATTCGAAGAAATGCTTGATGCGAGGAAGCAGAGGAAAATGTCGCAAAACCTTTTGTGGAATTTTTGTCCCGTAGAGATCTACTCGATATCTTTCGGAATCACATTTTGTACACTTCTCCATGTCTATGTATTCCCCTCTGAAAAGAATGCATTCATTAGGACAAGCGTGGATAGAATTGTAATCCATCCCCAAGTTTCGCAAAATCTTTCTTGCTTCATCTTGAGAATCTGGCATCACATTGTCAGCTGGTAGAATGTGCTCTTTAAGCAATCTACACAACATAAAAATACGATACAGTCGTGTAAAAATCTATCAGATCATTATTTATTTAGATTTTTATTAAAGTAAACTAATTGTAATAGATCACATGAAAAGCGCTGTGACGCTAGTGTCACTCCATCCAAACTTTGCCTGCATGTTGAGAAGAACCAGGAGTGCTTTCAATCTAGACATACGTGCTCCATTATACAATGGCGTATCGGCTTCACTTTTCATATCATCATAGATAAGCCTTTCTGAATCCATGATCGTCTCGATCATTTCATCAATCTTGGGCTCAAACATTGCCTCGTTGGGAATGTGCTCTGCATGATCATCCCCCAAGCTGTCAGAGGCTACATCTTGTGGCCTCACATATGCTGCTTGACCAAAGCGCCTGCGAACACGTCTATTGGGTTGCAAGATTGCTGCTTGTTGGCCAGCGTCAGAGTCCAACGAGTTATAATTGGCAACAACTCGATCTATAATAGATGGATCGAACTCGCCAAATTCGCGAACGTGCTGCAAAGAAACACGTCTTGTCCGACGCACAGCATGCTTGCATTGATTACAAGGACATAAGACCCTCGTTGAGAGATAGGTGTTTCGGTTGGACGGTCCCACATCCTCGTCACTACTCATAATGAGGATAAAAATCTTATAACTTGGACAACAAATTTAATATTCTATTGGCATTCTTCGTCTTATCTCTCTCTCTCTCTCTCTCTCTCTCTCTCTCTCTCTCTCTCTCTCTCTCTCTCTCTCTCTCTCTCTCTACCTCACATTCTCTAGTCATGTCCAATCCCCGCACACCTCGACCTAGAGGTGCACGGAGATCAGAACCACCGGGTTATAATCTCGTCTTTATTGGTCAATACCTATATTTGTGGGTACAAGAAATCTACAGACCCACGTCTACATGATACTGCATGTAGTGGACAAAACCCCGTTGCCTCTTCTCTAGCTGTAGCACTTCACAGCATCTTAACATCTTTTCACAGTAGATCTGTTCACTGTTCGTCTAACTTTAAACCCTAAACCGTAATTAATTCTTGCGTGGACTCGATCTAACGTAAATAAGCGTAAATCTAAATAAACGTAAATCTAACTAAAAATAAACCTAAATCTAATTTAACGTAAGTCTACATCTAACCTAATCTTTAACGTCTTTTGGGATAGTTTCCTACGACGTTAAAACTCTCTTCTTCTTGTGTGTGTGTGTGTGTGTGTGTGTGTGGGTAAACCTAAATAAACCTAAGTCTAATCTAATATAACATAAATCTAAATCTAACGTAAATTATGTTATATTAAAAACAAAGAACTAAACTAACAGAGATTATAAGAACTTTAAAAATGATTTAACACATAATTTTTCACATAACTCGGCAAGAGTTGGCATTCTCATCACTAAAGATGTGAGAGTTTACTTCCGGCGGTGACGCTGCCTCATCTCCATCCACATCTGACGACAGCAATTGGCCCTTTGGACCGTTCTTGCTCTTGTTACTAACTTTGAAGTACGTTGCTGTTGAATGACTAGAGGTTGTCTAGATGGTCATTGTCGGGGATGTAGTGACTCTTGCCGCCCTGAAGATCCACCTTCTTCCCTATCTTCTGAAGACATTTCACCAATCCTTTTGGATCGACGGAGCCCACCATGAGTGAAGGCAGCAATACCCTATATTCCATTGAGGGCTTTCTTCACCCGCTTCATGCAGGCATCGCAGTCTATGGAGACCTAAATCTAATCTAATATAACGTAAATCTAAATCTAGCGTAAATAAACGTAAATCTAACTAAAAATAAACCTAAATCTAATCTAATTTAACTTAAATAAATCTAAATCTAATTTAACGTAAGTCTACATCTAACCTAATCTTTAACGTCTTTTAGGATAGTTTCCTACGACGTTGTAACTCTCTTCTTCTTGTGTGTGTGCGCGTGTGTGGATGTGTGTGCCAATAAAAAAGAGATAAATGGTATAACCTTTCTATCACCCATGCCAAGTATGATAGATTGGTTATGCCATTTCCCTCTTGAATAATAGGTCTTGAGTTCAACTCCTCGTTGGCTAGATCTTTAGGTATTTTAATTTTAATTAGTTTCCTACGACGTTAAATTAGTTTCTCTCTCTTTCACTCTCAATGTGTGTGCGTTTTTTTGTTTATGCATGTTTTCTCTCTCTTTTCCTCTCTCAATGTGTGCGTTTTTTGTTTATGCATGTTCTCTCTCTCTTTTCCTCTCTCAATGTGTGCGTTTTTTGTTTATGCATGCTCTCTCTCTCTTTTCCTCTCTCAATGTGTGTGTGCATTCTTTGTTTATGTATGTGTGTGTGCGTTTATGTTTATGTTTGTACTCTCTCTCTCTCTCTCTCTCTCTCTCAAAAAAAAAAAAAAAACACTATGTGTGTGTGTGTGTGAGAGAGAGAGAGAGAGAGGGAGAGAGAAAGAGGGGAAGGGAACATGAGAGTGAGGAGAGGGAAGGAGCATACCTGGCTCTCCTTCCTCTCCTCATGTGTGTGTGTGTGTGTGTGTGTGTGGAGAAGAAAGAGAGAGAGAGAGAGAGGGAGAGCGTTACCTGCTCCTTGCTTGAGGGCGCCGAAAAACTCAGATCTGAGATCTGAGTTTTTGGGCGCTCTCTGTTATTTTTTTTAGCCCAGCCGGCGTCGCTATGAGCATCGCTATGAGTTTTTGAGCGTCGCTATGAGCATCGCTATGAGCATCGCTATGAGTTTTTGAGCGTCGCTGTGTGAGCGTCACTAATATGAATAGCCTCTTGTAGTGCAATTGCAGTAAAAACAGCATAACTTTCTGCTGCGAACTCCGATTGACGCAAACCTAGAACTCAAATCGAAGAGCTTGAGGAGATGAACAAGTTTTGGATGAAAAGTGTCATTGCGCTACGCTCCATCGCGCTTTTCCCGTTTCTCCAAATTTTGAGCAGAACGCCCCGAAAAATTGAGATGGAGTTCAGGGTGTCATCAACAAGAAAACGTAATCAACGATTAGATTGATTAGCAATAAACGCCACATAAAACACTAATCATATTCTTCTTAACAGAAAACAACCACAGTTAACAAGAATCAATGCTCAAAAATAAAATTTGTAGCAATTTTGAATCTTACATGCAAATCGCATACACATACTGTTTTGTCACCATGAAATGAATCGGCGCGTGATCGTTACCGCTCTGATACCATGTTGAGATGTAGAGAGACAGAGAGAGAGACGATACAAGAGACACACCATATACGCTCCCAAAGACTGATTCATATTGAGGACAAGATACAAATATATAGGTGAGACCAACTTGAGTAGAGTGAGCCATAAATAGCTCCAACACCCACCTCAAGCACAACCTTAGCTTGCTTAAGGTTCCCACCTCACGCACAGTCCTAGCTTGCTTAAGTTTAGGTCAGGTTCCCACCTCAAGCTCAGCCCTAGTTTGCTTAAGGTCAAAGGACTTTTAACATTAACCATTGGAGGTCTTTCATGAAGCTAGCCCTAAGGTCTTTTAAACTTCATTAGTTAACCTTGCTCTTTGACAGACCATCTCTCATTTGGGCCCCTTTACCATTGGCCCCGTAATGAGATAGATCCGTAAGCACATGTCTATATTCTAACCTTTGTTCCCGTTTATTATCCCATATTAAATGATCAATTTAATATGAGAAAATCATTTGGGTTGGTTAGATATTAGACATTTAATGAAATTACCTCTCTCTTGAAATCATAGTCGTCCTTGACTATGAGGTAAAAGAGATAAAGTCATAGCCATTAGTCAATTTTTCTTAGCGGGTAGAGGATCCCTTTTTACCCTATGACATCATTCCAAGATGGATGACTAATCCATTTGGTGCTTGGGAGACATAGCTGCCACAAGCATGTCTGCTCTTTAGTCCATTTCGTCCTCCCAAGTAGAGTGACAAATTCTACATGTTGTTTGAGAGATGTCGTCATCCCAAACATGATTCGTAGTATGCATACCACTTAAATCTGTGCACAATAAAGAGAGAATTAGTCTTATAAGACAAAAAAATTGATCATTTAAAAGAAACATGTACATATGGTTACTCTAATGTAGCATTGTAAGCGTTGAAAAGGTTCATACTATCCTTAAGCTGGATTCCTTGCATCCATCTAGCATCTTCAAAAGGATAATTTTTGAACTTAATAAGATATGTTACCATGTCTTAGTACCTTGTCTTCATGCTGAAGGATAGCTTTGGGTTGTAGTACGTCTTCTTGCTCTTTGATTTGGGGAGGGTCTTCAATAATTGGTTCATTTTGAGGCTCTCCTTTGTAGGGCTTGAGTAGGCTCACATGAAAAGCATTGTGTATGAGCCAATGGTTAGGTAACTTGAGTTGATAAGACACCTCATTGATTGGCTTCAAAAATTGGAAAGGACCATAGTATCTTTTTGCTGGTTTAGCATAATACTTTCGATGGCCCGTAGGATTTTTTGCCCGTCGTTTGCCTCAATCGAGCCTTAGGAAACTTAAGTAAGACCCAATCAGTTTCTTTGAACGTTAAGGCCCTTCTGTGCTTGTGAAGCAGCTTTTTGCCCTAGTTGGGAGATGGATATAGCCTCCTTAATATTTTGAAAAGATGCTTGCAGGTCATGGATATACTCATCGGCAACAAAGATCTTCCCATGTACTTTAAGTCACAGCAAGGGACTTTTAGATCTTCCCTCTATGATTTCAAAAGGTGCTTTTCCCGTAGAAGTATGGATAGTATTATTGTATGCATACTCTACAAGAGGTAAGTACTTTTCCCATTGTGAGTGTTGATCTACTTCTGTAACATAGGTCTTTAGTAGATCAATAATTGTAAGATTGGCTATCTCACTTTGGCCATCCGTTTGTGGGTGATAGGCCGAAGAGAAATTCAATCTTGTACCTAGATTTTCAAAGAAACCTTTCCAAAAATTACTGGTGATTATAGGATCTCTATCTGACACGATGGATACTGGCAATCCATGGTGTTTGAAAATCTGTGATATGAAGAGAGTTGCCATTTGGTGTGCCTCAATAGTATTCTTGACAGGGATAAAGTGTGCTTGCTTGCTAAACCTGTCGACTATTGTCCATATTCCCATATTCCCATGGATAGATTTTGGTAATCCAGAGATAAAATCCATGGATATACTCTCTCAGGGTGAATTAGGAATTGGCAATGGCTGGAGTAATCCAGGTTTCTTCCCTCTATTATACTTGGTCTTTTGGCATACTACACATTTTGAAACATACTCTTGTATGTCCACTTTCATGTAGGCCAATAAAAGTACATCTCTACTCCTCAAAGAGTAGGTTGAATGCCTCTATGCCCTGCATAGGGAGGAGCATGGGATTCATACATGACTTTCTCACGAAGGTAGTGGGTAACACATAGCCTATTGCCATGGAGAAGATACCCATCCTGCAAGGTGAATGGTTTCTCTTTCTTCCCCAAAGCAATGGCTAACATTATGTCTTTAAAGTCAGGGTCAGTAGCATACTCATCGATCATAGAAGATAGATCATTGTGAGTTTCTATTGACACAGCATTAACTTTTGGTCATCGTGAAAGTGCATCAGCCACTTGATTGCGCTTACCAGCAATGTGAGCAATGTGGAACTTAAATTGTGAAAGAAAATTTGCCCACCTCATTGGAAAGCTTTGTTTGCGTCATGAAGTAGTTGAGACTTTGATGGTCTGTTCGTAAGATGAATGGAGTCCCCAATAGATAGTGCTTCCATGTGTCTAAGGCATGTAGAACAACTAACAACTCTTTTTCATAAATGCCTAAGACCCATTCATCCATGTTGAGCCTTCGGCTCTCATATGCTATGGCATGCCCTTCTTGAAGCAAGACTGCTCCAAGGCAATCACCACAAGCATCACATTGGACCTCAAATGGCTTTGAGAGATCCGGAAGCATAATGACTGATTGGGAGATAAGCTTCTCTTTGAGCTTGTCAAAAGCACTTTGCTCCTTAGGAGTCCATAAATACTTAACATTTTTCTTTGTTAAGTCATACAATGGTCCTGCTTGAGAGAATTTTTCTATAAAGCGTCTATAGTATGCCAACATCCCAATAAAGCTTCTTAGCTCATGTAGATTCCTTGGATTAGGCCATGATTTTATTACCTCCATTGATGGATCCATACGGATACCATCTCAAGAGATAATATGACCTAAGTATTGAATCTCTTGAAGGAAAAAATCACTTTTCTTTTGACTGAGAGAAAGCTTATTCTCCCTTAATGCTTGAAAAATCACTTGAAGATGTTGCTTGTGTTCCTCCAAGGAATTGAGATAGATGATGATATCATCAAAGAACACTCTAGTGAATTTGCGGTAGGGTCTAAAATTTTTCTCCATTAATCAATTGAATGTAGCTGGTGCATTAGTCAAGCCAAAAGGCATGACTAGATATTCATAAAGGCCAAACGTTGTACGAAACGCGGTCTTTAGAATATCTTCATTCACTATCCTTATTTGATGGTAGTCACTTTGAAGGTCAATCCTATTGAAGTAGGTAGAACCTTGTAGCTTATCAAACAGATCTTCTACCTGAGGTACGTGAAATCTGTTTTTGATAGTGATATGGGTTAGTGCGCGATAGTCCACACACATGCGGTATGTACCATCTTTCTTTTGCACTAAAAGGACTGGAGAGAAAAAGGGAGAGGAGCTAGGCGTCACGTTCCCTTTGTCTATCAATTCTTGTACTTGCCTCATGATCTCCTCTTGTGCTTGTGAAACTCAATAGGGAGGTTTGTTAGGCGGTGAGCTTCCTGATAGGAGCTCAATTTGATGGTCATCATCCCCTCGTTTTGGAGGTAAGTCCATAAGGATATCATCAATGAACACATCTTGGAATCCTTTTAAAAAGTTAGACAAGTCTAACTCTTCTTGATTCCTACCATTCACCTTTGATGAAACATTAGGACCTTTTAGGGATTCTTTGACAAAAATCATGTACCCAGAAACTAAGCTTCTCATTAACTTATCAAGGGTGAGAGGATTTACAAGTGGTATAGTACAACCAGACTCATTAGCGTCTATATACATATATTCCTTCACCTGAAGGTGAAGTAGATTCTCCTTTCACGGAACTTCATCTTGGCAGCCATGCGGTTGAACCATGGTATCCCTAGGATAGCATCCTCATGTTGGAGAGGAGAGATGAATAAGTCTTCTTTGTCGACATAGATTTGGACTTGAAGCCTCAAATTCCCAATCAAGGGAGTAACAGAGGCCTTTTGTTCGTTGAAAGTAGTGGTGCAGCCAAACACTGTCGATCCAGGGGTATGCAAGAAGCAGGTACATAAATCTTAGGAGGTGGCCGGCACCGTGTTTGAGGCCATGCTTGATGCAAGGTGTGGCCCGAACTATTGGGAAGTGTATGTCATATGTGGCGTTTAGCAGGTCAAAGATGCTTTTTTAACTCAATTGGTAGGAGATCTTAAATAAAGCACATATCGGCCAATTGAAAGTAATGATGGCACAGGCTGGTCAACGGTCGTATCGGTCATCACATCTCTAGGCGAAGATCTCATCACCCGGGGACCATTCTTGTGAAGCGGTCTTTGTTTATTGATGACCATGAAGACTTGGAGCTTTGTTTTGATAGTGCTATGGCATGTACGCGGACTCAAAGCACGCGGCCAACCATAAGCATAACCATTCTCCTGGTTCAAGAGAGAATCATGGTGAACTTGTGAAGTGGCGCTGAGCAAGATTTTTTAAAAGTAAAGGCTTGGAGTTAACAGCAAAAAAAAGAAAAAAACGAATTCTCCTGCATGGTAAGGTTGCCAGTCAGCTGCTTCACGAGCGCAGTTCTTGCCTGAAGGGAGCTGCAGTTCATGAGAGAGAGGGCCTCCACTTGCAGACAAGGGAGGGACAGTTGGATAGAAGGCGGGCTTGGGCGCCATACTGGAGAAGAAAAGAAGCCAGGCCTGCAATTCAAGGGGGTGGTGGGCTGCAGTTCATGGGGAAAGTTGCACCACCTGGTGGCCATGCAAAAAGGGAAAGGAGGTGGCGTCATTGAGGTGGTGGGCTGGCCTAGAGCAGAAGAAGGAGGGACGACTCAAGGGGGGAAATGGCATAGGTGAGGGCGCCATCTGAATAGAGAGGGGTCGGCATCGACTGCATGACGAGAAGGGCCGGGAAAGGGGAGTTTTACAAAAGCTGCCGATGGGTTGCAGGCAAGGGGACCCCGACAATAGGTTTTGGGATGCATAAGGCAAGGTGTCTGGGGTGTGAGTTGAAAGCGCTAGCTTGAGGATGCTATGATGGGAGGCCGCATAGGTGTGAAGGAATAGGGAACACTACAGAGAAAAGAACAGTGAGATGGGGGGCTCCTGTAGAAGGCTCCAAGCTATATGAGGGTTGCAGGGTGGTGAGAACCCAAGGAAAGGGCACAGGTTGCATGGTTGTGAGTAGCCAGGAGACTAAGGGCGTCAAGAGTAGGGGAGACCGCCCGATGTAGGTCAAAGAGGAGAGCAACGTGTGAAGCAAGGCCTTGAGAAATTGGGGGCCACTCACAAGCAAAGCAAGTGGCAAGGCAGGACCTGAGAGCAAGGAAGAGAGAGCGACATGTAGAAGGGCCTCTTGGCACTGCAGTAATAGGGGCTGCTGAAGAGCACAAGGGGAATTGAAGAGCCTCCAGCGTGGAGATAAGAGGGTGGTAGGGAGCCCATTTTTGGGGGAGAAAGTTCCAACGTCAAAGAAAAAAAGCACCATCACAGGGAATTCGAAGGCAAGAAGAAAAAACGCCAATGTATTACATTTTGTTTCCTTACTCTTCCAATAGAATCTGGAGTGCCATTATCGGAAAGCCGAGGCTCAAGGCTAAGGTAAAGGGGAGGGCAACCTCTAAATACACTGGAAGATGGGGTCAACTTGAAAATTGCCTAAGAGGGGTTTGTCTGATCCAAAACTAAAGGAGGGCGATTTCTACATAATTCCATCATTGAACACTTTTGAGACTGGTCGGGTTGGATTGCTATTTGTGCAAATGTATCATGTTCATTTTTGCTCTCGTGATTATGTGGGTATGTCAATTGCTGTGTTCTATATGTGATTGTGGTATTTGCTTTGTGAATAAAAGCTATTGGGAAAGCTTAAGTCTACCAATGATCTTGAGGTGTCTGAGAGAGTTAGGATTGCTGATATGTGATTATATGGTGCTATGAATTCTCAAAGGTCGAGATAATTGATTGCATTGCCTTGCGAGAAGATGCATGTAGTCAGGGCTGGTCGGGGGTTGGGGCAAGGGCAATAGAGGTTGGCAGCTTGGGTATTTGTGTATGCGTGAAATAGGGGATAGGGGTGCTGTGGAATCACTGGGCTATAGAGAGGCATTCACTGAGAGTGCTGATGGTTTTCCCATTTCCCCCTTTCCATCTTGTGGTGCCTCCACTGAGGATCCACTGATTTCTTCCTAACAAGTTCTTTATGAATCAAGATGAAACAAGAATTTCAAGGTCTTCATGAATCAAGATGAAACATGAATTTGGTCCAGAGTTCAAAGGAGATGAAGATGCAGACGATTGGATTGCCAATTTTGATCTATTTATACTGAGAGTATTGCAGATGCCAGGTGATGAAGCAAAGCTCCAGACTCTGCCTTTGGTGCTGCGAGGTAAAGCAAAATCTTGGTTCGATGGCTTAGAAGATGCACAAAAGCACAATCGGATCAGATTTCGAGAGAACTCTCTACAAAGGTATCGAAAGGTTGTGTCGGCTTCGGAAGCAGATGTAAAGCTCAAAGGTTTGCAGCAGGAAGTAGGTGCAAATTTTGATGATTTTGTTGATAAATGTGAAGCTTATTGGGGGGATTTTGCGGCTGCTACCAAAGCAACCAATGCGGGATATTTTAAGCCCAAAAGGTTTCTATCCTGCTTGCATCCCTATGTTCGTGAGAGAGTGTATGATGAAGATCCAAGTACCTTTGATGAAGTTGTCGAAGTTGCCAGAGCAAAGAGTCGAAAGATGAAGAAGAAGATGGAGGCAGGATTGCCACAGTCTACCATCATAGCAGCCAGTGGATCTAGGCTCAAACAGATGGAGGAGCATCAAAAGGTAAAAGCTCATTTTCTTGATATGCATTTGATTAAAGCACGTGAAGATGATGCCAGGGTAGAAGAGGTAGAACAAGTGCCAACCAGGTCTCAAAAGATACAGAGGGGCATATTCAGAGTGCCACTCAGTTTGCTTGCTCAAGAGGACGAGGTGATAGAAGTTCTTAAAGAAGAGGTGTCAGTTCTAGAGCCAGTAACGAGGCTGACAACAAAGGTGCAAGAATCGGCAAGATTAGAAGAGGAGTCCGACAGTTCTCATAGCTCCAGCAGCAGTTTGGACACAAATAGCATGTGGGAGACAGAATCCATCTCTTCTAGGTATGAAAGTTATGATGTTTTTCATGTAGATGAAGTGGAAAAAAATGTATGCGAGTTGCCTGTCAACCAGTTAAAGGTCAAAGAGAAGTATAGTGATGCACCTTGTCTGAATCTGCCAGTTGAGCAAACCTATCAAATGTCTTGTGATGGTGAGTCCCTATTGGAAGAAGAGGTATGGTTTGATTGTGCATCCGATTTAACTGAAGATCAGGCTTTTGAGGATGACTTGCAGAAGCTAGAAGTAGAAGCGGAGGTATGTCAAGTTGATTTGTCTATGTAAGGGGTGGGGCAACCTTGCCTTGATGGACATGTAGAGGGGTACTTTGAAGTTTCAGAGTTTGTGTGTAGCCGTGGAGAGCTAGCTCCGATAGATAACTCTATGGAAACTGATACAGGTACAGCCTATGAGAGTGGTGCTCCATGCAACGAGGAAGGTGCCACCAACCTTGCAGGTGATGAGGTATTTGAAGAACAGGTATTTAAGCTCTAGCAGGTCATGTTCTTGAGTATGAAAAAGTGGCCTTGGAGCCATTTACAGAGGGTTTGGATACAGGTTTGCAAGGGGAACAGGTTTACTTGGCTATTTTGCAGGTGGAGGCAAATGGCAGGGTCTTGCTATTTTATGTGATGCTATGGATACATGTGTTATTGGAGGTTCCTTTACAGGTATTTTTGTATCAGTGGAAAGGCTTTTTTGAAGTGGACTATACCATGGAGGGTTCTATAGCAAATGATAGGATAGCTGCTTATGATTCAGGTTTCTCAAGTACTGATGGCAAGTGTGCTTATAGCGGACACGAAGACTTATGGATACAGGGTGAAAAAGCTCCAAGCTATGAAGAGCTGAAAGGGTGGCGTGTTTATTGGCCTACAAGTGCAAAGAAAGGCTTGGATGTACATGTTTTACAGGTGGATGGCCACGGTCAATATTTTTTTTTTGATCCAGGTGGAGCCTACACTATGATTGGGGAAGCTGTGAGCTTTCCATTTGCCCCTGGAGGATGATGCAATAGCAAATGCTTTTCTCTCTATCTCTATCCTATCTATATAGCCACTATATATCTAAGTTATATCATTCTCTCTATACAGTCTTCTTTTATTTAGATAATACTGTGGTTGAGCATGAATGCTCAACGAGGGGGTGGTCAATGATGGTGCAGCCAAACACCGTCAATCTAGGGGTATGCAAGAAGCAGGTACATAAAGCTTAGGAGGTGGCTGGCATCGTGTTTGAGGCCATGCTTGATGCAAGGTGTGGCCGGAACTATTGGGAAGTGTATGTCATATGTGGTGTTTAGCAGGTCAAAAATGCTTTTCTAACTCAATTAGTAGGAGAGATTAAAGAAAGCACATATCGGCCACTTGAAAGTAATGATGGCACAGTCTGGTCAACGATCGTATCGGTCATCACATCTCTAGGCGAAGATCTTGTCACTCGAGGACCATTCTTATGAAGTGGTGTTTGTTTATTCATGGCCATGAAGACTTGGAGCTTTGTTTTGATAGTGCTATGGCATGTTTGCAGACTCAAAGTAGGCGGCCAACCATAAGCATAACCATTCTCCTGGTTCAAGAGAACGTGTGAAGGGAGCTGCAGTTCATGAGAGAGAGGGCCGCCACTTGCAGACAAGGGAGGGAAAGCTGGATAGAAGGCGGGCTTGGGCGCCATACTGGAGTAGAATAGAGGCCAGCGCTGCAATTGAAGGGGGTGGTGGGCTGCAGTTGATGGGGGAAGTTGCACCACCTGGTGGCCATGCAAAAAGGGAAAGGAGGTGGCGTCATTGAGATGGTGGGCTGGCCTAGAGCAGAAGAAGGAGGGGCGACTCAAGGGGGAAAACGGCATAGGTGAGGGCGCCATCTGGATGGAGAGGGGTCGGCATCGACTGCATGACGAGAAGGGCCGGAAAAGGGGAGTTTTACAAAAGCTGCCGATGGGTTGCAGGCAAGGGGACCCCGACAATAGGTTTTGGGCTGCATAAGGCAAGGTGTATGGGGTGTGAGTTGAAAGCGCTAGCTTGAGGATGCTATGATGGGAGGCCGCATAGGTGTGAAGGAATAGGGAACACTACAGAGAAAAGAACAATGAGATGGGGGGCTCCTGTAGAAGGCTCCAAGCTATATGAGGGTTGCAGCTATATGAGGGTTGCAGGGTGGTGAGAACCCGAGGAAAGGCCACAGGTTGCATGGATGTGAGTAGCCAGGAGACTAAGGGCGTCAAGAGTAGGGGAGACCGCCTGATGCAGGTCAAAGAAGAGAGCAACGTGAGAAGCAAGGCCTTGAGAAATTGGGGGCCACTCACAAGCACAAGGGGAATTGAAGAGCCTCCAGCGTGGAGATACGAGGGTGGTAGGGAGCCCATTTTTGGGGAAGAAAGGTCCGACCTCAATGAAAAAAAGCACCATCACAGGGAATTCGAAGGCAAGAAGAAAAAACGCCAATGTAGGGTAAAACCCCCAATTTAAGGCCACCTGAGAGAGGGAGCTTAGATCTTTGATCTCCGAGCTCAATTATAACCAGTCAGTAGCTCATTTGATTCGCTTCGTCGAGAGCTTTACGAAAAAATTGATCTCAATTTTTTTGATGATCGGAGCCGAAAGTTATAAATCCATTTATGCATTTCTGTGTAACAAAAATGGGTGTGAAAAAGAAGACAAACCAACCCCAAAAGAAAGACATGGGTGCCAACAAGGGTTAAAGTCATCCATTGCCCAATGAAAAGGTTGCATTTCAAAAAAGATGAACGTTGAGCATTCTTTTGAATTGCACAAAGTTGGTTCAGTTTTGTCTTATTATTCGGGGTGTCATTGTCCTTTCTTTGGGGGGTGGTTTTTTATTGGCCCCTTTACCCTATTACATTTTGTTCCCTTACTCTTCCAATAGAGTCTGGAGCGCCAATATCGAAAAGCCGAGGCTCAAGGCTAAGGTAAAGGGGAGAGCAACCTCTAAATACATTGGAAGATGGGGTCAACTTGAAAATTGCCTAAGAGGGGTTCGTCTGATCCAAAACTGAAGGAGGGTGATTTCTACATAATTCCATCATTGAACACTTTTGAGACTAATCTGGTTGGATTGCTATTCGTGCAAATGTTATCATGTTCATTTTTGTTCTTGTGATTGTGTGGGTATGTCAATTGTTGTGTTCTATATGTGATTGTGGTATTTGCTTTGTGGATGAAAGCTATTGGGAAAGCTTAAGTCTACCAATGATCTTCGGGTGTCTGAGAGCGTTAGGATTACTTATATGTGATTATATGGTGCTATGAAGTCTCAAAGGTCGCGATAATTGATTGCATTGCCTTGCGAGAAGATGCAGTCAGGGCCGGTCGTGTTGGGACAAGGGCAATAGAGGTTGGCAGCTTGGGTATTTGTGTATGCGTGAAATAGGGGATAGGGGTGCTGTGGAATCACTGGGTTATAGAGAGGCATTCACTGAGTGTGATGGTGGCTTCCCTTTTCCCCCTTTCTAGCAGCATCGGCAGTTACAACATCTCCCATCTCAAAATCTTGAATGCCCAACTTGGTGGCCAACTCCTTTGATATGAAGTTGAGAGTAGAACCAGGGTCAAACAAGATGCATCCGGATATAAGCCCGCTGTCTCCTCTCTCTCCGACCTTCACCATGCATCACTGGGGTGCTTGAGAAAGGGGAAGACTAGAGCATCCCTCCACCATCTACAATACAACAAATAATATTTTGAGCCACGGTGACAAGATTAGTGTAACCTACAACATACGTAATGTGTCAATCAAAGATGTCCAACCTATACAATATGCATCACGCCGTGCAAGCAAAGTGGGGTTGCTCTTCGGGATCTTGTGTGGACTTGATTCGTGCACTGGAGTGTCCCCACTTCTTGAAGGCTTTGTCAAAGTGGTTCCGTTTGTATTTTTGCAATGTGTGTGCAAGTGTGCAACCATGCCTCTCTTCAGCCTTCTCGTGTTGAATGGCAACGTGTTGATTCTCGCCCTCCATTTTCTCGGCCATCTCAAGCACTCTCCTACACCAAATAATAAGACACAAGTTAGATCACCAACAAATTGATTTGAGGACATAATCACTTGATCCACCTTTTCAATTGCCACTAATACATGTGATATTGAAGCCAATGGATCCTTGCCTTCTTCATGAAGCCTATGCCATTCTCTTTCAAAGTTGCATCACCACCTTGGAGCAAGTCAATTAAGCGGCATTTCCTAGCAAAGGAAGAAGGAGTCTTCTTTTTCATTACGAGATAATCAAAAGAGAAAGATATCAGAAGACTTAAATGATATTTACTTACTCTTTTGGGCTAATGCTTGCATGTGCAACCTTTGCCACTCTAGAGGGTGTCATTTTGGTGGTCTTTTTGTCCCAGCCTATAAATAATATATATTTTTGAAAAAATTTGTTGTTATTTTCTAGATTTGCAATGGTTGCTATCTCAAGCCCTTTGCACGTGAAATATTGCTCTTTTGAGATAACGCAAAAACGATACTTTCTCGTATCCGTCGGGTGCCAAGTCGCAGTCAAAGCTCTCTTTTGATGGCAGCCCTTTAGTTTTACTATTGTACATAGCATCAAAATCTTCTTATCATTTACAAAGGGCACAATCAAAACATATATAATAAAAATTCATAATCAAAACATATTCTCATTTAGCATTGCTTTCAAGCATACCTTCCAAGTAAGTTGAGCAAGGACAACCATTGGCAGTTTTAGCCACTTTGATTTGTTTGGACCCCTGAAGTTCAAAGCCCTTTCTACTGCGGGATGTGCTCTTTTTGAAAATTTCTACAAGGGTGAAATTGGGTCCACCAACCTTAGCTTTCTCATCATGAATATATCATGCGCAATGGTGTGAGGAACTGAAACCCTTGTGGCCCTGTTTAGCACTCGGATGTAATACACATTGTCAAAAACAATAAGATGCATTTACATTTGCAAAAAACAGTTGGATTTACTTGTTTATCATGCCCAAAACCAATAGAAACTCCGCTGTCTCATGGGGTTGAAAATCGACAAGCACGCACTCCACCCTTGGTGCCTTCTCAATTGGGATGTCGTTCTTGTTCATCCATCACATCCATGCCTCCAATCTGTGATTTCCATCCCAAACCACAAAGTACCTCTTGACCGTGTGACTAAGCTTGGGGATCATTAGACAAAGCTCCTTGTCCAACTCATATGACATTGCAAGATTTATCAAAGTTGACCACGACAAGAGAATTTCTTATGATCGTCCTCAAGAATCTTCTCACTTACAATAACTTGCCATGACTGGTTGGTAGCTTTTATTTACAATGGAGACTTGCAAATCCACCACTTGGTCATCATGTGTGCGGATGGCGGGGTTTGAAAGAAGTCAACGTAGAAGTAAGCGCGGAAGTTTGCCATCATAGGGAGATCCTTGAGAATCCACCCAACCCAAAGAAATCTACTTGTCAACTACGTTTCCAAAAGCTTCATTTCCTATGTCTTTTGTGGTAGTAGTTTCCACATAATGGCTCAATTCTCCACTTGATTGCCTTGTTCCACCCACACCAGTTACGACGGACACATTCCAATCTAGCGAGCTTAAGTCTTGATATTGTTCTTTATCTTGAGTACATCGCAGAGGGACTCCTTGCGGCGTAGTAACATAAACTTCATCCACTATTGTTTTTGGAGTGACTTTTTGTTCTCATAGTTTAGCTAAAGAATTATAGAAAATAGATAAAGGTATTGAAGTTTAGAGCTTGAGAGAAAGAAAGTGGGATCAAGGTAAAGCTTCACACAGAAATTAGTGTAAGATAGGGAAGTAGAGATGAGGAGACATAGAGAACTTGAAATAAGTGTAAGATAGGGAAGTAGAGATGAGGAGAAATAGAGAACTTGAAATAAGTGTAAGATAGGGAAGTAGAGATGAGGAGAAATAAAGAACTTGAAATAAGAAGATATGAAGAGCTAAGAGTTGAGAATGATATGAAAAAGAGCTGCTAGAAGCTCTTTATAAAGTTTTCAAATTAAAAAATTATAAATTTTTTATTTCTTTAAAATATTTGAGATTTGTGTGTGTATGTGTGTGTCTGTGGGAGGTGGGTGCACGTGTGTCTGTGGGAGGTGGGTGCATGTGTGTGTGTGTGTGTATGTACGTCCACACGCGCACTCACCCACGTGGGCATATGTGTGTGTGTAACACAACATACACACACCCCCATGGGGTGGGTGTGACACAACACACACACACATCCCACGTTGGTGTGTGTGTGTGTGGGGCGGGCGAGGGACACACGCTGCCACGTGACGGCGTGTGTCCTAGCGTGGTCCCATGGCTCTTGGCGCATGGGGACATGCTATCCATGCACCAAGGGTCGTTGGACAACATGTAGCCCAAGGACCACGCATCATCTACTGGCAGACCAGTGGCCACGTGGTCTACCACGTGTACTGTAGGCAGCCTACAATACACATGGCATGCCACACTGGCCACATGGTCTACCACGTCAACGACGTTGTGGCCAGGGTGGCATGCCATGTGTACTGTCGTTGGGCGATAGTACACGTGACATGATACGTGGTGCCAAAAAGATGCCATGTGTCATGCCATGTGTACTATCGCCCTAATAGTACACATGGCATGCCAGCTCGACACCGCGCCGCGATCGACGTGGCAGACCACGTGGCCATCGTGGCATGCCACATGTACTGTTATGTGGCAATGGTACACGTGGCAAATCATGTGGCCATGAAGCGGCCTGCGTGGCCCTTAAGCTATGCGTTTCCCAGTGACCGTTGGTCACACGGAGACACACGCCGTAGTGTGGCGCTTTCTCATGCTGCCAACCCCCCCCCCCCCCCCCCCCCCCCCCACACACACACACACTCTCGCCCCACACCCGGGCATCCCCCTCGATCGCCCACACACCCCTCCACTGTACACCCGGGAACCCATACATCCGACCGCCCCCCTAGCACACAAACACACACTGCCATCGGGCTCTTGGTGCATGGGGAAGGGGCCACACGCCACCCCTCTCCCACACACACACACACACCTCACACTGAATGTGTGTGCTTGTCACACACGCTTATTCGCTAGCGCACACACTCGCACACAAAAATTATATTATATATAATTTTGAAAAACAATATTTTTTAACATTATATATTTTTAATATTGCTTTTAAATAAATTTGTTAAAATAATAAAATAGTATTAAATTTAAATTTATAATGGCTATATCATTAGATGTGTGTATATAAACAATTTGTTAGTTTTTAAAATGTGATCTTATGCTTAATTATTTGTTTAGCTTATTATTATGGCTTGTTCTTTATTTTTCCTTGATAAAGAGCTTTCTTATCCTTTTTACAATGGTAAATTTATAATATTTGAATCATTTCTTTTAGAAATAATTTCTCCCATGCAATTTAAAACTTAAAAAAACCTCCTAGAGAGGGAAAAAATGCCCCGGCGGTCCTAAGTGTGTTCACACACATCACTACCATATGTATATAGTAACATAGTATATACATCAATGACTCTAGGGCTAACTTATCTTTCACTTGTACACTAAGAAATATACTCTCTGTTGTGTGCCTTGAGCTTCTTTATCTTCTCCAAGTTGTGTGTGTTTTCTTGCAACCCTATTCCCAACACAATCAAAGGACAATACTCTGACTGAATACTCTCCTCCATAAGCACTCAAGAACGGCTATAAATCAGCTCCGAATAGCGCTCGAAGCACTCACGACGATAAAGCAATCTTGCTCACAACCAATCGGCTCTGAAGAGTGTGTACACGATGCTTACGTGCTCGGCATATTGTACAAGGAAGGAGAATGCAGAGAGTTTTGGGTGGAGCTCTCTGTGAAGATTCAAATTAATGCGTCACTGCTCCTTATTATTCTATATAACCAAAGAATGGAGATAACATTAGTGGTGTTTAACCAGTTGGCCTGAACCCTGATAACTAGAACTCCACCAAAATGTCCATCGCTGCATCAAGCCAATTGCTAGCTCCATCAAGCCAGCTGTTGTAGCTTTGTCGGAAAGAATCACACGTCCCAAGGCATCAACCATGCAAAAGTGTGGTGTTCTTTGTTCAATGCAATGATGTCTTTTCTCATCAAGTAATTCAAATACATTTGCCACTTCCACTAAATTTGAGCAACCTCAAGCATTGAGCACAAGAAGAAAGTGAATGCATGTGGGCATATTTAATCATTGCAAATAGTCCAGAGTTTCCATTGCATGGGCAAATACTGGCCATCACACCGCACATAATTTGCAAAAGCAACTTACTGGCTTTGCCTCTATTTGCATATCTGGCAAGCAGTTTGATCGAAAGTACCGCTTTTTGCATGTCAACCAAGGTTTTTCCAATTGAGGTGCTGAAGCTTTGGAAAAACGCCTCACAGGTTCAAAGAGGTCAACCATGCTAAGTTTGTTTGGTGCAATCACAACTCCATCCATCATGAAAAAGTTTCTTTCTTAGGTGAAATAACAGCTCCCTCTAGCTTGAATATTGGGCCAGCATAATGGAGGTGTGTAATCACCCTGCACCCAACTCCAAATTTGCCATTGATGGAGCACAAGAAGTTTCTCACAATAATTCCCACCTTATGACTTACCTCAACATCATGAGCTTTTGTGAGGGAGGCACCATATACCTAGCTTGGTACGATTGGGAGTAGGGGACCGCCGGCCCGGTGGGGGGGGCGGTGGTCCCCTACCGCCAATCGTACCTAGCTAGGTATGCGGTGCCTCCCGAGCAGAATCTCATGATGTTATGCATTGTATGAAAAACACTAAAAAAGGATCTCTTTTCCTACATGAGAAAATTTCTAAATCTTCTTATGGAGGTCATCAAGTCCCTTACTGGCTGCAATTATGTAGCCTTCATCCAGCCCTGCTACATACATTAAGCCCATTAAGTAACCTGATTTTTAGATGCTCTCATGTTGCATCCGGACTCCAGAGTATCTAAGAGAGCACATTCCAAGAGAGTGCATCTAGAGAGAATCCCTCGCATCGCCTTTGTGGAAAACAACGAGTGCATTTTATTTGTGAGCTTTTATTTTTGTGCTGTTGCAATTAAATTATTATTTTTGAGCTTAATGCCACTACTTTTTGTTTCATCAAAGATAAACATTGACATATGGCTTCCGCCGCAATAAGAATCACATACTAAAAAATTGATGGTAACCCATGTGGGTGACCTATAAGAAAAGATGATGAAGTGGATATTGGAGAAAGAGACTCATAATACCATAGTGTAAGAAAGCAACCAAGAATGACTAAAATATCCAAAAACATTTCACAAAAGGCACACACACTAGAGCTAACCTATAACAAAATTTCCATACTCTTGTAATAGTCCCCAGGAAATACATTTTTGAAGATAAATTCAGGCTAATGTTTTGGGTGATCAATGACCAAAGTGTTAGTGGTTGACCTATCAAAAAGATAATAATTAATATATCCAAAAACATTACATAAATGGCATTGATAAAAGAGCTTATATCAAAAACTTCATGTGATTCATTATCAAAAAAGGATACATCTTATGTGGCAAACCCAATAAAAAGGCAAGGTCTATGGTTGCTAGTCCAAGGTTAGTGTATGACCATGTGTTCCTTGGGTTCTTGCTTGGGTTGAAGGCCAAAAATGTGCATGATCATGTAATACACGTGTTTGTAGACAAGAAACACCTTTTGAGTAAATTCTCTCCTTTGAAAATCATGATATTTGCAATTAGGCTCTTTTTTTATGTGAACATTATATGAGCTCTTCAAGTGTTCTCAAGAAATGGCATGCAGCGTTAATTGTGTTAATATAACCTCATCCATAAAGGTCCCAACCATGTTATTAATTGCCTCCAATCTTGGAGGCTACCTCACCAAATGCATGTAGCTCTTGAGAGATGACTAGAATATTGATGGCCATATCTTCATATATGGATGAGGGATAAAAATATAGAGGACCATCTAGATCATTGTGTAGAGGTTCTTTGCATGCCTTCTTTGGGTCCTAGGTTAGGTCAGCGGGAGAAATTCCTTGGAGGGTATAATGGCTACATTTGCTATGATGCATGACCCCACCTTCACTTTTAGTGAAAGGTATTTCGTGACACTAGGGCAAGTTTGTTTTCTCACATATGGGTTCTTACGAGACATAAAATTTTTCCTAGTTCTAAAGACATAGAAGCTACTACAATACCTGATGTACTATAAAGCCTGCCCCACCATTTTCTTGTAACATTTGATGGCTTAAAATCTTTTGTGTAGCGGAATTTAGCATGAACCTAGTGGGCATTTCATTAGAGTTGATTCCTAATGAGAATTACAAGAGTGCTTGGGTGGAGAGAGCAACAAAAAGCATAACACCTAGTTAGATAGCATCGACAATACTTTCAAAAGAGAGAGCAATTAAGCTATTGACAACAGTTGAGGACTGGATTTGCATGGAGCCGGTCCCCCCTCCAAAAGGCTTTGTATTATGGTTTCTCCCATCAAGAGAGACATTGTACAATACAATTCTTTGTGTTCCTTCAAGACTAGCTAGTGCAATGAAGATGGAAGCTTCATACACCAAGCAAAACACTTAATCAAACACAACTTGAATTATCCCCGTTCTCAGACCCAAGACCTCACACACCTTCGAAGATGGTGAGAGCTAGCAGGGTATGAGAGTAGATTGAGAGGAAAAAGAAGTATCTTACGAGAAAGAAGTACATCTCCTCACATAATCACTCATATTAGCATAGCTTAGCTTAGTAATTATCTTGGTAGAGAAGATGAGCATGCATTGAAGCTTGGCTCTTGGTTGGATTTGCATCCACATGCCAAGAGAGTGTTGATGTAGGCTTCTATCTCACAAGCTTGGAGTAGGTGATGAGCTCTCCATTAAAGCTTGGGAGGAGATAGAGGATTTTCCCTTCACACATGGTCAAGTGTGAGAGTGTGTGTGTCAATGCCAAGAAAAAATCAGCCCCCCCCCTCTCTTGGGCGAGCCCTAGCTGCTAAATAAGTCTGGCTTTTGCCTCATTGGACCTCCCCAGGTCAAGCCAATAGGGATTAAGCAGCATAAGTGATAGCCTTCTGACATGTGTCCCCCTTTCCCCTTTTGTGAGAGCTTTAGGTAATTAAATAATTAAACTAAACTCTCATTGGACCCCTTTGCCTCCTGGCCAATAGGAATCAGGCAAGCCATGGGGCTCCTGAATGCTCATTGGACCCTTTGGGAGACTGCCCAATAGTCTTCTAGGACACTTAATTCTTATTGGTTTCTTTTATTAAATGTTTTTAAATTAATTAAACTAGATTTACTCTAGCCTAATTCTCATTGGTCCACTTCAAGGGTCTTCCAATAGGAATTGGGCACACCTTGTGGGCATCTGGCCTAGGGAGCTGACATGTGTCCCTCATTCCCTTTGTGTAAAGGGAGCCTGTGTGTGTGTGTGTGGCTTTCTCTCTCATCCCCTAGCTTTGGGGCTCGCCCCCTCCCATGTAGGGATGTAGAAAGACTTTTAGGGCACACACAAAGCATCCAATTTTTCCTAGGGTTGACCTTTGGACACAACCTTTGAATTTTGGAACCTTAGCATTTTGGAAGTCTTAATGGGCTGAACCTTAGGGTCTTTTTGGCCCATTTTTTCACATGGCTCTTTTGCAGATGGCCCCCCCTTTGGATCCCTATTTTCCCTCCTTTGGATCCCTACTGTGGCCGGTCTGCTAACTTAACCAATATTCTAGCTTTTTCTCCCTTGGCACTTCCCCACATTAAATGATCAGTTTAATATGAGAAAATCATTTAGGAGAATTAGATATTGATTATTATGACGTACATTACCTCTCTCTTGAAATCATAGTCGTCCTCGACTATGGTGTAGAGAAGATAAAGCATATGCATGAGTCCTTTTCTTAGCGGGTAGAGGATCCCTATGTTACCCTACGACATCATTCCATAATGGATGACTAGTCCATTTGGCGCTTGAGAGCCTGAGGCTGCCGCAAGCATGTCTGCACATTAGTCCTATCAGTCTTCCATAGTAGAGTGACAAGCTCTACTTGGTGTTCGGGAGACGTCGTCTCCGCAAACTTGATCTAAGCATGCATACTACTTCATTTTTGTGCACAAATAAAGAAAAAGAGAGTCTTATAAGACAAAATTTTTTTTTGTTCATTTTTAACATTTTGTACATTTGCTTACTCTTGGGAAGCATTAAGCATTGACAAGGTTTAGGTTATCCTTTAATTGTATGCCTTGCATCCATCTAGCATCTTCAAAAGGATAATTCTTAAACTTAATAAGGTATCGTCTGATAGTCTTACCGCCTCTTAATACCTTGTCTTCATGTCGGAGAATGGACTCGGGCTGCAGCACCTCCTCGTGGTCCTCGATCTCCGGTGGGTCTTCAATAATTGGTTCTTGAGGTGGCTCTCCTTTGTAAGGCTTTAAGAGGCTCACATGAAAAGCATTGTGTATGAGCCAATGATTGGGCAACTTAAGTTGATAGGCCATCTCATTGATTGGCCTAAGAATCTGGAAGGGACCATAGTACCTTTTTGCTAGTTTAGCATAGTACTTTTGGTGGCCCGTAGGATTCTTGCCCGAAGTGTGCCTTAATCGAGCCTTGGGAAACTTTAACAAGACCCAATCGTTTTCTTTAAAGGCTTGGGCTCTTCTGTGCTTGTCAGCAGCAGCCTTTTGCCTTTGCTGTGAGATAGAGATAGCATCTTTAATCTTTTGGAAAGATTCTTGTAGGTCTCGGCTATACTCATCTGCAGCGAAGATCTTCCCATGTACCTTAAGTAGCAAGGGACTTTTTGATCTTCCCTCAATTACCTCGAAAGGTGCTTTTCTTGTAGAAGTATGTACAGTGTTATTGTAAGCATACTCTACTAAGGGTAAGTACTTCTCCCATTGGGATCTTTGATCTACTTCCGTTACATAGGCTTTTAGTAGATCGAGAATGGTTAGGTTAGCTATTTCACTTTGGCCATCAGTTTGTGGATGATAGGCCGAAGAGAAGTTTAGCCTTGTTCCTAAATTCTCAAAGAGACCCTTCCAGAAATTACTGGTCATTCTAGGATCTCTATCCAACACTATGGACATTGGCAAGCCATGGTACTTGAAAATTTGTGAAATGAAGAGGGTTGCCATTTGATGGGCATTGATAGTCTTTTTGACAGGTATAAAATGAGCTTGTTTACTGAACCTGTCTACTATCGTCCATATTCCCGTATTCCCATGGATAGACTTAGGCAATCCAAAGATAAAATCCATGGATATGCTCTCCCACGGTGAATTAGGGATTGGCAAGGGTTGAAGCAATCCAAGTTGCTTTCCTCTATCAAATTTTGTCTTTTGACATACCACACATTTGGAAACATACTCATGTATGTTCACTTTCATGGTAGGCCAATAGAAATATGTTTCAATTCCCTTTAGGGTAGATTGAATCCCTCTATGCCCCGCATATGGGGGAGCATGAGATTCATACATTACTTTCTCACGTAGTGAGTTAGTAACGCATAGTCTATTGCCATAGAGAAGATAACCATCTTGTAAAGTAAATGGTTCTTCTTTCTTCCCTAATGCAAGGGCTGAAATCACATCTCTAAAATCGGGATCAATAGCATACTCATCTATCATTAAAGATAGATCATTGTGAGTTGCTATGGAAACCGCATTCACTCTCGGGCGTCTTGAGAGTGCATCGGCTACTTGATTATGCTTGCCAGCAATGTGAGCAATATGAAAATGAAATTGCGAAAGGAAATTTGCCCACCTCATTTGTTTGTCGGAGAGCTTGGTCTGCGTCATGAAGTACTTAAGACTTTGGTGATCCGTTCGTAGAATGAAAGGAGTCCCCAATAAATAGTGCTTCCATGAGTCTAAGGCATGTAGAACTGCAAGGAGTTCTTTTTCGTATATGCCTAGAGCTTGCTCAACAGGATCGAGCCTTCGACTCTCATAGCCTATGGCGTGCCCTTCTTGGAGTAGAACAGCCCCAAGGCAATCATCACAAGCATCACATTGGACCTCAAATGGTTTTGAGAGATCCGGTAGTGTAAGCACAGGTTGAGAGATAAGCTTTTCTTTAAGCTTTTCAAAAGCATTGTTCTCCTTAGCAGACCACGTATACCTAACATTTTTCTTTGTTAGGTCATGTAATGGTCCCGCAATTTGTGAGAACTTTTCTATGAAGCGTCTATAGTATGCACACATACCTATAAAGCTTCTTAGTTCATGAAGATTCCTTGGTTTAGGCCATCCTTTTATTACCTCTAACTTGGATGGATCCATTTGGATTCCATCTCGAGAGATAATGTGACCTAAATATTGAATCTCTTGCAAGAAAAATTCACTTTTCTTTCGATTAACATAAAGTTTATTCTCTCTTAAAACTTGAAATATTACCTGGAGGTGTTGCTTGTGTTCCTCTAATGAATTAGAGTAGATGATAATATCATCAAAGAACACTCCAGTGAAGGTTCGATGAGGTCTGAACAGCTTCTCCATCAAGCGGTTAAATGTGGCTGGTGCATTAGTCAAGCCAAAAGGCATGACAATGTATTCGTAAAGACCAAATGTAGTACGAAATGTGGTCTTTACAATGTCTTGATCAACTATCCTTATTTGATGATAGCCACTTTTTAGGTCAATCCTACTGAAGTAGGTCGATCCTTGTAGCTTATCAAATAGGTCTTCTACCCGTGGAACGGGAAACCTATTCTTGATAGTGATCCTATTTAGTGCTCTATAGTCGACACACATACGATATGTGCCGTCTTTCTTTTGCACTAATAGCACAGGTGAGCAAAATGGAGATGAGCTAGGCCTAACCATGCCCTTCTCAATTAACTCATGCACTTGCCGCATAATCTCCTCTTGTTGAGCTTGAGAAACTCTATAAGGAGGTTTGTTAGGCGGTGAACTTCCTGGAAGAAGTTCAATTGCATGGTCGTCATTACCTCGTTTAGGAGGTAGCTCACAAGGGATGTCGTCAATAAAGACATCTTGAAACCCCTTGAGAAAATTGGATAACTCTAATTCCTTTTGGTTGCTTTTATTTTCTTTTGCTAAAGCATTAGGTTCATTTTGAGAATCTTTAACAAAAATCATGTACACGGAAATAGAGCTCTTTATTGACTTGTTGAAAGCTGGTGTATGTACAATGGGGATGGTGTTACCCATCTCCCTAGCATCTATATACATGTCCTTTTCCCTGAACTTAAAGGAGATTCTCCTTTCAGGAAATTTAACATGGGTAGCCAGGCGGTCAAACCATGGTGCCCCTAGGATTACATCCTCATGCTTGAGAGGAGAGATAAAGAAGTCCTCTTTGTCCACATAGCCTTGGACATGAAGCCTCAATTTCCCGATTAAGGGAGTGACTGAAGCTTCTTGCCCCTTGAAGGCACTGTCTGCGGGTAGGATATCTCCCATCTCGTAGGATTGTATGCCTAGCTTGGTGGCTAACTCCATAGATATAAAATTGTGAGTAGAACCAGGGTCAAAGAGAATAAAAGCATCATGTTCTCTTACCTTTCCCCAAGCATGGCATAGAGGAGATCCTTTGTGGTGAGTTTGGTGAATCTCCTCCTCTTGGATTTCAACCAAAGAAGCTCTAGGAGGATCTTGGCAGTTGTTCTTTTGGGGACAAGCGCGGTACGCATGCCCTTGTTCGCCGCACTTGAAACACCGGTTATCTTTACGATAACGCTCAAGCTCTTCAGGAGAGAGTTTATTCTTTCCTTTGTAAACTCCCTTCTCTTTAGCTTTGTTGGAATTGCCCTTAGGAGACTTTTGGACATTGTCCTTCCCCTTAGGCTCATTGGAACCCTTGTTTTCCGGGGGCTTATTATTTCTTTTACCCCCCGTTTGGAAATTGATTCGCGAGGCCACCATAGTATGGTGTATTACCGCCGATATGGTACGTGGCCTTTGGGAGTTGACATACTCCGCCATTTCTTCGGTTAAGCCCGCACAAAATTGTTGCTTTTGCTCTCCAAAATCCAACTTTTTGAAGACAGTGGCTTTGAGTTGTAGGTCCCAAAACTTGTCTACATATTTGTGGATGGATTCATTGGGAGAGAGCTTTAAGCTTCGCCATTCGGTGAGTACTTTGTCTTTGGCATCAGTGGCCAAAAACTGCTTCATAATGGAAGCTCTTAAAGCCTTCCATGTTCGTGGAGCTTCACCGTTGGCTCGTAGGCTAGACCACCATTGTCTGGCGGACTTTTGAAAGTGCATAGCTACATGGCGTAGCTTAGAGGACTCCGTGAAGCCCTCATCTCCAAACGCCGCATCGAATTGCTGGATAAAGGCCAAAACTTTGTCTGTAGCACCGAAGGTGCCATCATAGGTAAGGAAAGAGATGCTCTTCCCTCCCTCTTTGAATTTCTTCAGCTTGGACGACCTCTTCCATGCGGCATAGGATTTTCTATGGCCTCTTCTTTTTGATGGTTCAAAAGTTGCACCATCACTTTCTTCAGAAGATGAAGAATTTGAAGAAGGTGGAGAAGAGGGTGACCTCTTTCTCGCCTTTTTCTTGTCTTGATCTTTGTCGTCTTCACCATAGCTTTCATAAGAGGAAGAGGATGAAGAAGATGGAGAAGAGGGTGTCCTCTTTCTCGCCTTTTTCTTCTCTTGCTTTTTATCATCCCTCTTTGAATTATGGCGTGGAGAAGAGTGTGATGGTCTTCTCCGCTTTGGTGGTGATGGAGAGCGTTTAGCCCGCCGTCTTCGTGGAGCCATCTCCGCCGAGGTGGCGGGAGACTCGCTTCTTTCTCGTTCCTTCGGTGGAGGCTCTTGAGTTCTCCTTTGGGAAGGAGGTGCATCATCAAGAAGTAAGTTCTTGAGCCCTTCATATGGATTCTCTTCTTCTTCCCGAATCGGAGAGAGACCTCTTTTGGTAGTCTCACAAGGAGGCTTCCTAGGTGTTCTCTCGTCATGGTAATGAGCTTGGAGAATCCCGTGAGCATGGAGCTGCCGTTGCACTTCACTTTGGAGAGATGGATTGCCCATGGCTTGTTGAAGCCTAGAAACAAGATAATTAACAAGCATTGAAGCATCATTAGTAGCTTGCTCATGAGCAAAATCAAAGTTATCAACATTAATTTCACTCTCTTTAATATTGTCAGCCATTCTAACAACTTTTAGGTGTACTTTGGCACTTCAAGCCCTAGTTGCTACTCCTCTTTACCCCTTTAGAAAAAGCACTCAAGCTACTGTACCCGCGGCTCGAATACCATTAATTGCAAGGAATAGAAGAGAGGGTCTTTCAACACCAAAACAGCACCAGCTCCTGTCAAGCTTCTAATAGCTCAATAGTGGTTAAGCCGTAGGCAAGCCTCGTAGGACTCCACTATTAAGACCATAGCTCTCGACGGTGATGCCCCGTTAACTGCACAAAGGCAGGCGCACTGAAAGGCTGAAAAATCCCTATTCTACTTACTCACAGGCAATTAATAATACCAACCATTTGTAGCTAGCTTGAGGACCTCCCTTCTTGAGCAAGAAAAGAGAAAACCTGGCTCTGATACCAATGTAACATTTGATGGCTTAAAATCTTTTGTGTAGCGGAATTTAGCATGAACCTAGTGGGCATTTCATTAGAGTTGATTCCTAATGAGAATTACAAGAGTGCTTGGGTGGAGAGAGCAACAAAAAGCATAACACCTAGTTAGATAGCATCGACAATACTTTCAAAAGAGAGAGCAATTAAGCTATTGACAACAGTTGAGGACCGGATTTGCATGGAGCCGGTCCCCCCTCCAAAAGGCTTTGTATTATGGTTTCTCCCATCAAGAGAGACATTGTACAATACAATTCTTTGTGTTCCTTCAAGACTAGCTAGTGCAATGAAGATGGAAGCTTCATACACCAAGAAAAACACTTAATCAAACACAACTTGAATTATCCCCGTTCTCAGACCCAAGACCTCACACACCTTCGAAGATGGTGAGAGCTAGCAGGGTATGAGAGTAGATTGAGAGGAAAAAGAAGTATCTTACGAGAAAGAAGTACATCTCCTCACATAATCACTCATATTAGCATAGCTTAGCTTAGTAATTAGCTTGGTAGAGAAGATGAGCATGCATTGAAGCTTGGCTCTTGGTTGGATTTTCATCCACATGCAAAGAGAGTGTTGATGTAGGCTTCTATCTCACAAGCTTGGAGTAGGTGATGAGCTCTCCATTAAAGCTTGGGAGGAGATAGAGGATTTTCCCTTCACACATGGTCAAGTGTGAGAGTGTGTGTGTCAATGCCAAGAAAAAATCAGCCCCCCCCCTCTCTTGGGCGAGCCCTAGCTGCTAAATAAGTCTGGCTTTTGCCTCATTGGACCTCCCCAGGTCAAGCCAATAGGGATTAAGCAGCATAAGTGATAGCCTTCTGACATGTGTCCCCCTTTCCCCTTTTGTGAGAGCTTTAGGTAATTAAATAATTAAACTAAACTCTCATTGGACCCCTTTGCCTCCTGGCCAATAGGAATCAGGCAAGCCATGGGGCTCCTGAATGCTCATTGGACCCTTTGGGAGACTGCCCAATAGTCTTCTAGGACACTTAATTCTTATTGGTTTCTTTTATTAAATGTTTTTAAATTAATTAAACTAGATTTACTCTAGCTTAATTCTCATTGGTCCACTTCAAGGGTCTTCCAATAGGAATTGGGCACACCTTGTGGGCATCTGGCCTAGGGAGCTGACATGTGTCCCTCATTCCCTTTGTGTAAAGGGAGCCTGTGTGTGTGTGTGTGGCTTTCTCTCTCATCCCCTAGCTTTGGGGCTCGCCCCCTCCCATGTAGGGATGTAGAAAGACTTTTAGGGCACACACAAAGCATCCAATTTTTCCTAGGGTTGACCTTTGGACACAACCTTTGAATTTTGGAACCTTAGCATTTTGTAAGTCTTAATGGGCTGAACCTTAGGGTCTTTTTGGCCCATTGTTTCACATGGCTCTTTTGCAGATGCCCCCCCCTTTGGATCCCTATTTTCCCTCCTTTGGATCCCTACTGTGGCCGGTCTGCTAACTTAACCAATATTCTAGCTTTTTCTCCCTTGGCACTTCCCCACATTAAATGATCAGTTTAATATGAGAAAATCATTTAGGAGAATTAGATATTGATTATTATGACATTCTACACCTACATGTTTTTCACTATAGCGATTTGTGAAGTTTTTTTCAAGGGCTGGATACGAACTACCAGCGTACTGATGCAAGGTGGAGGTGATGGTGCCACAAGAAATTGTGGAAGGGATATACACAACTTATACATAGTGATGACGCCCCCCCCCCCCCCCCGCGAGGGCTCAAAGTACTGGAGGCTCGTGGAATATACATTCATTCTTATTTTCATGTGGATATGATAAGGGAAAGTACTCTAGCTAGTATTTGTCCTATTTTTTCTAAAGAGATGCTTTCTTGGCACTAGCAGATGCTTTCAAAATGTTTTGTAGTGGCTTTTTTTTTCAATACTTTGGGTGCAACCACACCCCTTTTGAGTTGAGTTATGGAGGTCCACAAGGTATAGATTCTTATTTTTATGTGGATCTAATAAGGGAAAATACTTTAAGTTACGTCTGTCTTTTCCTATTTTCCCTAAAGAGAATGGTTTCTTAACACTAGTAGATGCTTTCAAAAGGTTTTGTAGTGGCTTTTTTTTTCAAGACGGGGATGCAACCACATCCCTTGTGAGTTGAGTAAATGGGGGTCCATGGGGTATAGACTCTTATTTCATGTGGATCTGATAAGAGATAATACTCTAACTAGTATCTGTCTTTTTCTATTTCTCATAAAGAGAATGCTTTCTTGGCATTAGTAGATGCTTTCACCACCCCCTAAATAAGGGAAAAATTATCTTTTACTATTTTTCCTAAAGAGAATGTTGTCATGCCCCCCACCCCAAACAAAAAAATGAGGCCCTCGACAACACTTATGCCTTGTCCTGATGATCCAAGTATGTTCAACTATTTCCAATGGAAGAAAAACGGCTATTGTGCACTAACAATAACTCAAGTGTCGATGTTGTACCATAGCCATAATCTTTCCATAGACAAAGGTACAAAACTTACATGCATTAAAATATAAAGGTAAAAATTTATGTAAGCATCACCATGATCCATTCAAATTAGTATCATACAACACTAGTGATGTTCTAAAAAGAAGCACTACTTCTCTTTGCACCACCTCTAAAAATTATACACCATCAATTTTTGTGGAAAAGACACAATCATCTACCATGTAGCTATGGTATGATAGAAACAACCTCTCTAAAATATTTTCCCCCCTCTCTATATTGTAGCTCGGTATGTCATGACCTTCAGAATGCCAAAGATACCTGTTTGTAAGATTAAGCACCTATTTGAATACACAAATTCCAAATATGATATTACTAGACCATGAAAGAAACTCTCCATGGGAGAAACAGAAACAAAATTAATTCAATAAAACAATAGGGACCTTATGGCCTCTCTAGTGTGACAAGATGTCAATATTCCTTGGAGTCACACATAAGTGTCCAAGTATGATGAATCACAAGCCCCACTCTCGACACATCTAAACAAGGAACTCCCCTATGTGCTCTCCTTTGTTTTAGTAGAAATTTCTTGAAAAACACCTCTCCACCTTCATCATTAAAACCTCCACATGAGACTAAGGACGTTCAAACTTAGTAAAAACACAACCCAAAATCACTTTTTAACAACACTGTTTCTCATTATTACTTAGTGTATAATAGATGTTTGAGCTCTCTAGTCATCCGCTTACAAGCGGATGATCACAGAGCTCAATAACACTTATATTATATGCAATTTTAAGACAAAAGTTTTAAATAGACAACAACTGATCTAATTTTAAGTTTTCATTAAATGCATTTCATTTATTTTTTTTTGACACCATTTCTCATTTTTTCTGTGTATAGCAAATGTTTGAGATCTCTAGTAATCCGCAAGCAAGTGGATGATCGGAGAGCTCGAGAACTCTTATGTTATATTCAATTTTGACACAATGATTGAAAATAGGTAGCAAAACTAATCTATTTTTCAAAGTGCCCTTAAATACACTATAAAAAACATAATCAAAACAATCAAGACAAAGATTTCTCAAAACCAAAAAAATATTTGAAGTATAAAAAACATATAAAATTGGATAGAGTCTCCTTTATTTTAGCATAAAAGTTTTTTAAAAACCATATCCACCTTCATCATGAAGGCCTTCACAAGAGATTAAGAACATTCAAGACACGAAAAAGACAACCAAAAAGCTTATTAAACACATATTTTTAAAATTAATATCACTAAAAAAAATTGAGAAATAGCTCACCAATCATCCGCGTGCACACGGATGATCAAGGAGCTTTGACAAATGTTGATGATGTTGAGATTTTACTAGTTTTTTAAGGCATCAATTTGTTTTTTTTACTTAGTTCATACTAGATGTTGAGCTCTCTGATCGTCCGCATGCACGCGGATGATCAAAGAGCTCAACAAATCTTATATATATTATATGAAATTTGGATATAATAGTTGGAAACAAGTAGCAAAATGGATGGTGATGAGGGTTTTTCTGCAAGGTCAAGCCGATTGTTTTTCTAAGGGTTTTCTTGGCAAATTATTGCCTGAAAGACTAGAGGATCACACCCTTTTTTAAAAATTTTGATAATACTCCTTGGAATGTGTGAGCCGAGCTCAATAGCAAGAGATAATCTCAATTACATGACTCTTTAGTTTATAAGTTTATCTCCACTTGATCACATTACAATTAACTGAAGACATGATAGTTGCTGCAAATCAAAACGACGAGGCATGCAAGTTCTTGGTAAAGGATTCTTTATTTCCATTAAGAATAGTAAGCATTGACATAAACAAAATATGTGTGTATTGCCAATAAAAAAAGAGAATAGTAAATATTAACATAAACAGAAACATCCGCTTGAATTGTGCTCGGCATCCTACGTCTCCCAACACACGTTCGTTGGATCTACTTGAGTGCATAATCCACACACACTCCATTCCCTTGCCAATATCAAACGGGATCTCCAAGGGGCTGTATTTGATCACAGAAGCGTGAACAACCCCAATTTTTTCTCCCCCACAACACTTCAACTAACCTTTACCACGTGAGCCACTCATCTGCACCTTCGCAAACAGAAAACCTCCAGCGCATCCAAATATGGTGACCCGTCCCGATGCAACATCGACCTAGCCTCTAGTCATGTTGTTGCTGTTGGGGTATAAAGCCCAATGTGGTCGCCCAGGTAAGTGGGCGGGCCGCCAGGTATGTACACATATTCTTTTGTTAAAACCTAATAAGAACTCACTATGATCTACACATTACAGTAGAGCGAGTTCACCATATCGTCGTGCTCTTCTTCTCGCACTCTCTCTCGCGTCGCACTTTCTCTCGTACTTTTTCAACTGGTATCAGAGCTCAGATCGAGGCTCGGGGCAGCACTGTAGGAGGCTATAGTCACCAACTCAGATCTGAGGTCATCTCGGCCACCGTTCGGCTTCGACAAAGGTCTGCGCAGGCCATTTTCGACAACGTGGTCTCGGCGGGTGCAGAGCCGACTCTGCAAATTTGGGGTTTTCGGCCTACGACTGCAGGTGCTGAGGATATCAACACTCCGAGAGTGTTGATTTGTGGCTGTCTACACATCGAAGGACGGCTCACAGTTCTTGGAGGCGTGTCACATACGACACGGGCGCATCTACACACAGACTGTAGGTGACATCCACTAGTTCATCAAGTAGCTTGTATTTGCTGCTTGATATTCCAGATTTCATCCTGACATTGCAGGTACTTCCACATGGGATGTATTGTCAGAGATGATGTATGTTTGTTGAGGGTTTGCTGGCTGTGAGTCACGCAGCAAACAACCGCCGCAGTAGTTACAACATATAGTGGGAAATTTGTGGATGTATGACTTTGTGGGAAGTCTATGTACTGTCAAATTTACTGCAGCCTTTGTTGAGGGTCGAGTGAGGTTTTATTGAGCTGGGGATTCTTGAATGTTGAGATCCTTTCGGTGTTACAGGTCTTGGAGCAATCCCTCGAGCACCCTTAGATAGGTAGCTAGGATGTATTGACTGTGAGTTAGACAGTTGGGATTGCATCTTTGCTTTACTACCGTTGAGGCATTGTCGCAGTCTATGCTTACAGGACAGTGACAGAACAGTGAGAGACAGTACAGGTGCAGGACAGATTTACCCGCAGCTTACAATGTCAGAGAGGAGTGGTTTTTTGAGCAGTTTTTGGTCTGTTTTTTGAGTACACCAGAGCCATTTTACAAAGGAGACTCTGCCGAAATTTCTGCAGAATCTGAAGCTTTCTCGGTTCATTTGACAGGTTGATATTGGTTTAGAGGTCAGTTTACAGGGGAAACTCTGCCGAATTTTTCCCAGGAAAGTAAACTACTGTGAAGCATAGCTATGGCTGGATCACAGGACACTGCTCTTTACAATATCAAGAAGCTGGATGGAACCAATTTCCCATTGTGGAAGAAGCAGATTTGGCACGTGCTGGTACAAAAGAAGCAGATAAAACCTATAAAGCTCAAGGGGATAAAACCAGAAGATATGGACGAAGATGAATGGAGCGAAATGGATGAATTGGCACTTTCTACCATTATGCTGACTTTGGCAGAAAGCGTTTACTTCAATGTAGCAGACGAGATGTTGGCTTATGAAGCATGCTGAGTGATCTTTATGAGAAGCAGAGTACAGATTCACAGGTATACTCGCTTAAGAAGCTTGTTGACTTGAAGATGAAAGAAGGGACACCTATGTCCAATCATCTGAATGAATTCAACACCATCTACAGTCAGTTGTCAGCTCAAGGTGTCAAGTTTGATGAACCTGTTAGAGCTATGTTTCTGTTGATCACATTGCCGGAAAGTTGGGACACTTTTTGCATAGCTTTGAGTAATTCTGCACCTTCAGATGGTTTGAACATAGCACATGTAGAAGGAAGTCTACTTATTGAAGAAACCAATAGAAAGACAATGGAAAAAGGCAAAGGAACAGCCTTAGTTGTCAGGGGAAGGACCAAAGAAAAGTACAAAGATGGAAAGAGGAACCAGTCTCGTAGCAAGTCCCGCAGTGCTAAAGGCAAGAGTGACATAGAATGCTACCATTGTGGCAAGAAGGGTCACATGAAAAGAGACTGGAGAGAATGGAAAGCAGAAAAAGGCAAAGAGAAAGCTGAAGACCATGGTGAGAAGAACAAGTCCTTAGTGAAGATTCAAGAAATAAATGTGACAAACACTGTTGCAGAGGATGACAATCTAGTGTCAGGAGACATCTACTTCTTGAAGAATACAATGGACTCAGCTCTTCTTACAGAATCTGATGGAAATGCACTGAGTGACTGGATTATAGACTTAGGGGCATCACTTCATGTGTCTCCAAACAAGGAGTGGTTTACCTCTTATGTGACCACTAAAGATCATGTTCGGCTAGGCAATGGCCAGACATGTGAGATCTTAGGTGTTGGAGATGTTCAATTGAAGTTTCAGAATGGCTCTTCTTTCACGCTGAAGAATGTGCGACATGTTCCCGCAATTACAAAGAGCTTGATCAACACAGGTTTACTTGATGATGCTGGCTACGTCACCACTTTTAGAGAAAACATGTGGAAGATATCCAAGGGTTCTATGACAGTAGCACATGGAGTAAAGTCTGGAGGACTTTACATGATTTATGTATCAAATGTCTCTAAAAATGTAATCTATGTAACCGAGCAGCCGAATGTTTCTTTGTGGCATAGCCGGTTAGGACATATGTCCAAGAAGGGAATGGAAATCTTGTCTCATTCTGGTTATTTGCCTGGCTTTTCATTTAATGATTTTGAATTCTGTGAACATTGTCTGTATGGTAAGCAAACACAATAGCCACATAAGCATAGAAGTAGTAGAAGAGATACACAGTTGGCACTTGTTCATCGTGATTTGTGTGGACCTATGCCTAACCTATCTCTAGGGGGAGCTTCTTACTTTATGACATTTATAGATGATTACTCGAGGAAAGTATGGGTTTACTTTCTCAAGCACAAGGATGAAGCGTTTAGTGTTTTCAAAACGTTTGTGACACTTGTGGAGAATCAGAGTGGCAAGAAGCTTAAATGCTTACGCACTGACAATGGTGGAGAGTATGTTTCAAAGGCCTTTCAGGACTTTTGTGAGTCAAAAGGTATAAAATGTGAACTTACTGCTCCTTACAATCCTCCTCAAAATGGTGTTGTTGAGAGGATGAATATGACCATACAAGAGAAGGTCAGAAGTATGTTGTCTAATGCACAGCTGCCAAATGGGTTTTGGGCTGAGGCTGTATCAACAGCTGTTCATCTTGTAAATAGATCTCCTAGCAAGGTTTTGCAGAAGGATTCAGTGCCAAAGATGGTATGGTCAAACAAAATGCCCTCATACAAGCATCTCAGAGTCTTTAGCTGTGAGGCATATACTCACGTCGCAAAGGAATTTAGGAACAAACTTGAGCCAAAGAGTAGAAAGTGCATCTTTCTAGGCTATGGTAATTCTGTTGAGATGGGGTACAGACTTTGGGATCCTGAATCCAGAAAGGTTATCCGCAGCAATGATGTTCACTTTAATGAAGCCAAATATCATTCTAAACCAGAGAAAGTTGAGGAGATTAGAAGAGTTGTCTTCCAAGAAGATGGACCTGCACGTGCAAGACAAAATGTTAGGGCTCAAGAGGAGCAAGGACATGATAGATTGGAACCACAGGTTGTGGCTGAGCCTAAGCCACCTATTGTGCGTAGATCTGGACGTGTCACACGACCTCCTGATAGGTTTGTTCCATCTATGAGCTATGTCATGTTGACTGATTGCAATGAGCCTTCATGTTACAAGGAAGCAATGCAAATGAAGGACTCCCGGAATTGGCAATTGGCCATGCAGTCAGAGATGATAGCTCTGCATAAAAACCAGAGATGGAAGTTAGTTAAATTACCACGGGGCAAAAAGGCTCTACCTTGTAAATGGGTTTACAGGTATAAGATCACCGCTCATGATAGTCAGCAAAAGTACAAAGCAAGGCTTGTTGCCAAGGGCTTTAAGCAAGAACAAGGCATTGACTTTGATGAAGTCTTCTCTCCGGTGGTCAAGATGACTACATTGAGATACTTTCTTGCATTGGTTGCCTTATTAGATTTGGTGTTGCACCAAATGGATGTCAAGACAGCGTTCTTGCATGGTGATTTAGATGTGGAAATTTACATGTAGTAGCCAGAAGGGTTTGTTGAGAAAGGCAAGGAAGATTGGGTATGCCAGTTGTTAAAGAGTCTTTATGGCTTAAAACAATCACCGAGGGCATGGTACCATAAATTCCACAAGTTTATCTTTCGTTCAGCAACACCATTCTGTTGAGGCGAATATGGAATAGTGTGTTCATGATGAATTCCTGTGTCAGCACAGTAACTCACAAAATCTCGAGAAACATATTCGCCTCCATTGTCACTACGAAGCTTCTTAAGGCGACGACCAGTTTGAAGTTCCGCAGCCTTGTGGAATTGTTTGAAAACAGATAAGGCTTCAGATTTTTGTCTAAGTAGAAATACAGTCGTATACCTTGAGAAATCATCAATGAAAGTAATGAAGTAGCGATATTGTGATCTCGAAGAAGGTAGAGGTCCACATATATCAGTATGAACAAGATCCAAGATGCCATGAGAATGAGTTGTATTTGAAAGAGGAAAGGGTTTACGATTGTGTTTCCCAAGAGCACAAAATTCACAAATTCCCATATGGGGATGGGCTTTAAGATCCATGCCATGAACAAGATCACGACGTTGAAGATCAAGGAGTTTTGAGAAATCAGCATGAACAAAACGGTGATGCCATACTTTGCAATCATGATCACCTGGAGCAGTGACAATATTTGCTACAGCATCGTTGAGAGAGAGTTCAAATAAATTACCGTTTCGAGGAGCAGTGGCTATAGTCTGTCCATCTTTCTCAATTCGGCATTTGGTATAATCAAATCCAACAAACAGACCAAGATCAATAAGTCTAGCAATTGAAAGAAGATTACGTTGAAGATCTGGTACATGTAATACTCCTCGCAAAATTTGAGTGGAAGAAGATAAGGTACCAAGATATAAGTCTCCAATACCCTTTACTTGACAAGTAGTGTCATCAGCAAGATAAACAACATGTTGAACTGGCAGTGGATGATAGTTATGGAGCCACTTAGACTGATATGTCATATTTCCTGTAGCACCAGAATCGACAATAAAAAGTGATCCATCACGTACATGAAGTATTCTGTCTGGAGCAACTGAACATAGGACGCAGCTTGTTTCTGGTACAATGTTGTTTCGATGTTCAGTAGCATATGCTCTATTCCGATCTGTGTCGAATCGACGCTTATAGCACATATGAGTGGGATGATCAGATCGTCCACAATATTCACAAGAAGAAGAAGAAGAGTCTCTAGATAAACGTGGTTGTTTTGTGGTAATATTGTGTTCTTCATCATATTGACGTGCCCAACAATCATCTTCAGTATGGCCATTTCTGTTGCAGTAAGAACATTGCTTATTAGGAAATTTGAGACAAGAGAAAATATTACCGCGACGGCCGCCTCTGCGGTTTCCTCGTTGAAATGGACGCCTTCGAGCATAAAAAGCACGTTCCATCTGTTGTGACTCAGTCTCCTCTTGTGAAATCATAGCTGTATCGTGACCAGCATTTCGACGTTCTTGACGTTGAGAGTATTCAATTAAAGACATGCAAGCTTGGTCGAAATCAAGACCATCTTTATTAGAGAGAATAGTAACAATGTTATCATAAGAAGAGTCCTTCACCGTATCAAGGAGAAGTGTAATCAGTTGCTTTTGTGGAACAGGATCACCGGCAGCAGCAAGTTGATTAATAATAGATTTGAAAGACTCAATATGTCCCGTCATGGAAGTACCAACTTCATATTGTAACTTGTTAAGGAACCCTCTCAAATAAAGTATTTCTGTAACAGATTTCTTCTGAAAGTTTGCAATAAGGTACTTCCATACGTCATGGGAAGTAGGCAGTTCATACATATCAAGCAAAAGGGAATCAGTAAGAGCAGAAAGAATATACCGACGAGCTGCTTTATCACGTCGTTGCCAATCCGTATAGGCAACATTCCAATCTTCAAATATAGGTCCTTCAGTGATAGGCACGTTATCATTATCCGTATCAACAGGCTGAGGCGGACAAACACGATTTCCAAGAACAACATCGGAGAGTTCATCGCCTTCAAGAATTAACAACATCTTTGCTTTCCAGCCTGGAAATCCTTGACCTTGGAAAGGAGGAACAGAACGTTGGCCAGAAGGAAAGCCGTTGACGAGAATATTCATAGCCATATCTTGTTGCGAGAAGACGTATAAGATAAGATCGCAGAATCTGCACACCATATATGGTGAAGGCCGCAATTGACGATGAGAGAGATATGAGGATTGCGTTCTGTCAACGATAAACGTAAGAAGGATGCTCAAGGAACGTCCAAAGATGTGAGAGACGTCACCCAAAAAAGACATGGTAAAGGAGACGTTAATAATAAACGAGTCCTCAAAATAGAGTGGCGTGAGACGCAAGATTGACGGTCACAATACGAATAGCAAAAAGCTAAATCTTCTCGAAAAAGTTAACGCCAAAATAAGAAAAACGATCGCGGACGCTTCACAAAGAAGTAGGACGAAGAAAGCTGCGTCAAGCTCTATTGCAGTAAAAACAGCATAACTTTCTGCTGCGAACTCCGATTGACGCAAACCTAGAACTCAAATCGAAGAGCTCGAGGAGACGAACAAGTTTTGGATGAAAAGTGCCATTGCGCTATGCTCCATTGCGCTTTTCTCGTTTCTCCAAATTTTGAGCAGAACAGCAAGAAAAATTGAGATGAAGTTCAGGGTGTCATTAACAAGAAAACGTAATCAACGATTAGATTGATTATAAATAAATGCCACATAAAACACTAATCATATTCTTCTTAACACAAAACAACCACAGTTAACAAGAATCAACGCTCAAAAATAAAATTTGTAACAATTTTGAATCTTACATGCGAATCACATACACATACTGTTGTCACCATGAATTGAATCTGCACGTGATCGTTACCGCTCTGATACCATGTTGAGATGTAGAGAGAAAGAGAGAGAGATACGAGACAAGAGACACACCATATACGCTCCCAAAGACTGATTCATATTGAGGACAAGATACAAATATATAGGTGAGACCAAGTTCAGTAGAGTGAGCCATATATAGCTCCAACATGATGGTGTTGTCCATTGTTGCACTAATAATTAGCTTGCAAGTCATTCACCTCTTGAATATTACTCTCTCTCTTTCAAGGGCAAGAAATCCTCCCTTTGCATGTCAGAATCCTTCTCAATACTCAACTCCCCAGTGCTCACTCATGAGCCCTCAGTTGTCTGCAAGCATGGCCGCCTGACCTGCAGCTCTCCTTCCTTCTGTAGCCTCTTGACGAGCTCTCCCTCTTTCTTGTCGATGCCCCTCTGATGCTACCCGACTTGGCCTGACTGCTCGTTTTCCCCGAGCTTGGGCTCCTCCTCTGATCTCTCTCTCTTTTCTTCTCTGTGTCGCCGTGGACTGGACTTGAGAGCCCTCCTTCCTTAATTAGACTTGGCCTTGATGCTCCTTCCTTGGAGCTTTCTGCTTGGCAGCCCCTTTCGCCTCCTCTTTACAGGGTTTGCTATGGTCTCCCCTTCATACATGCCCTCAGCACCTCCACTCTTCAAATCTCAGCACCTGCACTGGCCGTTCCTTGAACACGCCATGGAGATCCCCTAGCATGGCAACTCAGCACTTCCCCTTGTTCCTTTCAACTATATGTTTTCTTCTTCCCTTGTCCTGAGAATGAGACCACCCTCTTTGCTGCTTCAAGAAACTGGTTTTGGTTAGATTTCAACTAGCTTGCCTGCGTAACGTAGTTGGCCGATATTTAACATGAGCCGATTCTTGAGAAACTCCTCCCTATCAGATGGAGGCTCTACCTCCTGAATGCACCCACCACCCTTGGTCATCCTCAATAGTGTTCTCCCCTAGCTCATTGTTATCGGTAGCACCTCGGTGCACCCCACCTTGCAGGCAATCTCCGTTTCTCTGAGATAGACTTGCAGCAGATAACCGGGCACATACAATTTCTGTCTTTGTCCTTCCCTCGGCCTTCGTAGTGCCGTGCACTGATCTGGACTCGAGCACCCTTCTCCGAGCTCGTCAGATGGCTGCCTTAAGTTGCTCTCCTCTTGAGTCTTCCCAGCCTAGCTGTCCACTTTCCCTCCCACTCACTGACAGTGCTCTCCCTTGGCGGCAACTCCACGTGCAGACCACGCTCGTCATCATGGAAGATGAACTTGTATCTATTCAGTTGTATATCAAGTTTTTTCCCCCTTTAAATTATTTTGAGCAAGAAATAATTCCCATGAAGTTATTGAATCACGCATACTCCAAGCCTTCCTTGGCATAGATATCACCCTCACCGAACACATCAAATGCAAAGCCCTCTCTAGGACCGGTGGTAGATTCCCCTCGAATCCGCCTTAGCACTTGTATAGGCATTACGAGAGTGGTTGATTGTTGGGTTGTCTAGTTCTTGGATGCACTGATTGAGGAAAATCAATGGCATGTTAATAACAATGCTGCACCAGCTTGTTGAAGCTGCCATAGCCATTACACAGCATGCAGCTCTGATTCTTGCCGTCTCTTTTAGGGACCACCGACTTGCATGGCACCAACTCCCATAAGCAAAGAAAAGAGGTCTCACAAACTTATAAGCTGTGAATGAAATACTCATCAACAATCTTTTCTTATATTTAGGCCTATGAATATTATGATGAAATTTTTAGGTGTGGATTGCCTATGTTGTGTTATGATTGGTAGTGGAGGGTACATTCCACGGTGATCTCATGTTGAAGCATCAAAATGTGCTAGATAAATACTCTCATTGACACACATGTATATTGAATGTTGTGTCCTTTGCTAGGCACAAGTGTCACCTGCTATGATCTAATTTGAGGCCAACTCCGGCTAGCACGCTCTTTTTCATTCTTGTAAATCAATAAACCTATGTGTCTGTGTATTGGACTTGGCATATTCACATGGAAGGAAAAGTTTTTCGTGATTTTCAACTTGCCCTACCTTCATGTATCATCCTGAATTTCTTCGATTGCTCTTATTTCAAAGTAACTCACCTCGCGAGGTCTGGGGTATTCTAGAAAACACTTAATAAGTATCATAATATGTAGTAATTCTCTCATCAATATGTTTGCCAAGTGTGGTGCTCAGCATTAAGGAAAAGTGTCCTAGAGAATTTTCCTTCTCTTAGAATCCTCTTGTAATACTCGAAAAACAAAGTGTACTCAAGCTAGGCAAAGCTGACAAGCTCTTAAGTATTTTGAAAAAATGAGCCATGAGGACATTCTTGTAATTGAAATGGTCTATGCTTGTATCCTTAGACCCCATGTTGTGATCCTTGACATCACACCCAAGAAGGCACTACGCAAAAATCTCAAATGAATTTTCCTTGTATGTGCCTAAAGTAATTGAGAGCTAGTTGGCATTTCATGTTCTGGCATACCCAAGGGTAGACATCTTGAACAAGGTTTTCATCAAAACCTTGTTATGCTTTCAACATCTCCCACAATGATGCATTGTAAGGGACCCCATTCTAGATCTGACATGTTTGCTATTAACAAACTTTGACAAACAACCTCCCACACATTAATTTGCCCATGTCTTTGAATTACATAGTGAGAAATGATGCATGTCCGTAAGTTGCAAGCACATTTGAAGGCATCTGGTGGAGAGGATCTTCCTTTTGTATCACTGCAGATGAAAACTGGCTCATACAATGTTTTTTGCCACTTGCATGCCATTTGCTTCACATCTGTCAATCATCCAAGTGTAATTCTCTTGATCTGGTGCGTGTCATATTTGTTTTTCCTCATGTTTTCAATGCACGTATGGACTCGATACACATTGAAAAAAGTGATTGCATTCACTCAAATGACTTTGTGCTCCATTTGCACACTCTAATGTAGACTTTCCTCATGCCACACTAATATTTGAAGATATGGTTAGTGTAATATGAGCGTCAAAAAGCTCGAAAATAATGTTTCAATTTCAAAAGCTTGAAAATAAAAGCTTGCAAATATAAAATCCCCGAAAACAGCCTAGCACATTTTGCCTCTAGCCCTATTGGGCATCATATCTTTTCATGCCATGTTATTTATTCCATGTCTCCTTGCTAATCATGTCATTAGGGGATGACATCGGCGGGGAATTACCCACTCAAGACAGTGCTGCACTTATCAGATTTAATGCACATGTTTACCAAGGCTCCACGAAGCAAGATTAGGTTTGTCCAAATGCTTTGCATATCCTACAAGATCAGCCATGCAAGTGTAGTGTTCTTCCTTTCGTGCAATATCATAATTTTTTCTCAATTTATCACAATATCACCTAAAGCCGCACATGCATATCCTCTAATAAGTGCATTCCAAGAGACCGCATCTTGAAAGAATTCCTCGCTCCAAAAACAGCCTAGAGTTTCTTGGCTCTACCTCAATTGGCATATCCAAAAATCAATGCAAACTAAGATCACAAGAAGTCTACACACAATCAACATACATGTGGACCAAAGCTCCACCAAGCCAGCCATTGTAGGCTTGCACATCTTAGGGAGCAACCATGTAAAATGTAGTATTCTTTTGTTGGGTGCAATGCAATGGATTCTTTCATTAAAGCATAGTGATTGTGATGTATTGTCATGCATTAAGCATATGAAGAAAAGCAATTGTTTGCGAGGAGATGCCCTCCTCTTGCATCCAATGATTATAGTTAAAATTCTTAGGTGCAAGCCCTTGTTGTTGGTTGTCCAACTTCAAAGAAGCCCTCGCTCTAAATTTGCAGAATGGATTTGCCAGCTGAAACCCATTAAATTTTTTTCGACAATTACGCTCTTGTATCATTTTATACAAATAAGTGAAAAAAAGACACTAAAGTATTCCTTTTGGTACCAAACTAGTGTTAAGAAAAATGATTGCATCTAGGATGATGCGTTCCTGTTGTGCATCCATTAAGATTAGCTTCCTTTGCTATCCTCTTGCTTTGGCAATATATCTATGTGTTGATAAGTTCATGCATGTCAATTAGGGTTTCAGTCAATCTTGACCAAAGTGTTAAAAGCTTAATCAACCATGATAAGATGGGATAACAATTGGCCAAACAGACTATGAAGGCCAAGTAGGGCTATGCGGAGTCAAAATGCATCACCCGGAGTCCAATTGGTCCCATTTTTAAAGAGTTATGGGAAGGTTAAAAACATTTCAGTATGGTGGGTTGGCACGAAAGTCAACCGTAAAGATGACCAATGTATCATAGTTCATTAGAACGAAGATAACTTGGAGTAAAGAAACTTTACAAGTTTATGTCCTCATTGGAGCTACCAATGGCAGAAGATATAGACATAGAGGTCAAAGGGTAGTGTTGGATGTTATGTAATGATGTGATGAGAGCATGGGCTTCTATGAGTTCCAATTTGTATCTCACAAGCTCCTATTTTATACCTATACTAGTTAATCTTAAGCATTGTTCAAACGAACAACTTTGTAAAACATGAAAAGTATTTTGATCTAATTTTTAAGGATGGTTGAGGTAATAAAGAGCTCAATCTCTCCTTCTGTACTCTCTTCTATCCTCTTGAGTGAATGTGCTCATTGGTTTTTCACATTAGAAGTGTGCTTGTGACACTACCTCCATGTTTGTGTGTGTGTGTGTATGTAGAGAGAGAACTGATCTTCCTCTATTGTTTGTATGTGCTCTCGGGTGTGTGTATGTGCTTGTTTGTGCATTCCTTGCTTGATTGGCAAGAATGAATGCTTGCTTTGTTGAATGTGAAATGTAAATTGCAGATTGAGTATTTGATTGAGTCGGTAGGATTGAGACGACACCATAGATACAATCTTCATGAATAGAGTAGCCAGCTAGAGTGGATAGAGCACTTATTGCTATCTATGTGTAGCTTAAACTGTCACATAAGTTTGGTAGCCTCCAAGCTCTAATTTAGAGAATATGTTGGCAATGATCGCACAACCATTTTTTTCCATCATTGTCAGGGAGTGCTAGTCTAAGCTAGAGAGTCCCCACATATACTCGGAAGGGGAAGGAAGGGGGGGGGGGGGACTATGTATAAATGTGTATAACCACTATTTTAAGCTTCATTGGTTGCAAATCCAACGGATTTATAGTAGAGTTTTATGTTTTTTTGCACATTTAAGGAGAAAAGAGAGTGCAAGATTTGCAAAAAGTTACAAAAGTCACCACAATTGAGATTACGACAAGTTAGGTTGTCTCTTACGCACTTTTGCTTTTTTTGCACACAAATAACACAAAAATGATTTCATTAGTACTAAAGTCGCAAAAGTCACCACAATTGAGATTACGACAAGTTAGGTTGTCTCTTATGCACTTTTGCTTTTTTTTTTGCACACAAAGAACACAAAAATTATTTCATTACTATAGTATCACCACAATTGAGATTACGACAAGCTAGGTTGTCTCTTGTGCACTTTTGCTTTTCTTTGCACACAAAGAACACAAAAATTATTTCATTACTATTATCATCACAATTGAGATTACGACAAGCTAGGTTGTCTCTTATGCACTTTTGCTTTTCTTTGCACACAAAGAACACAAAAATTATTTCATTACTATTATCACCACAAGCTAGGTTGTCTCCTATGCATCGTTTGTTTTAGTTTTTTTTTTCAAGCTTTTGGGCTGATTCAAAAATGTATAGTGTCAAAAATTTCCTTTGTCCCTCAAATTTTCTCTAAACAAAAGTGGACAATCTCTTTGTATAAATGAGATTTGTAAAAAAAAAATCTCAGGTAGAAACCATCTGAGGTAAGATCATACAAGCCCAATTTTTGTAATTTGTAGTGGACATGGGACTCTAGAGGCCTTGGAATGCATAGATTTGCAAATGTTTATAAACAATAAGAGCCCATATGGGGTGATTAGAGCCAAATGTCCAATTTTTGACATCATGTTTTGAATTACAAGAGTAACTCTATAATGACAATAGTTGTTCAACATGATGAGAAGCGCAATGGAGCAAGGATGAAGAGCTGTTAAAAAGATTGGATTATATAAAGTTGTTGGTCAATGCATACATTAAGATGGACATTAAAATTCATGTCTAATTGTAAAATCTCTTTTTATTTTTTGCAAAATGATGTCGTATAAAATTATTCGCCCTCAAAAGAGTTCCAGCTTGTAGTAGATTGGTGGTGAAAAAGTTACTATTGATTCTACATAACCTTAGACTTTATTTTTTTAAAGCTTGAAGTGTAAAAGTGAGTTTTACTTAATTTTTTAAAGGTCGTCATTCAAGTCACACCACCGCAATGTTATGTACACATTGAGTACAAACCAAGTTTTCAAAATTGTGCAGCCATAGAAAAAAGATTCGTCTTGATCCTAGGTACATACAAAGCATCAAAAAGTGTGAAAGAGAAGTCGCCTATATTAGTAAGCACAATCTTTCCAACTCTCTGAACTGATAAGTGGTATTGTTAGCACATGTGAAAATATTCACCTTAAGGGCAATCTAAAGAGAAGTGAAAAAACCATGATGAGATGTAATGTGCTTAGTTGTACCACCGTCAAAGTACCACACATGGTCCACATTTTCTTCAATACATGCATCATGAGCACATGGGTCATATCGATATGGTGCAATAAAAGCCCATTCTACATTTAAAAATTGCAATCATTGCTGTCACTACATCATGTGAATACTTGGCACTTGCCCACCCAAACAACAATCCCTTTGCTAGGATTTCAATGGCAAAACTTGTACAATTTGGTAGACTATGGAAAGCCTTGATATTTTGGTTGTTTCCTTGTGCACTCTCTCTTGCTTTCTAGAATGTGTGGACCATTCCCTTTCTCCTACTTACATGCAACTTGCATGTAGTGTGCTTCGTGGCACTTTAGATCTGTCCCACTTGCATGCACTTGCTTGTATTGTGTTGTTCAGCACTTGTGAGACTAGTTGGCTACTAAACAGAGCATGACATCCATATTCTCTCTCTCTCTCTCTCTCTCTCTCTCTCTCTCTCTCACACACACACACACACACACACACACACACACATACACACACACACACACACATACTAATCAGGGCATTTTATCAATTTTGCTTATGTTTTACTCTCAAAAACCATTCAAAAAAAGGAATGTGAATAGAACTCTCCTATACCTACTATTCTTGCAGTTTAAGTGAAAAGCAACTACTTCTTGGTGCATGCATGAACAGAAAAAAACAATCTCAAAAGTGTGATTTCAGAATTCTCCCTCTTTATGCATGCACCAAAATAGAAGTGGTTGCTTTTCACTTAAACTCTACGAATAGTAGGTATAAGATATTTCTATTTACATTACTTCTTTTGAATGGTTTTGAGAGTAAAACATTGATAAAATGTCCAAAAGTAGTAATAGTGATAACTGTGTGTGTGTGTGTGATAAAATATAATATCTAATTTTATCAAATGATTTTCTCATATTAAACTGGTCATTAAATATGGGAAGATAAAAGGAGAACAAGAGTTAGGATATAGATATGTGCTTCTAAACCTATCTCAAAAGGGGACCAAAAGGAGAAATGGTTGCATCTCGATAGGGGTCCAAAAGGAGACAGTCTACCAAAGAGCAATGTGGAATAAGTGCTTCTAGATTTACCTCAGCAAGGGACCAAGAGGAGAGATGGTTACATCTTAATAGGGGTCCAAAAGGAGGTAGTCTAGCAAAGAGCAACGTGCATTTAATGGAGCTTAAAATACCTTAGGGTTAGATTCATTAAAGACCTCCAAAGGTTAGTGGTAAAAAATCCTTTGACCTTAGGCAAGCTAGGGCTAACGTTGAGGTCGGAATCCTAGCCAAGCATAAGGTGCTTGTTGTGCTTGCTAACTAAAGTGCCTAAAGTGTTTGTGGGAACCTTTCCCAAGCTCGAGGTGCTTCTCATGCTTAAATGACTAAGGTTCTTGAAGTGTTCAATTCAAACATAAACTCCCAAGAGGCATAAATGGTTTGCATGCTTAAATGACCAGGTTCTTGAAGTGTTCAATTCAAACATGATATCTTAAGAAGCATAAAAGACACATGTCAAGATCCTCCCCATGTGGCCCTCATGATGTGCTTGAATCCTATTGGATAGGCTTTAAAGGGGTCCAATGACAAAAGTTAGATGCATAAAAATAAATATTTAAGCTCTTTCTCTCAAAGAGGAAAAAGAGGACACACGTCCAAATGATATAATAAATAATAAGAGAGAGAGAGAGGATATACTCTCCCACACACACACACACACGTATACTCTTATTGTGTGGAGTGAAAAGTGGAAGAGCTCCATCTCCTTATCCAAGCTTGTTGAGAAGTTGAGAGCCTACACAAACACGCTTGGCTATGGAATGCAAACCCAACCAAGAGCCATGCTTCAATGCTTAAGCTTTCCATTTTCTTCATCTTCATTACTATGCTATTATGCTATGAATGATTCCTCTTCCTCTTATGAATGATTTCTTTCTCATATGAAGGAGTCTTCTTCCTCTTCCCCATCCTCATTCCCCGCTAGCTCTCTCCATATTCAAAGGTGTTTGAGGCCTTGGGACTGAGGCTCGGGATAGTTAATGCTTTTTGCAAAGTCTCGCTATGCTCATGATGCATGAACCTTTACATCTTCATTGCATCACCCAGGTCACAAGGAACACAAAGATTGTATTGTACCAAGTCTCTCTTGATGGGAGAATCTATAATACAAACGCCTTTTGGAGGGGGGACCGGCTCCAAGTAAATCCGGTCCTCAACTATAATTGTCATGTTCTCTAGTACTCTCTCTCTTGAAAAAGTTTTGCTCATGCCAAGTTAATTAAGTACTATGTTTATGTTGCTACCATCAATTAAATTCACCCTCTATGTTAATTAAGTACTATCTTTATATTGCTACCATCAATTAAATTCACCCTCTATATCTCACAAAACTGCTCACTCTAATTCTCTTAATTCTACTATTCCCAAAGTTCCTAGGCCATTTCCATTTCATTGGTATCAGAGCTATTGGTTTCTCTTTTCTTGCTTAAGAAGAGAGGTGCTTAAGTAGCCTATTAATGGTTGATTTTGTTGATTATATTAGGGTAAGTGGGACTGGAATTTATTATCGGTTTTGTTGAGCCCACTATATGGGATATGGTGCACACCTTGGGAGCTGTTTTAATAATGGGGTCTTTTTAGACTTGCCTACGGCTTTACCATTATTGAGCCATAAAGAGTCCAAAAGGAGCTATCCATCGGCAATTTTTCTATGCTAGACCCATTCCACTACTCTCTATAATTAACCAATTTGAGTTGTGCGTGTAGATACTTAAGTGCTTACTTTCAAAGGCTAAGAGGAGTAGCAACTAAGGTTTTGAATTGCCAAACAATACACTAAGTAAAACACATAAGTATAATTAGCATGGCTAACAATAATCAAGAGAGTCGAATGAACATTGATGACTTTGATTTTTCACATGAAGGTGCTAATGATGATGCCCCCACGTCTATCAATTATCTTGTTCCTAGGTTGCATCAAGCTATCAACAACCCTACTTTGCAAGCCAAACTTACTGAACAACTTCGTGCTTATAAGATTTCCCTTGTTCTCCAAGAGGAGAGAGAGTTTAAGAGGCCTCTTGATGAGACTCCCAAAAGAAGACTTTCTCCCATAAGAGAGAAGGAAACCAAAGAACAAGAAAGAAGAAAATCCCTAAGTTCCTCTAAAGATGTGGTCCACGAAGACGGCGGTTTAGACTATTGCCAACTCTTCCCAAGAGGAAACGGTCAACCCACAGTCCTTCTCCTCGTCATTCCAAAAGGAAGAAAAAGGCAAGAAAGAGGTCATCATATTCTCCTTCTTCTTCACCTTCCTCCTATTCTGATGAAAGCAACAACTATTCTCCTAGAGAATACAAGAGGAGAGGACATCGCAAAACTTACCCTGTATGGCTAAGGTCCCAAAAGCTCAAGAAATTCAAAGAGGGATGAAAGAGTATCTCTTTCCTCACTTATGATGGCACCTTTGGTGCCACCGACAAAGTATTGGCCTTCATCCAACAATTTTATGTGGCCTTTGCAGATGAGGGCTTGAGGGCTTCATGGAGTCCTCCAAGCTACACCATGTAGCTATGCACTTCCAAAAATATATTCGTCAATGGGGGGCTAGCTTTCGTGGCAACGACAAAGCCCCAAAGACATGGAAAACTCTAGGAGTTTCCATAATGAAGCAATTCCTTGCAAGGAATTCCAAGGACAAAGTGCTCACCGAATTGCGAAGTTGGAAGCTACTCTTCAACGAGTCTATCCACAAATATGTAGACAAGTTTTTGGATTTACATCTCAAAGCTACAGCCTTTCAAAGGATAGACTTCGCCGAACAAAAGTAATAATTTTGTGCGGGATTACCTGAAGAAATGACTGAGTATATCAACTCACAACGACCTATCACTATCTTCGAAGTCATCCACCACACTATGGTTACTTAAAGAATCAATTTCCAACAAGGGGCGAGAAGAGATATCAAACCCATGGAAAACAAGGATCAAAACGAAGCTAAAGGGAAGAGCAATTTTCAAAACTTTTCCCAAGGCAACACCAACACCAACAACAAAAAGGCCAAGGAGAAAGGAGCTAACAAAGGTTAAAAAGGCAAAACAAAGATGGCACATATCACATGTGCGTTGACTATAGAGCACGTAATAGGATCACTATAAAAAAATAAATAAATTTTTGACGCGGGTAGAAGATCTATTTGATAAGTTACAAGTTTTGGCCTAACACATGCTCTAGCCACATTCAAACTCACTATGGAAAAAAATCCTCAGGCCACTCAAATTCTCTTGAAGAGTACAAGTGACACCTCCAAGTAATCTTTGAAGTTGTGTGAGAGAATAAGCTTTTCATTAATCAAAAGAAAAGTGAAATTTTTCTACAAGAGATTCAATATTTAGGTCCCATTATCTCTCAAGATGGTATCCATATGGATCCATCAAAGTTGGAGGTAATAAAAGCATGGCCTAATCCAAGGAGTCTACATGAGCTAAGAAGCTTATTTTGGTATGTCTGCATACTATAAACGCTTCATAACAAAATTCTTTCAAATAGCAGGACCATTGCATGACTTAACAAAGAAGAACGTTAAGTACTCATGGATTGCTAAAGAACAAAATTCTTTTGACAAGCTCAAAGAGAATCTTACCTCCCAACCAGTCCTTATGCTTTTGGATCTCTCAAAGACATTTGAGTTCCAATGTGATGCTTGTGGTGATTGCCTTGGAGTAGTTTTGCTTCAAGAAGGGCATTCCATAGTATATGAGAGCCGAAGGCTCATGAACGGGTCTTGGGCATATACAAAAAAGAGCTTTTAGTTGTTCTACATGCCCTAGACACATGGAAGCTAGCACTATCTCTTGGGGGCTCCATTCATCTTATGAATGGATCACAAAGCCTCAGAACTTCATGACGCAAACCAAGCTCTCCGACAAACAAATGAGGTGGGAAAATTTTCTTTTGCAATTTAAATTTCATATTGGTCACATTGCTGGCAAGCACAATCAAGTGGTCAATGCACTTTCATGACGACCAAGGGTAAATGTGGTGTCTATAGCAACTCAAAATGACCTATCTTTTATGATAGATGAGTGTGCTATTGTTCGAGACTTTAAGCATGTAGTTACAGGCTTTGCATTAGGAAAAAAAAAGGAACCATTCACCTTGAAGTATGGCTATCTTCCAAACGGAAATAGACTATGTCTTACTCACCCATACAATAAGAAAGTCATGTATGAATCCCTTCTCCTTATGCGGGGCAAAGTGGGATTCCATAATCTACTCTTCAAGGAGTAGAAATGTATTTATGTTGGTCTATCATGAAAAGGAAACATACAAGATTATGTTTCAAAATGCATGGTATACCAAAAATTGAAATTTGATCGAGGGAAGCAACTTGGATTGTTTCATTCTTAGCAAGAGAACACACTCTATGTCTGTCAAGAAGACTATTAAGGCACATCAAACGGAAACGCTCTTTAGATCTCAAATTTTCAAGTATTATGGCTTGCCAACATCCATAGTGTCGGACAAAGATCCTAGAATGACTAGTAATTTCTGGAAGGGTCTCTTTGAGAATGTAGAAAGTAGATTAAATTTCTCTTTTTGCCTATCCATAGATGGATGACAAAAGTGAAATGGGACCGCCGACCGAGGCAGTTCTAGTGGCACCCAGATAGGATGTTTCCATTACACCTCTCATAGTCAAAGTTTGGTTGCATTGTCAGGGGCATTTAAGGAACAAGAACTTTATATCATGCCTTTGGAGGGGTGTGATATTCTTTTGGGAATCCCTTGGTTCCACAAGAACAATGTGGTGGTCGATTACAAGGCGAGAAAAGAAACTTTGAAGAATGAAAAGGGTAGAGAGATTACTTGATATGTGAAATTGAAGGGCGAGTCAGTTCAACTTGTATTGGCTTTGTCCAGTTCCAAATTAATGAAATACAATCCTTTTGTCTAGTACTTTGTCTTCTTAAATGAGATAGATGACAAGAAAATATCAAACTTGTATGGCCTTGAGAGGGAACTATAAGAATTTTTACAAGCTTAGGCTGACTGTTTCTCAGAAGGCTTACCGGGAGAGTTACCTCCTCAACATTGTCAAGATCACACTATTGATTTGATTTTGCATAGTATGCCACTAAATTGGACACCTTATAGAGAGTTTTTCTTAGTAGAGATCCACTTTTTGGGACACCATCTCTGCGGAGGGTGTCAAAATGGATCTCGCCAAGGTGGAGACCATTACAGATTGGCTAGATTTAAAGCATGTTCATGAGGTTTGAAGCTTTTTGGTTTGTGCTCTTACTATCAGTGGTTCATTTGGAAGTTTGCGGAGATTGCTTCTCCTCTGCATGCTTTGACACAAAAAGGGGTTCTTTGCACATGGGGACAATCTGAGACTACACCCTTCAAGACTCTCAGGTAGAAATTGAAGATTGGCCAGTGTTGGCTTTGCCAGACTTGCAGAAGCCATTTGAGGTATATTGTGATGCATGTGGCCACAGTCTATTAGCAGTCTTGATGCAGGAAGGCAATGTTGTAGCTTATGAGAGCCGAATGGTTTCTAGAATAAAACAGGTTGCACAAATTCATGAGAAGGAGTAGTTTGCATTTATCCATGCACTTAGTCATTGGAAACACTTTCTACTTGAAGCCAACATTGTAGTGTTCATTGTCCTCTGGAGTTTATTCTATTTCTTGTCTCAAAAAACGTTCGGTCAAGCAAATGTGTGGGCAAACATTTTGTCCCAATTTCACTTTTAGATTGTGCATGTTCAAGGAAAGAATAATGTGGTGGAGGATGCACTATCTTGTAAGCCTTTGGTTTTGGCTATTTCAACGGTTCATGAAAATAGCTTCGCAGATATGGTAGGTCAGTACACCATAGATTCTGATTTTGAAGACATCTTTGGCCGATTGCAGAGTGAGAAAGTGATTACAGTCTATTCGCTCAAGCAAGGCTATTTGATGCAAAAGAACTTGTTGTGTGTTACACAAGAGCTGAGAAATAAGGTTTTGATAGATTTCCATTGTCCACCTTTTTTGGGCCATCACAACATGGACACCACCTTTGAAGGTGTGGAACGATTCTTCTACTAGCGGAGGCTCAAAAACTATGTGAATGGATTTTTTCACAATTTTTGATATGCCAGAAGGTCAAGTTTGGCTGGCATAAAGGCACTAGGTCTTTTGAAGCCTTTACTTATACCTAGAGAACCCTAGGAAAGTATAGCAATAGATTTTTTTTTTAATCTTCCCAAGACTTAGAGTGGGCACAATGGCATCTGGACAATCATCAAAAAATTTAGCAAGCAGACTCATTTTATTTTGATCAAGAAGACAATTAAGCCATATCATTTGGCTAAATTGTTTGTCTCGTAGATATTTCGTCTACATGGCATGCCTCAATCTATATTTTTAGATAGATATCCCTGTTTTACTAGTTTATTTTGAATAGAAATCCGGTTACAATTCTCATCCTCTTTCCACCCGCAGACAAATGGCCAATTGGAGATTGCAAATCCCGTGGTTCTGGACATGTTGAAGTCTTACATCTCTATCAAAATGCTTGGTGAGAGAATTATTTACCATCGATGGAGTTTTCCTACTACAACATGATGCATACATCTACGGAGAGGTGCCATTTGAGATTATTGAGGGTGCTAAGAAGATTCCACCTATTCTAAGCACCACGGATAAGACTTTTGAAGCAAATCACTATGTTTTGGATCTGGAGACTGCTTTTGCAAAGGTGCACAAGTCTCTTGAGAAGTCTCAAGCAAGGCATAAGAAGGAAGTAAACAAGCATCGATGTGTCTTCCAGTTAAAGAAAGATGATTTGATGCTTCTATGGTTTGAGAAGGCATACCTACAAAAACAAAAGGGTAAGGAGCGACTTTTTCGAAAGTTGAGTATGAGATACTATGGACCTTTCCAAATTCAAGAAAGGATTAATGATGTATCCTTGAGATTGAAGTTACTAGATACCTGGACAATACATAATGCATTTCATGTGAGTCTGTTGAAACCTTTCGAAGGTGACGTGCCAATGGGGACAGGGAGCCTGAGGAGCAACCTAAAGTGGAAGAGACAGAGGAGATTCTTATTCCAGAAGAGAGATTGTCTCACAAGGAAACATAAATAAAAGGTAAGCTGTTAGCAGCAAGCTAACTCTAATAACTCAAACAACATTTTTCGGAGCTTTCATTGTAAAAACACTTGTTATTTTCTTGATGAATCGGGAATGTTATAACTCCTACTTTCTAGATAAACATTTTAATTGATGAGCCGGGGCTACAAGCTTCCAGATTGTATCAACCTTTCTTTAGTTAGAGCTCCCAAATTATTAGTTTTGACCACAAAAACCTTGGCTAAGATATAAAAACCAATTTTTGTAAGTTTTGGATAATAGAAACACAGCGTGAGCTAATGGCGCTCAGTTCTCTCCTTCTCACGCTTCCTACTCTCTTACCGGTTGTCACACTGCAGTGCCGTCCGTTGCATTGCAACCGCAGGTAAGAGCTCTACGCATTGACGTAAGAATTTCATAGTAATCTATAGCTTTTGGCGTCGCTGACCCGCGGTCTAATTTCATCATAAGTAGAAATTTAAGCTTCAAAATTATAAACTAAGTATAGGCGAGATAGTGGGGCATCATTGCTAAGCATTTAGATGCATTCTGGGTCGAAAATGACTAGGTCAAAAACTCCCTTTTGTTAATAATCATAACTTTTTCACTTGACCTAAAGAAAGATTTGAGAGCATAAGCATGTGTTCTTGAGTCTTATAAACATGTCCTAGAAGTTTCTTAACGTTTGGATATCATTTGATGCTGTAACGGATGTGATTTGTTTACCGATGAGCGATTAGCTTTTTGTGATTTCAGTCATTTGATTGTAGCTTGAGTTAGATGTGAGTTGTTTATTGTTTTCCAAGAAATTGACAACCTCTTGTAGCCTCTATGCACTAGTCGAATCAGCTTCGTCCCATGGATTGACAACTATATCAGTGGTTCTCGTTACATATGCAATAAGATAGGAGCGAGCCAAGACACCTGTCCCACATTTGGCGCTGCTGCGGAGGATCGAAGAGACTTTAACTAGGGAAAAACATGAGAGTCTTGTGAAGTTATCCTTTAACTTTCTCTATGATATCCTAGAGTCAAAACTTTCTTTTTAAAACCGCATAGCTTAAGATTGTCGTATTTTGCTGTGTAGAGGTAGCTTGGAAGTAGGTTGTACTTGCTAAGTACCTTTTAGAATTGTAGGATTAGATAAGATTTTGAGAATGATTGATGGACAAGACAAGTCTAAAGTTTAGCTCATAAAACCATAACACACTTTCCACAACCCCATTGTAGTAGAATCTAGGAGTAGGGTAAGTAGAACCCGAGGTGAGATTTCAGAACATTACTGAGTTGTTTATGTGTAGTTGCAAAATTTTAGGTTTACGACTAGAAATAGCACCAAAAGACTGTCCACCATTGAATCCAACTAGAGAGCATGCTTTAAAAGCTGTATGAACCAGTGGGTAAGCTTAATTGGTAAAAATTTCAAGAGTTTGCAAAAACTCAGATTATTTACATTTTCTTGAAATTTTAGGCCAAATTAAGTTTTGACTTGACTTAGAGGCTTAAAATAGCTCATGAAAAGACTGTCCAATGAAAAAGTTCAAAAAAGTGCTCATTTTAGGCCTAAAGTAAATAATCGTGATTATTTACTTTTAGCTCAAAAGTGACCAAGGTTGATACCAAAGACTCTATGCATGCATAGAAACATCTATTGTAAAGGCCCATAGAATTTGGATCACTAAACTGACCAAAAACTTGGTGAAAACTGAATTCTGTACTAACTGTCAAGAACTTGAGTGTAAATTGGGAAAATTTTGCTCATTGATGTGATAAACAAGTGTACATGCTCAGTTGACCAAAAAGATGCAAAAATTTTCCATAAATAAATAATCACGATTCTTTACTTTTGTTCCATTTTTCAACTTTTTTTACCAGCCCAGTATACCACTAATTTTAACATGTTATATTAAGCCCACAAACCAAATTTGGTAAGAATTGGATCATTGGAGTAAAAATTGTGGTCAAATTTATAAAGTCACTCTGCAGACACAAAATTGTTGACCATTTGAACAAAAATTATCCAAACTTGATGAAACTTGGCCAGGGAGCTTAAGTTGAGCTGCTTAACAAATCTGTGTCAAGATTGTGACAAAAAGTTGCATAAAAATAACAGGAGTAAGTAATCGCGATTATTTACATCTGCTATAAAACTTGATATTTCTGCACATTTGAGGATACCACAAGGTCAAGCATATCAACTAGACCACACAAATCAAATTTGGTGAAATTGGGATCACAAAAGTGAGACTTAAGCTAGATTCTTGAAAACTGAGTATGCGGACAGGAAACAGTTGATAACTTGAACAAAATTTGTTCAAACTTAGTGAAACTTGTCTAGAGACCTTAACAAGTTGCATACTTTGAAAATCAAGCCAAAAAGTGTAAAAAAATGAGAAAAGTAAATAATCCTGATTATTTACTACTGATACACAAAGATAGATTTTTTGACTTTTGAACTTGTACAGTGGTAGACCAACATAATACAAGGCCACCGGAAAATTTTGGGTTTAATCGGATCAATTGCTGACTCACATAGCTCAAATTGAAGTGATACACATAGACCACTCACAATAGTTAGCGAGAATTGTATAGTCTTTGTGAAAGAATAGATAACTTGATTAAAACTGATATAGGAATCGGCCTGGAGACAAGGAATTGAAAGCTTGACAGAAGTTGCAATCAAGTCAAGTGAAAGAAATTGATAACAAGTCAATCTGACGATAAGTACTCTATCCATGGCTTCACAAGTTTATATGAACCTTAGATTTGGTTGTATACTAGCAAATCAAGTCATATTTGGAGAGACCGCTAGTAGAGTATCCACGGAAGAGAGTGTGAACCAAGGGGATCACCTGGACACTATCTTTGAAGAAGTCTAACACTTTTTCAGAATCAACATCTGAAATGTCTTCCTATTCAACTCATTCAGAAACGGGGATGACAGTGTGATATAAGCACATACTCTCTTTTTATAGGACTAATTGCCATGGAGCTCGGGTCTAGCTGGATCCTAATGAAGAGTATTCCATTCGCATTGATGACCATGACATAGAGTTTAAGGAGGAAATCAAGGCAAACAAAAAAGAAAAAATGTACATGGATAAAAACGGAGCTCAGTATTTACAAGTTGAAAACCCTGACGTGATAGACAAATGGGGGTTAGAAGTAAATAACATAATTCCAGATACATCTCAATAAGAAAGGAGTGAGGTTAGACATGAAGAGCTGTCGACTTTAGAATTTGAGGGATACGATCAAGTTGATTTGAAGCCTTTGAAACTGCTCAGCACGGATAATCCTAGGATCGGAGTCTTTTGTTGGGAGGATAGAAATGTCAAAGATCTTCTATAGACTTCTCATGCCAAATCAGAATAGTTAATGCCCATGAAGATCATCTATATCTTCAAATCAAAGATAAGGTTTCAACAGATCTACCAACCTATCTATTTAGGGATTGTTATAACAATAACTTTGTTATGATGAGTCCTAAGGAGGTGTAACAAACCAAATACCAAGGGTACTCCATAAGGGATTGGATATTGGGCCAAGGAACAGAAACTATTCCAAGAGATGAACTCCGCGAGAGATCTTTTGAGAGTAATGTTAAAAAGCCTGAAACTATCTCATCACGAAGAAAACCGGGTGAAACTAAAGCCAGTTCAGGGCTACATGAGTCACTATTTTGAACAAACTGGTTTGAAGGACTCGGAACATGACCAACTTCCAAGAGATTGGGAGTTAAACCAAATAGACGTGTCAGACGAGCTGATTTTCAGAAATGAGTCAGAAAATACAGTGGATCTAGGGATCCATATGACCACTTGGCAAAATTTAAACAAGTCCTAAGAGCAAAACGCATATTTGATTTCTATACTCAATTCGAGGAATTTGGAATGACATTAGAAGTAAAATCACTGACATGGTTCCAAAACATTCCACCAAAGTCAATCATGGACTTAAATACATTAGCTCAAGGATTTGTAGCTACATGTTCCAAAATGGGAATCAAACATAAACGGTACCTCAAGTCTATAGCTTCAAACAGAAACAAGGTGAGTCTTTAGGGATTGTGCAACTAGAATGAAACAATACATTGCAAGATGCCCAAAACTAGAGATACCTGCAGAAGAAAGATTAGTATCATTGTTTCTAGAGGGACTACTAAACAAAGAACTTGATGCTATATTGTATAGCAAGAAACATACATCCCTAGAAGAGTGTGTGTCAGATGCTATTGACTTAAGAGACAATTGTGATATTTTCAATGAAGAAGACGTCCCTAAGGATAACCAAAGCGAGAAAACAACATCCACCAAACTAGTACAAGTGGGAATAGCTACTGCAGCACCTCTTATAGCCATAGAAGACATGCTCAAAATAATGAATGACATGATGATAACATGAAAAAAGCAATTATGAGGGGACCAGGACAAGGGATACCTCAACAAGGACAACCAATTAGGCCACAGAATCGGTGTGCAATCGAGGGTAAATGGACCAATCATGAGACCAATGAGTGCTATTACCGACCAAAGTATGATGGGAATGTTCAATACGTGCCTATGAGGCCACAAGGACAACCCATGTACATAAATCAGCCTAATATGTCCCCAGCTCAAAGACCACCGATGGGTATGGAAATACATCAACCCATGTTGGGTCAACAACCTCCATATCCTAGACATAATGCAGTGCCTGTAAGTACATGCATTCAGAGGGAGTCATAGATGAACAAGGACTAGTGCCTGTCACACCCTATGCTGAGCCTACCTAGTTCATCTACAGTAATGGTAGAAGGAGATTGGTATAATCCACATCCACCAACCAATGGAAGAACCTGTGACTCATACTACACCAAAACATGCACCAATGTACTATGTAGCTAATCAAGGTGCTAGACCTCCTATGGTAAGACTCATGATTAAGCCAAGAACTGGGAACTGTCATAACTGTGGTGCAAATGATCATTGAAAAATGAGTTTCCAGAGTCTGACAAGAAAATTAACCCAGTTGAATATTTTTGTATGCAATGTTGCAAAAAGGGAGGACATTTCCCAGAAGATTTTCCAAAAAATCCCTTAAATAAGGGTAAAATAGTAGTGAGCATAGTCCAAGTGATACCTAGTAGCTCATCTGAGAATGAACCTATTATTCCAATCAAGGTAACCACCAGAGTCCAGGCTAAGAAAAAGAAATATAACTCCTCTCATGATTCGGAGAATACTAAAATTTGCTCTCAAAAGACCAAAAGAAGCATAAGCAAAAGGTATGAGATGAGAAAACAAAAACAAAGGGCTGAAATTGAGGAGAAAGCAAAGAAACTATTCTAGGAAAAAGTGAAAGAAACTGTCAGCGAATTCAAGGAACCACCGTGAAATTTGGAGGTTCAATTTTGGTAGACAAATTTTTTGAGTCAATCAATGCAGCCTTGGAAGCTTACCAAGTGGGACTTAAAGCAGGCCAAAACATGAAAAACAAATGGAAAAAATATCCTTCTCTAGACATGGAAGCAACTAAGCTTGAATCTTACCAAAATTTGGTAGGAATTACTCAAGATATGTTGTAAAAACAAAAGCCCAAGCTCGAGAGTATGGCAAAACCTGAGGAGCTTGTGGTAGGAACCAGTAAAGAGAAATTCAAAGTGGTGGTAGAACCCCACCTTGAAACTAAAGAACTAGAACTCATAGTGATGGACAATGAAGATGCCTTAGATGGAATTTCATTCGTAGAAGAAGACTGGCCAGGACACTTATGAAAAAAAGTTAGAGAGATTAATGATGGAGCCTAACTCTGAAGTCAGCTCCTTAGAGGAAGTTTGGTTAGACAATCTACCTCCTGATATGGATATGAATGTACAATCGTTAAATGGGGATTGCAGATCTGAAGCGTCCTGAATGTCTAAACCAATGACTCTAAAAACATTACCCTCGTACTTGGGAGATAACGAAGATGAATCCATAGTGTGTAAAACCACTCAGATAAAAAGAGCGGAACAGACCCTAGAGGTAGACAACATACGTTCAATCATGTCTACACCCATTCAATGAACTCTTACTTTAGGAGAACTGTTAAAAATTAAACCATATTTATGGAATGATCTATAGAAAACTCTAGAAGGTGGAGATAACATGACTAATCGAAAAAAAATTGAAAAAATTGAAACACAAAATGGATAACAAAGAGATTCGATCTGTTTCAATGAACAAAGTTGGAGAATACTACAAAGGGGAAGAACCAAACACAACCCTTCCAGTGAGATATAATGATATAGACACCATGGAAATATTGGATTGTGGGGCAGAAATAGCCATAGCCACGAAAGTAGTATGGGAATCATGGGGGCAACCAACCATTAGACAAACTCAAATGAAATTGCAATTGGTTGATAGACATATCAAAAGATCCTTAGGATTGCTTGAAAAAGTGATAGTTAATTCCTGTGGGATTGATTATCAGCACAACTCAAGTACGAAATCATCTTGAGAAGACCTTTCATGCAACAAGTACAACATATCCAGGATTGGGAAAACAATTATCTATACTTGAAACAAGTGGGATCAATAACAAGGGTTAATCTAAAAGATCACACTTAAAGAGATGTCATGAAAACACCCATGCAAGAATTTGACTCAGTGTCTTCGGCTAAAACTAAGCTTCCATCTTGGTTGAACAAAGACACACCTATTTGGATGTGTGGAGCCTCGGAAAGCGGGAGCTTAAAACAAAAAGAATGTATCTTAGAAAGGGATTGCACAGACGAATCCTATGTACCTGAACCCTTTCCATAACATTTGTGTGAGCCAATTGAGTGGACTCAAAATTTAGCAACAATGGATGTATGTGTAAATACGTCTATGCCTACTCAATTTTGCAATGAGGATGGCTATGACATAATTCCCATACAAATGATCTCAACCCTTCACATTGAAGACAAAATTCAAGAATCCAAGGACTTGATGAAGGCTCAACAAGTCTTTTCAGACCTCTATTATGATGCAACAGATGCATTAGAAGAACATTCAGGTACCTCAGATGATTCGGGGCCGGAAAAAGAACATGTGAGAGCTAAATTACTCATGAAAGGAGGGGAGGATAATATTTTTGACTTTCCAAACCAGAAATCGAGAAGACAAAAATGATATAGAAGAAAAAGAGACACGAGAAACTTGAAAGCTAGACCTATGCCATCAGTCTTCAGTAGAAGACAGTTTCTGATGTAGATAGATACACATGATTGTGTCAAAGACAAAATCACTCATAGATATCCTTTAAACGAAAAGCAAAAAAATATCGCAAACATCGAGAAAAATGAAAAAGGAGACTCAAGCAAAACCTAAATACCACAAAGATTCAACCATGACACGAGTTGAATGAAGAAAGAAGTATTCAGAGTTGAAAAAAGCTCTCAAGGAGATATATATAACTGAAATGGAAACCACTGAGGAGGAAGGTAAATATGTAATGAATGTTCCATCCCATTACAAGAAATATACTCTCCAAGACCAAAAAATCATAGTCAAACAACCTGTCTGGGAACTACAAAAATAGGGCAAGTCCTACGAAGGAACTGAAAACGCAAAAAAGATAGATCTGGCCGAACCAGGAGAAGAGCCTAGACCTACCTACATTGCAAACAACCTGACAGAAGAAGAGGAAGAGCTTTTGTTAAGCTTACTGAAAGAATACCAAGCGTATTGATCCAAAAATTTGTCAAAATACCATACCGATGAGAGATGATGCGAAACCAAGTAGACAAAGGCCATACACATATAATGAAACATTTGCCAAGAAGATCAAAGAAGAGATTGAAAAGCTAAAGGAGACCGAATTCATTTATTAAATTAAACACACAAATTGGGTGTTTCCAATTGTGATAGTACCCAAGAAAAATGGAAAATTAAGAGTGTGTGTCAATCTCAAGAAAGTGAATGTAGCTATCATTAGAGACAACTTTCCTCTTCCAATCACTGAGCATGTTTTAGAACGAGTCGTAGGAAAAGAAGCTTACAACTTTTTAGATGGCTTTTTGGGATGCAATCAACTTTTGGTTGATCCCAAAGATCAACATAAAACTGTCTTTGCAACTGAATGGGGTATTTTTTCGTATCAGGTTATGCCTTTTGGGTTAACTAATGCTCCTGTCACCTTTCAAAGATTGATGAGCCATGCTTTTAAAGAATATCTTCAAAGAATATCTTTGGAATTTCTTGGAAGTATATATGGATGATCTATGTGTACATTCATCAATCCGAGCTGATCATTTTGAACACCTCAAAAAGGTATTCAAAAAATGTAAACTTTATAGGATTTGCTTAAATTCTGAAAAGTGCACATTCATGGGCAGACAATGAAAATTTCTTGGACATATAGTGTCTAAAAATGGAGTAGCTATTGATATGGATAAAATTCATCTTATTGCTGATTTGCCTAGGCGAAAAACAGTCAAAGGGGTTCAAGCTTTCATAGGACATTGTGGATATTACATATGATTCATTAACATGTACGCTATAATTGCAAAACCCATGTATACCTTGATTACACTCTTTGAATGGACTGATGAGTGTGAAGAATCCTTTATGAAGCTTAAGCAAGCTCTCACTTTAGCTCCAATATTGAAAGCACCATATTGGAATAAGATATTCCATATACATGTAGATGCTTCCAATTTTGCCATTGTGTGTATCCTAGCTTAACCAGGAGATGGAAAATTTGATTTTCCTATTTTTTATGCTAGCAGACAGTTGAATATGGCAGAGAAGGACTATACAACCACAGAAAGGGAACGATTAGGAATGAGCTATGCAGTAAAAAAGAATAGACATTACCTATCAGCTAGCAAATTTGTGTAATTTGTGGACCACCAAGCCTTATTGTACTTGGTCAACAAGCCATGCAACACAGGAAAAATAGTGAGATGGTTCATCATTCTTTTGGAATTTGATTTCACTGTAGTTGTGAAAAAGAGCACCACTCATCAAAGAGAAGATCATTTGTCAAGAATTATATCAGGAGAACTACCAAAGGGAGTAGATGATAATCTACCATATGCATATCTGTTCTCTAAGGAAATGATATCTTGATGGTCGGAAAACATGGTATCTTTGATGACCATAGCTCAAGTGGATTCCCAAATACCACTTTCTATTACAACTGGATTAATTGAGCAATCGACTATGTATCAATTACTAGCTGGAAGATTGTACAAAAGAAATCGAGATGGAATATTTCTTTTATGCATTAATCCTGAGGAGAAAACCCAATACCTAAGTCAAGCACATATTACCATAGTAGGACTTCACTTTTCTGAAGACCAAACTATGCAACGATCTTGAGACTTGGAGTATTTTGGCCAACTATGAGGAGGGATGTTTATTCTTCTATAAAAAAATATCCTCAATGTCAAAAACAAGCACCCATACCTCATGTGACATTGTTCCAAATATCACTCGTTCCCAAGTAAAGTAACTATCTAGTTACTTACTTGTCAAGTTGAACATTTCCTAAAGATATGAGTAAACGCCGCCAAAGAGAAATTGAAACTGAAGCAAGGGACTATGCTCTTATTGAAAACCAATTGTATCCAAGAGGTAAGGATCAACATCTACATCTTTGTGAAAATGAAGATGAATATACTCCCATTATAGAACAAGCATATGTTGGATTAGCTCGAGGTCACTTTTCTAGTGAAACCGCCACAAGAGAAATCTTAATGGCAGACATATGGTATCCAACACTTTTTGAAGATGCCAAAGAATATGTTGGAAGGTGTGATGCATGCCAACGAGCAAAAATTCCAAGTCGTGTAAATAACATGTCCTTAAGACCAATGACGTGGGCTAGAGCTTTTGCAAAATGGGGTATAGACTTTGCTGGGCCAATACAACCACCTGCTTGTAGAACCCAAGCTCAATATATTATTGTAGCCTATGTGACCAAGTGGGCCGAGGCTAAAGCAACTCAAAAGAATGATGCCAGAACCACAACCGCATTCTTGTATGAGAATGTGTTCACAAGATATGGACTGCCAATAGAAATTGTCAGTGATAGGAGAACTCATTTCCTCAATGAGATAATTGAGTATCTGATTTATGAATTAATGGCCATCCATGATAAATCATCTCCCTATCACCCACAATTAAATGGACAAGCTGAGCATACGAATAAAACTCTTAGCTCAACACTGACTAAAGTGGTTAGTTCAAAGCGGACAGATTGGGAAATGAATCTCCATGCCACTTTATGGGCTTATAGAGTTTCATTCAAGATGGATTTAAATGCGACACCTTTTAACCTTGTTTATGATCTTGATGCCATACTACCGATAGAATTTCTATTGCCGACACTAAGGGTAGCAAAGAATTTTGAGTGAACTGTACATGAATTGTCAGAGAGGCATGAAGATCTAGAAAATCTTGATGAGCAAAGGCTAACTACTGTGGCTCACATCTATGCACAAAAGCGTAAACAAAAACAATTTTTGATTCCCATCTAATTACAAAAATCTTCAAAAAAGGGGGACTTAGTTTTAGTCTATTCCCTTAAGTAGCACATTCCCAAGTTTTGAAAAAAAGGAAATGGACCGTTATCAATGAAGATGTATCTCTAAGTTGAGTAGTTAGGTTATCCACCTTAGATGGTGAACCAATGGCTAATTGGATCAATGGATGCCGTTTAAAGAAGTACAATTTGCCACTAACCAATGAATTGATAGAAAAGATGCATGCAGCAAAGCAAAGAAAGACAAACCGACAGCAGGTTATTGATGAATCCCAAGAGGAAGCTCGGCTTCAAGTACCCAAAATGAAAGTTACTCTCAAAATTCAATAAAAACCTTTTCCCATCAACACTCTAGAACTAGATGAATGACTATGGGAATTATAGAAGAATGTGGTGTCAACGGATGATGAATGGTTAGATGGAATGGACCTTCACATCAAAGTACAACTGAACAATCATAGCATAAATACATTGGTTGATATAGGAGCTCGAGTAAATGTAGTCAGTTATTCCACATACAAGACAACACCAAGTTAGTCTTTGACGACAGGAATGTCGACTATTAAAGGATTCCACAAGAATCCAACACCGACACTGGGAGAAGTCAACTTAAATGTGATAGTACATGGATGTGCATGACCTCGCCAATTTGTATGCTTACCAGATGAACACATGAATGAAACAATGATCCTTGGAATCTCATGGATACGGACGTATAAGGCAGTACCAGACTGGGATATCAATAAGCTCAAGCTATCACCTAAAATCGGACAACTCATTGTTCCAATTGCACCAAGCAAAGAGGACTAGAAAGGAGGTTACCAGCAGAGCAAACCACGAAGCAATCAATCTTCTCCATCCTATAGACAAGAAAATGCTACAAGGAGTCATGCAAATTTGGGTACCAAAAGCACAGCTTGAGGACAAGCCGATTCAAATTTGGGTACCCAAAACATCATCTACTGTACCAAATAGGGTTCCAAGGTTCAAAACATAAAGAGGAGTATCTTCGAATAGGGAACTTAAAACAAAATGGACTTGGAAGAAAAAGGAGCACTTATCTTCTTTGCAAACTGTAAAACCGATAAAGCAGTGGAGAGTTAAGTCTCAAAAGACTCAACCACAACATTCGGACCAAAGCAAACCAATTTACCAATGGCAGTTAAAAGCTCGATAGCCCTCATTATTGGAATCGACAGCTTAGGAAATCAGAGTGCCAAAGCATCCTGATGGTACCATCAAGCAAAGAGAACACAAACTACAAGATTTGCTCTTTGGGAGACAACAAAAGAAAACCTCGACGTCAGAAACCCTTGAGTTAATTACTCAAGACCCGTTTGCAATGCATTGATCTTCAAAGCATGGTAGAGACAACCAAGGCTATACATAGACATGATTGTTCAAACCATGCACACAATCGTCCGGGAATATGCCATCTAGGAGGGGTGGAAGGGAACTAAGTAATTAAGAGCAATGTTTGAAGAGGGAGGAAAAAGTTTGATGTTAACGTGTGATTTTTTGTAAAATTACCTAATAATGCCCTTAACAAGTCATCAACAGTGGACATTTAACTGATAACATCTCCCCGTCGATGAGTGTAAATAGTATATATACTATCAGAAAATCATCAAAAATTGATATCCTTTGGTTATTTTTAATCAAATTTTTTGGTATTGGGACTTAAAAATTGATATATTCATCAAAAAACAATAAAGCTTGCTTTTTCACCTCGCTTTTTTAGCGCATTTTGTTATTTTCCTTTATTTTCTCAATAAATAGGTCAAAAATTAATAATAAATAGCAAATGAGCTCAGATGGAAAAACTAAAGATATGTTGTTGATCAGAAGGACAAGGCAAACATGCACAAAAATTTCAATCAAATGGACAAATGGAAGCGAGAAGCCTAAATTAGGCTGCCAAGGCCTACTTTCGCAAATTCTTCCAGAATGAGCTATTGTAATCCGATTGAGGGAATTTTTGAGTCTAACATAGATTTCACGGCCTAGTAGGACTAAGAAGGGAATTTGGGAAAATAATAGTTTGGGAAGTCCGAGTATAGATATCCAAGGTAGTTTAAAATCACCTCATTTTCACTAGTCGCCATGATTGGAGAAGAGAGCTCTCGACCTTCTTAGCGCGCAATTTTCGGAGTCCATCACAGTCGCCCTTTTATAGCACCCTCTCACAAGACGTGAGGGATAAGCTCTATGCTTATCAATGATCAGTTCTATATGGCCAGTAGCAAGTGTAGGCTCAAGGAAAAAACCCTAGAAACACAATAGTGCACGAAGTCCTACGACCTAAAATTAACCATAGCGTCTTGTCAGCTCAACCAAATTGGACGATACTTGAACTGTAGCATACCCCTATATAATAGAACACTTCTATATCACCAGATGACCATTCGGCAGGAGTTGAGAGGGTTCCCAAGTAGAAAATCTAGGTTTTTGCTAGATGTCAAAATTGGATACTGACTCCATAGACAGCTTGTAGACGACAATGTACATAGATGGTTTCATGAAAATAGTCAAGGCAAGCTCTCTAACAACAGAAAACAGTTAGAAGGCTACAAAGCATCAAATTTGAGAAATGAAGTCAAACCAAGTCCAAATGGGCCAAAACTGGATGGGTAGCATCAGGGCTATGTAGCAGACAAGTCCATAGCTTCAAAAGTGACTAACCAACTCCACATGCCATCTAGTCACAAAAATCGGTGATTTCAGAGTCCACAAAGCACGAAGTGATACCGACACGACAAAACTTTACCAAATTCAATTTAGGACTTGTTTTAGATGTATTGAATATGTCTAGGTCATCAAATTGTCAAGTTTAGCAAAAAAAATGACTGTTGTAAATAATCACGATAATTTACTTTTGTGCTTTTGTGGCTTGAAAATGATACCTTCACCTCACTTATCACTTGTACACACCTATTACATGCCACACTTCAAGTATGAGCCATAAATGATCAAGGAAAACTTGAAAATTATCAAAAAACTCAAAGAAGTCTTTCCAATCCAAATTGTGAGTTATCTGTCACAGTTTTTGATCCAAATCACCCCATATCTCATACATAGAGTCTACATCATGCTTAGAACCAAGTTGCACCAAAAAATATACATTTTGATAAAAAGGTAATAATCGCGATTATTTACTTTCTTGCCAAAATGGGGATAAATTGCAGCTTTGACCTTATGGGACCAAAGCACATGATGTCCCGAGTCCACTGACCAAATTTGAGCAATTTTGGAACTCAAAATCTCAAAATCCATTTATATCTACTATTTCAGAGACTGAAAGCCTAAATCTGACACCATTTCCACCCAGTGCACTCAATTGAGCCCACACTCCACTCGGAGCACCTAAATGCTATATGTTTCAAGCCTATGATGTCAAAAATGCAAAAAGCTGGAAAAAATCCCTAGATGTAAATAATCATGATTATTTACTTTGGTTGCAATTTTTTGCCTGAACTGTATGATTTTGATCTTTACATGTTTTTATTCATCTATGCACGTTCCAAAATTGATTTGAAGCAAATTGGACTCAATTTGTCAGCTAGTCAGACTTAAGGGCATTTCAAAGAGGAATTCGCAAAGTTTTCTAACTTTGGCACTGTGTTCCCCTAATAGGAGCTATGCAAGTTTTCGAGAAGGCCAAGAAAAGGATGTCCCAGAAAGAGAAGTTGCAAGAGCTGCCACCCTACCAACTGGACCCAAGTTCAGTAAAGACGGTCAAGGCAACATACTTGTCAAGAGAACAGCTTGAAGAAAACAACACCACGGTTTTCACAGGTAGGTTCAAAAGCAAAAGGCACTAAATGGAACTGCAAATGCTACTGAAGGAAATATATGATATAGTTGCCAAGCTAGAATAAAAGAAGCCAACAGAAGGCTGGGCCTTAGGGACTTCTACAACCAAGAAACGTGTGACATAGATTTCCAGAAAGCCTATGAGTTATTATCTACTATCAAAGAGGATGGATCAGCCCAAATCACCAACCAACAAGGGCAGAAATTCAAAGTAGTGATCACAAAAGAGATTGTGGCTGAGGCACTGAAGCTGCCGCGACTGAAGGGATGACAATGCGGGCCGGAGACAGAAAGACAGTAGCCACATTTACCAAGGAGATTTTTGCTGCAACTTTTACCGACCTCATCCAAAGGCAAGTGGAAGAACTAGTTCATCTATACCATCATCACTTCCACTTTTTATCAAAGTGACCACCACAGTACACCACTCCAAACCATGCGGTTGCAACCACCTTCACCCAAGTGTTGAAGTGGACAACTAGGCAGCCAATTGATCATGCGTAGTATGTGCTGACAATGCTGAAGGGTACAAAGAAAGAAGGTAAAATCACATATTGGGGTGTGCCTGAAGTACTACCGAGAATAGCATATCATGCTATTGGCATGTCTGACAATTTGTCTCCAGCCTTAGATCAGAACACATGGATTGTATCTGCGCAACCTTCTCCAAGAACCACACGTCCATCAAAGAGAGTTTATAAGTCAGATGAAGAATCAACCAAAAGCTTCCACGAAGCTCATAGCAGTGAGAGCTCGAACAATGAGGACAGAAGGGCCAGAACTGAAGAGATGAAGAAGAAAGTTATAGCTGCACATCAAGAAGAACCTTAGAAAAAGAAAGTGAGGCTTGAAAAGGAAAAACAAACTTATGAAAGAAGCCTCCAAGCTGCAGGTGAGGACCTGAAAGATGGGCTTCAAGAGACATAAGGGAACCTAGAACCAAGAACCCTGCAAGGAAAGAAGAAGAGGACCCCATGAGCTTCCTTGAACGAATGTATGCAGAGGCAAAAGACCTAAAGCTGACAGAAGCTCAAGAAGTTGAAGGAAAGCAAGGGAAGAAGCGGCCGAGCAACAAAGACAAGCGGAGGTTACAGAACAAAGCGAGACACAGCACGATTAGGGGGAGATGTCTTTGAAGCCCACCTCACCCACTATAGAGTAGGCAGGCCATCTAATGCCAAATCCTCACCCTTCACCAACACCTAAACCCAATGGGGACGAGGGAGCCAAAGAAAAAGATCCTGAACCGCAGGCAGCAACAAGTTTTGAACAACCAAAGCCAATAGAAAAAACAGAGGCCACACCTTCTACGACCACCCAACTAGAAATGGTTGAGGTATCTACTAAGCCTCAAGAAGCAAAAGCAACCGAGACAACCGCAACGCCTCAAGGAGAAGTAGAACCCTCGTTGCAACCACAAGCAGCCACCACAGCACCACCCAAGGAGCCACAAACCAGAACAACTGAAACATCTAAATAGCCTATAGAGTCTGAAGAATGGGAAACATACGACGAAGTCATCATACAATTCAATGATTATTCCAAGCAGATGCAGGTGATGACTGAAAAAATGCGAACAACAACACTTAGCCCCATTGCTAAGACTAGAGATCTTGAGCTAGTCATCGATGCGCTACAGGGAGAGATGGATGACAGGATGAACATAATCTCAGATCTACAAAGACAAGTCAAAGAGCTGAAAGCTAAAGCCGAACAACACCAACTTGCAAAAGAAAAGCAGCATAAAGAAATGGAGGAGCTGGGAGGACTTCTAACCAAGTTATCCGATGCCTGCAAGACCAAAGATCAACAGTTGACCGAGGTAACAAATGAACTCCTAACCACCACTTTGTCAGTACAAAAGATCCAAGTGCAACTCGATGTAGCGAACGCTTCTTTGCAATACTCGGAGAAAAGAATCAATGATTAAGCAGCTTTTTTGAGACAGATAAGAAAAAATCCTGATGTCGCTTCAATAAAATGTACAGATGAAGTCTATAAGACTTTTGAAAAAAGAAACAAGGATCTCGAGCTAGAGCTGAAGCTAGAGAAATCACAAACAAAAGACCTTGCACTGATGCGGGTACATTTAGAAGAGAAACTCCTCAAAGAGATACCAAAGTTAAAAAGACTCAATCATCTATTCAGAGAGATACAACCAAAGACACAGGAAGAAGGAGGTCCCTCGGAGCAACCAACTATCGATATTCACTCAGTCTCTTTTGCTGAGATGGAAACACAGTGGATAGAAGGGCTAGAAGGAAATGAGGATTTTCAAGTACTATTGACTGATGCTCAGCAAGTGCCCATGGTCCAGCTTTCTAAAGCTGAGGAAGATGCACTAAAGGAGCAGGTTGCCTAGGAAACAGTTGCATAATGGAAAGCAGCAATGGATTGGGAGTTGAGAGTTCTCCACTCAGTCAATGTCACTCAACTCACTCCCAACCAAATCAATGCACAGTGGCATCAACAATCATTACCATACCATTTTATCAAAGTAGAGCTACTACAGGTAAAATAAAGATTATACAAAGATATGCAGGCTAAAGACTCAGAGGGTGTCTACCCCAAGTGGAGGAAGAGCTGGTTGAACAAGAATCCAAGATATCTCATTCTATTCACAAGAGCACTTGCAGCACTACAGAAAGACCCAACATTCTGTCTTGTAACACGGGTAAGGACATGGCAAGCATTTGAAGCACTAAAAAATAACAGGCCAACATGGTTGAACTGTCACAATTACCAGCTTCAGAGCAGAAACCAGCAATAGAGGAATACATGGTGAAAACCCTAACAGGTGCCATGACTTTCTTCAAGAGCCTTCCTGACCTCTCATGTGACATGTTATATAAGATTTTCAGAATGCTGCTCACATGTATTCAAGATTTTCACGAGCCAAAGCAAGCAAGAGCACCATGGATGTTGTTCCTTGAAGGCAATAAGGGTCTCTGTTATGACTTAAGCGGCCAGCCTTCCGAAGAAGTCCTTTACGGCTTCTACGTCCGATGCATGTTTTTGCCCTCTAACAATATGTTGGCGTTTGAGGAAGCTTTCTATACAGGTTTCTTCACTTGGCGAGCGAAGATATTTGGGGCAATGATAAGCAACCTCACATCCAGATTTGTTGGCTATTCAACAATTTACAGATTCACCATGCAGTTCTTGCAGGTTCCTCACAAATAGAGAAGACTCAAATATATGAGAAAGCATTACACACGCGCTTAAAAGACGGCCTCGCTAGCCATCAACTCGAAGACTACTTCAGCCCATGAAGCTGTGTCAAGGGATGCCACAGTCGAGGAGGGGAGGAATGTTAGCAGCAAGCTAACATTCCTCCCCTCCATGAAGCTGTGTCAAGGGATGTCACAGTGGAGGAGGGGAGGAATGTTAACAGCAAGCTAACTCTGATAACTCGGATAACATTTTTCGGAGCTTTCATTGTAAAAACACTCATTATTTTCTTGATGAATCGGGAATGTTGTAACTCCTACTTTCTAGATAAACATTGTAATTGATGAGCCGGAGCTACAAGCTTCCAGATTGTATCAACCTGTCTTTAGTTAGAGATCCCAGATTATTAGTTTTGACCACAAAAACCTTGTCTAAGGTATAAAAGCCAATTTTTGTAAGTTTTTTATAAGTTTTGGATAATAGAAACATAGAGTAAGATAATGGTGCTCACTTCTCTCCTTCTCCCTCTTCCTACTCCCTTACCGGTTGTCACATTGGAGTGTAGTCCGTTGCATTGCAACTGCAGGTAAGAGCTCTACGCATTGACGTAAGCATTTCATAGTAATCCATAGCTTTTGGCGTTGCTGACCTGCGGTCTAATTTTATCATAAGTAGGAATTTAAGATTCAAAATTATAAACTAAGTATAGGCAAGCTATTGGGGCATCATTGCTAAGCATTTAGATGCATTCTTGGTCGACAACGACTAGGTCAAAAACTCATTGCTGTTAATAATCGTGATTTTTGCACTTGACCTAAAGTGGGACTTGAGACCATAAGCATGTGTGCTTAGGTATTATAAATATGTCCTAGAAGTTTTGTAACGTTTCGATGTCGTTTGATGCTATAACGGATGTGATTTGTCTATCGATGAGGGATTAGCTTTTGGTGATTTCAGCCATTTGAGTGTAGCTTAAGTTAGATGCGAGTTGTTTTCCAAGAGATTAACAACCTCTTGTAGCCTCTATGCACTAGTTGTGTCAGCTTTGTCCCATGAATTGACAATTATATTCGCGGTTCTCGCTACGTCTGCAATAAGATAGGAGTGAGGTTAGACACCTGTCCCACATAAGCCGATCATCATCGGTATTTTAGTCAAGTTTAAGAACTATGCGTCCTTGGATGCAAAATGGATGGAGGAGGAGGACTAAGCAGACACTCCTTGGATTTTAGAGCATTACCTTGAGGATTTTGGTCTAGCTTTAACTATTTCTAGAGTTACAATTGATCAATGGGTTGAATCTCATGCGGTGCGAACTACTGAAGAGGGGAGTTACTCCGCTCCTTTGTCACAGATTACCAAAATGGATAAAAGTCACTGATTTATTTTGAGATTTCAGAGGTACTGATGGGCTGATAGTATTCTGTTGTATGACTTTAAGAAAAGAAGTACTTCAAAATTGGAATTCCTTAAATGAATTTGATATATGTGCTCTTCCATGTGTGTGATGTTTTGGGTGCATGTTTGAAAGACAAAATGGCTACAACATTTTGGTCTTGTTCACTTGAGGAGGGGTGATGTGAATAGATAGTAACAAGATTTAGTCAATCCTGCCGTCTACTAGAGATCGATGAGATGTAGCTAAATATGTTACAATGTTTATGATTCTCATCAAAGATCTTGATGGGGATAGTGATGTGAATGTCATGTGCATTTAAATTTTCTCCCATTGACGAATCCAAAGATATGTGTTGTCTAGTAGGTGAGTACTACTTAGTGTCAGTGTCTATTGAGCTGGTTGTTGGCTTATGATGATTTGCAAGCGTAGTTGAGGGAAATTACATTTCTTTCAAGAGGGGGGTATATCACAAATTGAAGATGTGGCATGACCAAAAAGACACACTCCACACAGAAAGAAGTCACAACCCTATTGAAAGATGCAGATAAGTGCTACCAACCTATAGAGCCTAGCCAAGAGACATAAAAATAAATACCAAGGACTTCAAAGTTGTTCCAAATTATGGGATCCTGTCAGATAGTGCCTGAAGGAACACTACATATTAAAATAAAGCAAGAACCCCCAAATTGCGTGGAGATGCTGATGTACAAGAGTTGTATGGAAATTCTGCGATTTGCACTTGCTGCTCATGGGACCCAAATGCTTTTAGAGTTCAAGATTTTCATGTACACTATTGTTGGAAGGCCCAATGCCTATAAATAAAGTTCCAGGGACTCAATCCCAGGAAGATATGCTTGGGAGCATTGTTGAGATGAGGAGTACCCTTGGACATTGTACTTTGTGAAGCATTAATAATAAAGAAATACCAAACGGGGTGTCAGTCTTTGGGGACAATCTCTCTAGGCACGGAACTATGCCATGTCGTGCCGTCTCTCTCTTGGTCTTGTTCAGTTCTTTCCGTTTTCTCGCGTGTGTTGTGGTGGATTCCCAACTTGGAGTGTCCAAGTCTGTTACACTAGTGCATCAAGATTTCTATCTGAATGAGATGGCTGGATATTGTTGTGAATGCATCAAGAGTTTCAAAAAGATGAGATGGTTGCACAATGATCTAGGTACATCAAGATTTTTAGACGAGATGAGATAGATTGATTGAAAATGGATTTCTTGCTTGGAGTGTCCATGCCTTTAAGAGAAGAAGATTAGTCAATCCAAAGCGGATAGCGAGCATGTGACACTTAGATGCAGTGAATTTACGCCACCTAGTTTCTCTCTCCCTTGGCTAAAGAGCATGCAATGCACACATTCGTATCTATCTGAGAATAATTAAACTATTGCACGACCATACTCTCTTGGAATGAGTTTCAATACTCATTGGTGGCTAAAGAGTATCATCAATATCTGCGCTAGTAATAGTCATAGTGGACGTCTCCCATGCCATGCTAGAATAGTCTTGATCCTCTGATGGTTCATCCATCGATGTCATGGTGGCCCTTGTAAACGAGAGAATCTAGCTCTTCCAAGCTCAATGGCTATGTCCATCAATATACCTCTAGTATAGATGGACTTTGAAGTTTTCTCATCTGACCATTGAATCTTTGCTCTAAAGAAGTTAGTGATTTCCCTCTTTGAATGCCTCCCATTGTATAATCTCCTCAAGAGACTATCCCTCTGTTTGCGCAGCTCTAGAAAAATGTAATGTGGAGTGGAAGTGAATAATGGTATATGGAACAGGATGAGTAATCAATGATTGCTCAAGGTTCCTTTGATTGATTGGAAGGGAGAGACTTACTTGACTTGATGAGAGAATGTGCAATGACCAAAACAAGAGAGAGGAAACCTTGATTGCAAAGTGCATGAGAGTGCTAGAGAGAGAGAGAGAGAGGGAGAGAGAGAGAGAGAGAGAGAGAGAGAGAGAGAGAGAGAGAGAGAGAGAGAAAGAGAGAGATAAGAGACAACGTTAGATGGGGTCCCAAACCCCCATGCAAGTGTCCCCCTCTATTGCTAGAGAGGCATTAGCTTTAGATCACAGAAAGTCTGGTACAATGCTTGTAGATGTTGTGGTAATTGATGACGACGATGTCGACAGCGACGATGGTGAAGACTGACGGTTGAAAATAAAAAAGGCTAGGATTGAGGATGGCTGACAATTGAGCGCAATTGTTCCACCGATTATGAGGCTATGCAAAAAGCTGATGGACTGAAATTTGGAAATGCGGCTTGAATTCTGAATATGCTGGCTGAATTAATGGCGTTTGTGGGATGCGACGAGGAATCTGGTATGAGAAGATGTGGTGCAACAAGGCTAGAGGTTGATCTGTTGGCGCAAATCACCAAGGCTGAAAACGTTGATCTTACTGCTGAAAACACTGATGTTTGCGGCTGAAAACGTTAATCTTTGAAGCCTAGAAACGTTGATCTATTGCTGAGAAAACGCTTGAGAGCCTGTAGATGCATGTGCTCTATCTGTCTTCTACTTCTCCCATGCGCCCCATGGCTTCCCATAGAGGTCCCCCAACTTGGGTCGAGCAATGCAATTCCAACCCCACGATTAGATTATTTTAAAAAATCCACTTATAATAAAATTACCTTATAAGAGGTGGTTCATATGTAGTTGGTTCTTGTGGTAAAAAATGCTCATCATTGTGTACTAGTTGTTGGTAGATGCAGACATTAAGGTGGCCATTAATTGATGGTATTGGTCAATGCAGGCATTGCTTAAAATTGTTCGATTAATTGAAGTTGTTGGTCAATGCAGACATTAATGTGGACATTAAAATTCATGTCTAGTTGTTTAACCTCTTTTTATTTTTTGCAAAATGATATTGTATAAAACTATCCGGCCTCAATTAAGAGTTCCAGCTTGTAACACAAATTTCACAACAAATGAGCCTAGGTGAGTAGATTGGTGGTGAAAAAGTTATTATTGAGCCCAAGTATAAAAGTAAGTTTTACCTCATTTTTAAACGTCGTCATTTAAGACGAGCTGCAATGTTATGAACACATTGAGTACAAACCGAGTTTTAAAAATTCTGCAGCTATAGCCAAAAATCTTCTTGATCTTAGGTACATACAAAGCATACAAAAGTGCGAACGATAAGTTGTCTTTAGTAGTATGCACAATCTTCCCAATTTCCCGAACTCAATAAGAAGCAATGTGGGCACATGTGAAAATATTCACCTTAGGGAAAATCTAAAGAGAAGTGAAAAAACCATGACCACTGTCAAAGTACCACACATGGTCCACATTTTTTTCAACACATGGTCCACATTTTTTTAATACATGCATCATGAGCACATGGGTCATATAGACATGGTACACTAAAAGTCCATTCTACATTTAAAAATTGCAATCATTGGTGTCAGTACATCATGTGAATCCTTGGCACTTGCCCTCACTAGATTTGTTGGCTCTACCCAAATGACAATCCCTTTGCTAGGACTTTCAATGGCAAAAATTGTAAAACATGATAGATTATGGAGAGCCTTTCTATTTTGGTTGTTGTCATGTGCACTCTCTCTTGATTTCTAGAATGTGTGGGTCATTCCATTTCTCCTACTTGCACGCAACTCGCATGTAGTGTGCTTCTTGGAACTTGTGTGATCATTACCTCTCTCCCACTTGCATGCACCTTGCATGTATTGTGTGTTGCTTAGCACTTGTGAGACTAGTTGGCTACTACACATTGTCATGAAAGGACCTAGGGAGGTGTGGGAGCACAAAGAAGTAGAGCATGCCATCCATACTCTCTCTCTCTCTCTCTCTCTCTCTCTCTCTCTCTCTCTCTCTCTCTCTCTCTCTCTCTCGTGTCAATATTACTACTTTTGGACATGTTATCAATTTTGCTCTCAAAAACCATTCCAATGAAGCAATGTGAATAGAACTACCCTATACCTACTATTCTTGGAGTTCACTGATAGTAGATCCAAAACTTATGGAAAAACATTGAGGTAAATATTCAGCTTGTGGGATACGTTTTTTCAGTTGGTTAGTTCTTCAAATTTTGAGTGGAGATAGGCACCAAAAATCTCACCAAAAACCCTATTTTTTAGGCCTGCAAGAGTCTTCTAATGGCCCCCCTCTTTGTTGAATTTGCACAATGCATCCAAGAGTGAGCCCCTCCATGAGTCATATCATGATACAAGGTATCCAGGTTATCTTTACACATGCATGGAGGAGCATCATTGATGAATAACAAAATATATACATGGTGGGACTAGTGTATGGAGTATTCATGGATTCCAGCTCAATGAGCACATGTATTAGAATAATGAGTACATAAGAAAAAAATAATGGAATAATTATGGATATGGAAAAGGATATTGGAATCATATGATATGGTCCCTCTTTTGTATTATTTTGGGTGAAAGAGAAAAAAACATGTAAGTAAATGAAAATTATATAATAAACGTGACTAAGGGAGTAGAAATCAAATTTTTTTTTCACAAGGGTGAGGGTGAAAATGTGGGGGTGATTTGTATAAAAGAAAAATATGAGTTTAGAGGATGTACACACAGGCAAAAAATATACTTATGGTGCAAGAGGATGAAAAGGCGTATATAGGTTTAATAAAACATATACTATAGGTAGCTGACATAAAATTCCCTTCACTTTTGTAGGACTTGAGATAAATTCCCTAGTTAACTTCAATGGGTTGGTGATCAGAACATATGACTGCTTCTCACTCACTATTTTTTGTTTTGCCAATATAAATAGGTACAAAAAAGTTAAATTTTTACCATTCTGCAGACCTATCAGCATCAAAGTTTCTATAGCCATGCTCAATACAAATAATATATGCATGTTTTCTTAGTTTCCTATTGTTCTTTATGTTTATAAGGATCCATGGAGCATGTCAAAAGAATAATACATCTCTTACCAAGGGGGATCTTGGGGACAAAGATGAAGTGCTAAATACAGCAAACATGAAAAAACTGGGTTCAGCATTATGAGTTGTATAATCCCATAGAAACTATTCAATATCTAGCCAAATTTGATCCTTATGCTAGATATGGTTACTACCTACAAAATGCATGTAGTTGTCACAAGAAACTAACAATATTGAAAAGAATATACTTGATATACTAGAATGTTTCGTTTTCTTCTATAATCGAAAAAATCAACCATCGTTGTGTACTATGAAAAATAGGGTATTAGGTGCCCCAAAACTCAAGGAATATTAGCTTTATGCTACAATATGTGACTTAGAAAATAAAAAATGCATTTGGATATCATGAAATCCACCAAAAAAATCATAGAAGAGCTAAAATTGGCTAAAAAACAGGATTTGACAATTTTTGTAATTAGGTCATAACTCACAACTTTAATATTTATTTCTCCCTAGAAGCATCAGGACATGTTGAGGACTACTAAAGATAGTTCTCTAGCATTGTACACCTCACAAAAATGAATTCTAGACTGGTATAGTTGCAAAAAGTTGAAAAAAGCCAAAAACAACACCCTTTTTTTCACACATTTAAGGTTGTGAAATGTTGTGCAAGGACAAGGTTAAAGATGGAACTGATATTCCAAAAAAATGTCAAGTTTTTTTCATCTCACGAGACAACTTTCTAGATAGATAGAACCTCAAAATCCATTTTGAAACTCTTGACATAATTCAAGGAAAATGGTCACTTAACAGGACATAAAAGTGTCCCAGGACATAAAAGTTTCCCATTACCAACCTAGTGATATTGTGGTAGCCATTGACTACCTTACCGGGTGAGTAGAGGCAAAGGCAGTGAAGTAGGCAAATGCTCAGGTTGTGGCTCAATTTGTTTCTGATAACATTTGTTGTCATTTTGGGGAGCCATGGGTGCTCATTTCTAGAAGAGGGTACGGATTTAGAACCAAGCTTATACGGGCATTGGTTGAGAAACTGGGCATTCAACAACGGTTCTCTTTGCCCTATCCTCCGCAATGCAATGGTCTAGTGGAGAGTGCAAATGGGAAAATTATCAACATGTTGACAAAGTATGTTTAGAAGCAAGAAGTAGAGTAGGAGGTGAATCTCAGGAAGTGTTTATGGGGTTACAAAGTGGCTACTAACTGCACTATGTTCGAGTTGGTATATGGTAAGAAAGTAGTGTTGTCAGTGCATACACAACTAGGTGCTTTGAAGGGAATGTGGTGAACTGATGCCACATAGCACGAGACATTACAAGACCAGATTGCCAATCTTAAAGCTTTGTGGATGGACAGAGAGGAAACAATAGACTACTATGTGAAGCAACGAGAGAAACAGATTGCCAAGTTCATTTAATGATTTTCGGATAAGAAGATAGTGAAAGGAGACCTGGTGATGAAATATGAGAGCTATTTGGATTTTACCTTCCAGAAAAAGTGGATCGGGCCGTACAGAGTCCAAAAGAATTTTCCTAATGGGAAAAGTTAGCGGGCACAAACAAATGGTAAGCTGCTTAGAAACAGGGTGAATGGTGTGCGGCTTAAGGTGTACTTTGATAGGAGTTTGGTGTCGGAGAGGAATTAGATTGTAACCAAGGGGGTTGGGAAATCCGCCTAAGGAGGACAAAAGGCAATAGAGAGTCATCTTTGTACATACTGTACAAGGTGTACGTGGTGTGTCGATGGTGAACTATCTACGAAAGAGAGTGGTGGATGCTCTCTCAGTGGTGTGGATGCACCGGTAGAACTGCTACCACACCAACCACTGCCTCTAGAACGATGCCTACCTCATCTCGAGGATGAACCACCCGTCAGTGTAGGAGGCACACTAGTCCTAAGCGTATGGGGGTACACTAGAGTGAGGTGTGGGGCCGCTCGATGTAGGGACCACACTAGTCCTAGGCGAAGGGTCGGCCGTAGTAGGTCTAGAGGGACCTTCTGCCCAAAGGTGCTCTGCCATCGCGATCTGCTCTGGTGTGAAATGAGACAAAAACGAGCCTATGTGCGCGGGTGACATGCCGGTCGGAGTGACAGGAAAACTGAAACTAGGAGAGTATGGCTCATTGTAAAGCTAATCTTCAAGATGTCTTGGATGTAGCCAAAGTATTCAAGCTCGCTAGTCTCTGTATTCTCATCCCTGGCACTACTCCTACTTTCTTGGACGAAGCTTTTGCCCTAACACCACTATTGAAAGTGACCCTTTGTTCGTCAATCAGTTTCACTCTAAAGTGCGTTCGATGAAACCACAAAGATCCATATTATTGATACTGTGGCCACAAAATTGAAACAGACTAAAAGTTATTAAAGCAAACTAATCTTCATGTGGAGCTTGAAAAGGAAGTTGTGAAATATACATGCCAATTGCAACCCCTTGACATCTCCTCTTCCTCTTCAGTAATCAACACTCCATTCCTCTTTGCCTCTGAGAGTGTCGCATCTAACCACTACCCAGTTGGAGAGTCATGCAATTTCTGAAGATGATCTGGAAAACGAAGGTTTCTAGTTGCACGGTTGCGCTTGAATTGAAGGCGATCTGTCAAACGTTGTTGCTTTGCACGAGAATCAGCAGGTACCCGCATCACATCATCTGTCGATCTAGTATTTGAGTGCCATGTCATCAAAGTGGCTATGGACTTGCACCTGAACATGCTCTTTATTCTTGGAATGATAGGAAAGTGTCGAAGGACCTTTGCAGGGATACGTTTTCCTTGTGTGTCCTCCCTGTACCTGTTTGATCCACAATTGGGACACTGTTCCAGGTTTGTATACTCATTGTCAGAAGTTGGGTCAGTCAAATTCAGGGGATAGAATGTCTGATCATCCTATATTACCTCAAAACCTTTTCAAAAGTGGGGAATGGACATTGTTGGACCTGTTAAGCCCACTATCAGTGAAGGATGTAAGTACATTTTGGCGAGTAAAGATTATTGTACCAAGTGGGTGGAAGTTGTTGCTCTCAAAGACAATAAAGTTGAGAGTGTAGCCAGATTTCTGTATCATAACATCATGACAAGGTTTGGGTGTCTTGTGGAGTTGGTGAGTGACAGAGGAAGCCATTTTTTGAATGAGGTAATTTTTGAATTAACATAAACTCACATGATTATGCATAAAAAGTCCACAGCTTATCATCCTCAAGCTAATCGACACGCTAAAAGCACCAATAAGACTTTGGTGAAGATATTGAAGAAAATTGTTCAAGATAACAAGAAGGATTAGGATCAGAAGCTTGATTCAACATTATGGTCATTTAGGATAGCTTTCAAGGTCACCACAGGTAGGACTCCATTCAAATTGGTATATGGTCTAGAAGCTGTGGTTCCTATAGAATTTGTGGTACCCAGTCTTAGAGTAACTGCAAAAAAAATGAGTCCCAAATTATCTGTCAGGTACAAGAGAAAATATTTGTTGTAGTTAGAAGAGGACAAGTTAATAAGTTCATTTTTATTTGAAGTGATTCAAAAAAGGAGGAAAGCTTGGGTGAGTATGAATGTTAAGTTTAAGGTTTTTGAGGTTGGAGATTGGGTTATGTTGTATAACTCCAGATTAGGGCCACATCCAGGTAAGTTAACTTTGAGATATATTGGTCCATATAAGATTGTCCAGGATTTGGGACAGGGAACTTTCTTAATTGCTGATGTTTTTGGTACCATGGTTGAAAAACTTGTTAATGGGTTCAGATTAAACAAGTTTGAAGGGAAACCACCCCATTTGGAATGGCCATTAGCAGGATTGATTCAGCCAGAAGAGTTTGCAAAAAGCAGTCTAGATACAAGGTTTGGAGCTTTGCAATTTCAAAAGGGGATGACCACCAATAGTGTTGAGATTAACAGTACAATGCATAGCAGCTTCATAATAGGAGATGGCAATCAATATTTATAGTTTCTCAATCGGACTATATGAATACCTAGTGTCCGAGTTTTGCTCATTGGATGTTTCTGGGTCGGAATTTTTAATGGAGATTTGATAATTTATATTGAAAAACGAGAGGATTCTCCACTAAGTGTAATCATAGTGCACTGTGTACTATTTGACGTGGGAGAAAAGCAAAGTGCGTTTTTTGCAAGTGAACCATCGCCTCTGTCAAGCTTCCCTGTGCCTTATGTTGTCCCCATATTTTTTCAAGTACACGCCCACCCTGCACATACCTTCATTCATGGTGAAAGGGAAGACAAATGTAGCCATGCAGCCCAAGGTAGAGCAGGATGAGCAGCCAAGAAGGTTGTGTCGCGAGGGGCAAGTCCTGAGTGTTGACATCAGCAGCCTGGAGGACGAGGAGGCTTTTTGGGAGAAGAAGAGGTGGCCGCAGAAACTCCTCTTAGCACAGCAAAACTGCAGCAGTCCTTGATGGATCCTTTTATGGATTTTAAGGTATCTCTCGACTTGACAATGGACATTAATGTGGAATGGCTACAAAGCGTATGTTTGCATGATTTTGCAACTTTGCCATGGGATGACTAGAGATAGAATTATTATGCAAAGTCACAATTAGATATTCTTAGGAAAACCAAGGGTATGATTACTAGTACAATATCTTTTTCCTTGGAGTTGATTTCACAAGTATTTCTTTTGCCATTGAAGGGTATCATCACCATTCCTAGATATTCTGAAGTTTTGTTGAAGAAGGAGTTTGGGACTATAAAGGGTAATAGGAAATACCATATGCTGAAGAATGTTAATTCCTCCAAGAGGGAGTAGCTCAAATGGTATTTGGAGAGATTATGTTTTCTCATAAAGTTTGACTATATGTCAAACGAAAACTATAGACCCTTATGTTTTGCAGAGCAAGGGGGTAAAGTGAGTTGGGCACATTGACTGTATGATAAAATTGCAGCTGAGATCTATATGTCAGACAAAAGAAAGGCTCAGAATGGAAGCAGGTTGTCTGCATTTTTAGCAGCAATGTTCAGTTTTTCACAAAAACTCCTCAGTGAACAGAAGGAGGCAGATGATAACACAGGTGCAAGTTTATTAGGCAGAATAGAGGTGTTGAACGAGGATGAGAATTCAGCCCAAAAGGTAGAGCTGCCAGCAGATGTGCAAAGAGTTTGATGAAGAGGCAAATTTCTTTGATGATTGGGGCATTCTCTCTTCAAAGTATTCATATTTGGCATGTGACACGGACTTTGAGGGTATAGGTATGCCACCTATGTGCATGCTTTGGAGAGCAACAAACTTTTATTGTGTTTCATTATCTTGATTCAGTTTGTATGGCATATACAGTGCTGGCTTGTGGATGAGTGCCATAAACATTATGCTTATAGTTAGTTTTGTACTTGTGTTTATTTGTTTTTTTTTTCTTTATGGCATATACAATGCCAGTTTGTGGCTAACGCCATTGACATTATGCTTGTAGCTGAACTTGGTTTTATGATTTATTATCTAGGCTTGAGTCATTTGAGCTTTATGTCCAATATGTTCACTTTTAGTATTGCAATGTAAATTTGTTTATGAGTCTAAATTTTAGAAGGTCTATGAACTTAATTTCAATAAAATATTAATAGTGCATACCTATTATGTTCTTGAAAGGTGTTTCAGTATGGAAGTATGTTCCATACATACCTAAAATATGTCGTACACTACGTACCTTTCCACCTTGCTAGTAGGTCTCATTTGGAAGATATTCTGTTAACAAGGGTACTAATTTGCCAATTAATCCAAGGGTGGTGAGAAAACAAGTTGGGGAAGAGCCGAACTTAGAAGAAGGTTTTGTGATGTGGTTTGATTGAGCACAGAGAAGGGTGGTGTAGAAAGGACAAGGAGTAGTGATGATACATGATCCACAAGGTAAGGTTGTCTTTTTTAATGCTTATGATCTCAAAGATATCCACACAAACAACATAAAAATAAGGTTATCTTCTTTAAGGCTTATGAGGATGAGTACTTGGCCCTCCATCTGGGTCTGAAGCAGTGTGTGGAGTTTGGCATTTACAAGATCATAGTGAAAGGGGATGCACTCTTGGTCATCAACAAGAAACTTTTGGGGTAGTGGCAGGCCAATAATGACTCTCTTAAGAATTGGTTTTTTCCATTAATAAGCTATTTTGAAGAAGTGTACTTCAAGCATGTCAAAAGAGAGGAGAATCAGGTAGTTGATAAAATGGCTAGTAGTCGTGTGCAAGTACATGTAGCATGACTATATATAGCACATGCATGGCACATATGCAAATAGGGAGATTTTGAGGGAGATTAATGTTTTTAAATCACAATACAATGCTCATTGGATATGTCCAAGCTACAAAGGAAGAGGGTTGCTCAAATAGACCAATTTTACTTTGGTGGGAAAAGATCCAATGGTTGCAATGGAGTATTGAGGAGAGTCCTCTACAAGGAGGATTTTGGTATGGTTTTGGAGCAATGTCACGAGAAAAGTGGACATCAAGGGAAAGATCAGGTACTCTTCCTTGTTCTTTGAGCTGGTTTTTGGTGGCCTTGCAAGATGTTCACTAATGGTGCGAGAGCAGTCATTAGTGTCAAACCATGGCATAATGGAGGGTGATAAAAGGGAGTCACAAGGGGCTATCATAGCTCTAAACACATTCAAGAAGTGCAGTTTGGATGCCATTGGTCCACTTCCTGGGTTGGAAAGTAGTAAGAAGTGTATTGCGGTAGCCATTGACTGTCTCACCAAATGATTTAAAGCAAAGGCAATGAAAGAGGTAAATGCTCACATACTTGCTCAATTGTTTTTTATTGCATTTGCTATCATTTTGGAGTTCCTTGGGTGTTAATTTTTGATAGAGTTCAAGGAGTTCAAAGCAAGATGGTGTATGCACTACTAGAAAAATTGGGCATTCAAGACATGTTCTCTTAATGCCAATGGACAAATTGTCAAAATGCTTAGTATATGTATAATCTGGTAGAGGGTTGGGAAGCTAATCTTGAAAAATGTTTGTGGGCTTATAGAACATCTTATAAGGTCTCCACCAAATTTACCCCATATGAATTGGTTTATGGAAAAGAGGTGGTGCTACCTGTTCATGTCTAGTTCGGTGCATTAAAGGGCATGTGGTGTGTTAATAGAGCTTACCAAGATGTTTTCCAAGATAGAATTACTTTCCTTGAAGCATCGAGGATGGACAAAGAGGTTGTGGTATACTTTTTAGAAGAATTTCAAGAAGTGTATAGGTCCATGTAAGGTTTACAAAGCTTTTTCCAATGGTACCTATCAATTGGTGTGGTTAAGTGGTAAACATCTAAAACACAGGGTGAATGGTGTGCGTCTCAAGTTATACTTTGACAGGGAATTGGTGTCGGATGTGCACTAAGTTGTAGCTGAAGGGGTTGGGCAACCCGTCTAAAGGGAGGTTACAGGAACCAAGAATACAACTCTCTACATATGGTTATAGTTTTTTTCTGTTTTCTCAAGTGTTCACTAGTTTTGCAATTTTTGATTCAATAAACACCTTTTGTGGTTGAGCATAAATGTTCAGCGAGGGGGTTCAACATCTCAAGTGAATTTCCCAGTGTGATCACATTATTTATTTTGGCTTTTAGGTATTTATTTTACTTATTTTTCAAAGTTTGGGTAGGAAAATTTACTTAGAAATGAGTGTTATTTTTTTGAGAGCCTCTTATTAAGATCTTTTTCATAAGTTTTAGGCTTTTAGGCTTGCGTGCTTGACACAATGCATTCGATGTTATCTTTTGGATTGGTTTCATGGAATCCACCATACAAGATTGAAAGACTTCTTGTACAAATTGTGGAGGTAACAACATTTGCCTAAGGTTTTCACGCACATTTTTCACATGTGGAATCATTAAAATACTTTAAGCACCAAATAACAATCAAATTCAATGGATTAGGTCTCCCCAATCTCAAAATTTAAAAATCCTTATCAAATACCTTTAGTGCATAAGTGAAGGGTGAGTTTAAGAAATTATTAAAAGACTCATGGAAGTGGAAAGTCAAAAGATTTTTTTGTGTCCATATAAATAGAGATGGTTAAGTGCACCTTGATACATTGATACATTTCTGTTTTTCTTTGCTTATTTTCTCTTTAGGGTTTTCTTCCTTTAGAGCGTCCTTGCACCATGTAAGTAGTGATTTTAAAGTGCATCTTGATACATTGATACATTTCTATTTTTTCTTTGCTTATTTTCTCTTTAGGGTTTTCTTCCTTCAGAGTGTCCTTGCACCATGTAAGTAGTGATTTTAAAGTTTTTTTGAAGCCATTAGGAGAGCCATATAGTATAGAATAATCTTACTTTGTTGACCAAAAAAACCATATTCTAAGCACATTTTCCAGATTATCTAGAGTTTCTCTTAAAAACATTGAAACTAAAGACTCATTGAGATTCCATTTTTTTGCTACTTTTGAATAGAATAAATGTGCTAGGGGGTGACTTAAAATGACAGTGAGATCTTTGTCACTCAATGCCAATGGTTGATGGATAATCAAGTTCTCCTTGTGATTCAGCCCCAAAATCAGCATGTAGTCAAAATCTGCATTCTTCCACTCATTTGACTCCTTCACTATTTTGAATCCGACTTTGTAGTTCAATGCTCTTTGTTTGTTCCATGACATCCATTGAAAGAACATAACCTTCAAATGTAGGTAAGCATCTCATCATCACTTGAGTGCACCTAAACAATTTTAATCTCATAATTTTCACTTGCCCCTTTCTTCAAATCTATGCAAACAAAGCTTGCTTACACCATGTTCTTTGCTCCAAAAAAAAAAGATTTGGGTCACCCTCATAACTATCAGAAATATAGTAGATAGTGTGCACAAGTGTGCTCTAGAACATATTGCAATGCGAAGGTGCTATTCAAAACGTAGTACTAGTTTCCCTCAACATGCCACTCAGACATTCTTGTGTTTCAATACTTTTGGTTCCAATTCAAACAATACCTTTTGGAGAGAGGAAGGTAGAAGATGGGGGCAAGAAGATTTTCATAAATAATGACTTATTAAAAGATTATTGTTTCACAAATCCACCAACCGAATGAATGTATCTGTTCAAATTGTCCACTTTATTACTACTTTTTGTAAATACAGGATGCTATCCTTGCTTCTTGTAATTGTTCCCTTAGAGATAGTAGTTGCTTCTCGTAGTTATCCACTAGGAGATGAGAGACCCGTAAACCATTTAGAAGCAAAAACTATTTCTAAAAACCTACAAAGAATAATTCAAAATTTTGGTATTTAATGTTTTATTTAAAATTACTTATAAAAGTACTAGCCAATGCATCTTTATAATTACCGGTGTAAGGACATTCATTTTTATAATTTTCGGTGTAGACCACTTATTACGAGCCCAATCATTGCTCAGAGGTGTAAACAACTATAATTGCAAGTTGTTACTTGCTCTGGGCGACTTGCAAGAGTCTTCAATCTTTTTAATGTATTTTAAGTTTGAACAACATAGTGGAGAATCAACATAAAATCTCAGTCTTGAGTTCAATTTTCTTTTTACAGTCAATGCGAGGAAGATAGCCAATCCAATCAAGGCTTGGGAAATGGATTTTACAAAAATCCAACATTGGATTGGAGGATGCCAAGGGAAACTTGCATACATTGAACCCCCCAAAATTTTTATTTATTTTTAAATATCTAACTATTGTAATGGAGAGAAGGTAGAAAGCTGCATGGATAATGGAGGTCAAAGCTCAATGCCAAAGGCACAAAATTCAAGAAAAAAATTAGTACCAAAAATTAGGTAGGCTATCAACTATCAATAGTTGACAACGTGAAAAGTCCCATGCAGTGATTTTGGTCACGCCTGGATCAAGCCTGCGTGCAGAGTCCAAGTAAGTCTCTTGCTTCCCATCCTCTTTTTCTTCTCATTTCCCATCCTCTTTTTCTTTTGTACATTGGCAATGTTGTATGAGGGAAGAGAGAGATAGTATCTCAGAGTGTCTATGAGGAGAGAAGGTTTAGAAGGTCGACCATTAGCAGGTACTAATAAAACTTTAAACCAATAAAGTTTTAAGGCTCTTAATTTATTTAATTTTTCTAAACTCACAATAGTGAGTGGACATATATATTTATTAAGAAACCAAAAAAAGTAAAAATTAAATCCATGCTACACCCAAGCCATGGCATCCACTAACAACCACATCCTACACAACAATCCTCAATTACACCGATTGAAAAAGGGTGCCACCCTGTGAGACTATTAAAAGAAAATTAAGGAAACCGAGACTGGTTTGGGGTTTCCACCAAGGAGATAGCACTGCCACAACACTCCCCTTGACTGCCAAACCAATGCACCGAAGACATAGTGTAGCCAAAAGAGAGCTAGAGTCACCATTTACTGTGCTTCCATTTAAGTAGACTACAATGCTTTTTGTATTACCCAAGATGTTTCCAATATGGCTGACGGGGTCAAGCTTAATGTTTTGAACATCCTTTGAATTTGCCTGAGGCTAGCCAAAATCAATGGGCATCCAAGCCTCTATAGTCATGCTTTATCTAGCACTTCCCTCACCAGGGGGTCTAACTTGATTCTAATGCAACCCAGATGATGGGAAGCCCATCTCTTCAACCATCACGTTGCAAGACACAGCTTGTCCATTAGTATTTACTTTTGTCCTGGCTACCTCTATTTAGCATACGACCTCTCTATTGATCCTTGTCCAAGTAGTCCTTGTCCTCTGTCTGCTGCCTGAATCCCCCTCAGGATAGTCTCTAGCATAATGGCCAATCCTTTGATTTTTGTAGCAGGCATTTGGAAACAAAGAGAATGCCAGCTTTTTCTGGAAGGCATCATAATTGCCCATATTCAAATCAAGATATTTGGAATGGGCTTGCTCATATTCCACAGAAGATATATATATATATCTTTATGCCAAATCCCAATCTTATACTTCGGAATGAGAAACACCCTGCCCAATATGGAAGCTATAGAGTTAACATAGCCCTAGAGCCAAAGGGGGAACCCACACCGGGAAAAAATCCATAAATTCTTCGCTCGCACAAAATTCAGGCATCTACAACATAGCATAAGCAAAGTGAGAGATGCCCCAATGCATATATCTCCTATTTTAACCAGATCCTAAAAAGTCTATTCATAATCACATACAGCCAAATAAAGGCCTTTCCTAACTATCGTGAATTGGCATATTTCATTCCTATTGCTTGTCACAGCTACAGCCCACTCCAGCAATACATGGAACAATATACGGCATCCCCATAAACTAAAGCACAACCAAGTGGGCGAAGCATTTCATGAGGCTCTTTGATGTTTCTTTAGGACTAAACTCTATCTACATAACGTATTCGTCTTTTGCTTTATTGTGGCTTGATCTTATCATCCCTATAGCATTTCCTCTATCAATGTTCACTTGCCAAATTAAGAGGGCTTCAAGATCTTCTATTGGTAACGTTCATATAAGATGTAGAGGTTATTTTCCTTCCCTCCACTGTGAAGACAAAGTCCCCATCAAGTTCCATGCTTGCGGTGACAACCCTTGCACTTGCCAAGAAGGTTGCATATCTAGCATATATTGTGGGTGTGAACCCATCGTTATAACCCCAAAGTCAGTGTTGCTGAGGCAAGAGAATATAAGCGCACACAGAATGAGAGAAAAGAATCCCGCTACCACTGGAAAGCCTTCCTTCTCCACCGCTTTGCAACCTACACAACCTTTGACCCCGGGTTTCACCCCTTTGCAACCATAGCAGGCCAAGGTAACTGAGATCCCTGGCTCAATCAAAGGCAAGACCCGCTAGGATCTGTGAATATCTGCACAAAATTCTGTCTGAACTCCCCCCAAAAGGCTCCCACAGTGCTCTAAAGCACCACTCTAAAAAGACCCACAGCGTAGTCCTCTTCCCCTCCTCACTACTCGCAGCCCTGCACCGAATTGCTGTCGACTCTCATTTTGCTTCTCTTACGGGCAACATTGATGATTAATTTTATTCGAAGAAAGGCTCTCAAAAATCTTATTAAAACTTAGGACGTTTTTTCTCTCAGGCTACATCGAATGATGCACCTTGCTCGCACTCATGTGCACCCTACGCCTCCCTCCTCCTCCCACGCTCGAGCTCGCAGCTTGTCCGTGTGGGCATAGACGAGCTACGAGCTCGAGTGTGGGAGGAGGAGAGAGGCCTTATTTTGAGCATTTTGTTGGCATGTTGCCCTTCTGAATAGATCACATTTTGCTCGTGAAGCATTGCTAAATATTTTTGTTGTGCACATTCTCTGTGGTAATTCCCATACGCCCTCGTCCTCCCTCCTCCTCCCACTCACGCAGATGAGCTGATGAAGGCCTTGCCGAGGGTTTTTTTTGCATACATTCTACATAGTAATCCGCTAGCACCCTTGCCCTCCCTCCCCCTCTCATTCATGAGCTCGGAGTTCGTCCGCGCATGCGCAAATGAACTTCTAGCTCGTGAATGAGAAGGGGAGGGAGGGAATCCTTGTTAGCATTGGGACGACTTGTTGTCCGGTTTAAGGAATTTGGATGACTTGCTGCATGTTTTGGTGTCTTTCTGATTTGTGACTCTGTGTAGAGCTGGGTTGGATGACTTGCTGCCTAGTTAGGCGTTTTTGCTAATTTGCGGCTCTGCACACATCTAGGATTTCTGATTTGCATCCCTAAACAGAGCAGATATTGTTTATTCCCGGCCCTAAATGGAGCAGAGATTGCTGAGTTGGCAACACTCTATGGGTTTTTTGTTGTACAGTTGACTCTCTTCTTTAGTTTTTTGTTGCCCTCTCTCACCCTTGCTCATATTTTTTAGGAAATCAAACACTATTGGTATGGACACAACGCGCACATGTTGTGGTGCACTGATTCCCATACTCAGATTGTTTAATACAAGATGAGAACATTGAAGCTTGCCTGACTTCTTTCTGGTCATCATGTAGTGCATGCCTACACAATAGGAAATGAGACCTGTGACATCTAGAGGGGTATGGGTCATAGAAGCCTAGAATATTCCATTTAGAAGGTGCGTAATAGATGCACTTGAAAATTTCAAGTCATTGCTAGCTACTTACAAAATTTTGCACATGTTTGTGCCTATTTTAACATATCTTTTGCCCATGGATAAATTTTTTACATGCCTGGTATGTCTTTTGGTAAATCTTCTACTTTTGCTATGATTGGCTTGTTCTATATAAAAAAAAATGCTAATGGTAGTGTTCCATAGTATGAAAAGAAAGATGGAGAGTTTATATCGTCAAAATTTATTCCTATGAGAAGCTATCTCATGGAATCTACACCACGGGCAAATGACGACTATACTTGAGTGGTTCGAGACATGGTTCTAGGAGGAGCAGAGCATACTCATGATATTTTTACATACTTTAATACACATGAATATATAGATACATGTACATACACAAACCCACACACTCATATATTTTATTGCATATACTTCGCATAGATACAAGATCACATAGATACAAACATTGAGCCACACACAAGTACACTAGTAAACGTACATATATGTACACATATACACTATGAGAGATACATGCATACACACATAATTTTGAAAATTAAATGGACATGTTTTTAGTGTTTTTGTTTGCCACAGTTGGTTGTTGGCAACAATTACAAATGAGGATAATCATGTGCTTGACATATTTTTTGGATGTGGTGGTAGACTCAGCTCTACTTGCACAAAGGAGATGCATCACTACCTGATGTTGGAGGGATTATATTTTGTCTTGTTCAATTGTTTGGAGCAAAAAGTATGTGCTCCTCTCAAGAATGATTAGTAGCTGGGATGACTTGATTTAGGCAGACACTTTTCATTGTTTAACTCTCTACTTTATATGAAGTTTACTTTAATGGAAAAATGAACAACTTATGGGGATTGTGGATTTTTCCCTTGTGTCCCCAAAGGTTATTTAATCCACGACTTGGGAGCAATATTTCGGATGCTAATATGTCACATAGATGATGTTACATCTCGTACAGCGTTCAACTTTGGGGACTAAATTTCTCTGTTGATCATGTAATTGTAGCAATGTAGTTCCTTTGTCTATGATAGTATTTGCCATGCCACCTAATTTATGGTGTAATGGCCGCTAAGGTTATGACATTCAAAAACATGGATGTCTTAAGGTTCATAAAGCACACATAGTTCTACTTTATTTAAGTTAACATGAGGGATCTTGAATATCTAAAGGCTTGAGTGTACATCCATGATAAGTCGGTGGTTGCAATTTCATGTTGTTTTCACATGTCCTAAATGTATTTCTCTTAGTAGAAATAGAGCAAAACAATTCGTAAGTTTTTAAAAGTTTAGAATCTTTTAAACTTAATCAAGGTAATGCCACATGAATGCGGCGTGAAGAGCTTGTTAATCAGTGAGCTTACAATATCAAAATATACTAAAGCATAAGCAATGTGGGAGATAAGTTTGAGTACATAGAATCTTCTAAATTTAATCAAGTACTGTATCATGCATGTTTGGTGAAAATGTTGCAAGAACTTGAGCCTGCAATTTGAAAAGATAGAAAAGATTTCAAAAAATCTTTAAATGAGAAGCTCATAAATTTATATCCCCCCTTATAAATCTATATATGCAACCCATTGGTCCCATTGTATAATCATCAATTCAGTGCCAAGGTTGGTTGGTTCATTACTCTCTCTCTCTCTCTCTCTCTCTCTCTCTCTCTCTCTCTCTCTCTTATGTATTCTCCCCATTGCTCTAGACTTCTACATGGTCCACTTTGACATGGTATCAGACCCGTATCATAGCACTATGCTCATTGATCTTGGCAGACGATAAGCACGTATTGAGGAAGGAACCTTGAGCTTGCACATCAAAGAAGGGAAAGTTGTCATCAAGGAAATTGGAAGGGTGTTTTAAAATGCTAGCATTTCTCACTTCCCCAATGTTAGAGTTTGAGTCTCAAATCTACGAAGAGCATTCTAAAAATCTAGTAGAAATGGGCTTGTTGAAACGCTCATTGAACTGTGTAATTGTGGGTACACTACGCTTGTCTTTTCCTTGGTGGAAAATCATTTTGAGACACTGGCTGGGTGGGGCACAAAGGGAGCCCAACACTGCAATAGAGAAGGTGACAATAGTCTAGCCATCCACATTTTGAAACATCAACAGAGCAAGGCAAAAAAATTTCACCTAGGCCGCTCTGAAGCATTTTGAGATGCACCCTGTCAACCATACCATCCAACATCACCATTCTAGAACAATTTAGAACTTGTCGTACTTTTATGAGGCAACATTTTTAGAGGACCTATTGTTGTGTGCATCTTGAAATGCTACATGAATATGGACTTGCTCTGCAAAATTTTGAAAGTCCATGGTTTGAGGCCTCCCCCTCTCATTCATGAGCTCGAAGTTCGTCCGCGCATGCGCAAATGAACTTCGAGCTCGTGAATGAGAAGGGGAGGGAGGGAATCCTTGTTAGCATTGGGATGACTTGTTGTCCGGTTTATGGAATTTGGATGACTTGCTGCATGTTTTGGTGTCTTTCTGATTTGTGACTCTTTGTAGAGCTGGGTTGGATGACTTGCTGCCTAGTTAGGCGTTTTTGTTAATTTGCGGCTGTGCACACATCAAGGATTGCTGATTTGCATCCCTAAATAGAGCAGATATTGTTTATTCTTGGCCCTAAATGGAGCAGAGATTGCTGAGTTGGCAACACTCTATGGGTTTTTTGTTGTAGAGTTGACTCTCTTCTTTAGGTTTATGTTGCCCTCTCTCACCCTTGCTCATATTTTTTAGACTCCTTGCCCTCCCTCCTCCTCCCACTGATCACAAGCTCGTAGCTACTACACAAGGGCAAGGGAATTCTTTTTAGTATTCATTTGACAGACATAGTGATACCTTCTTCATACATTGTAGTATATTATGGATCTACATATCGATATTCAAAGTTTGTTACTTTAGCTAAATTGTGAGGGAGTTTTTTGGGCCTTGAACAAAGTAGGGATTGCCACACTCTGTTGGTGGAAGGCTACTGATATGTTGCCAAATAGTATACATGCTTTGACCAAAACCTCGTGGTCTTGCACAACAAACCATGTCATGCAGATAAAGCTTCAATTGATGCCTCATAACCAAAACATTTGTCTGACACATCTCTCAATGTATTCGGCACAAGTACTTATTTTTTTAGCTCAACTTCCAAACTCTCCCCCATTATGTTCCGTGTGTACACCTTTGGAAGTTATGAATTTGCCGAATTACAAAATGCAAGGGCAACTAAGTACTCCAAATGTTGAAGGATATAGTCATAAGTTTTTGTTTCAATCGAACTATTGTGTGATATAAACTTCCCATTAGTTAAGTCATCTTCTCTGAATGGGATATAGCCAGTCTTCTTACTTACAGTGATACAACTAGTCTTCTTTCTTATAGTGTCTCTGAATGGGAAATAGCCAGTCTTCTTACTTACAGTGATACAACTAGTCTTCTTTCTTATAGTGTATTGTTTTCCCACAAGCTACTTCCACCCCAAAGACTGACAGTTTCATGCACTTGCATTTGGGTACTAATTGCAATACATGGTGATCAAGAGGAGTGAATGATGGATCAAACACTATTGGTATGGACACAACGCACACATGTTGTGGTGCACTGATTCCCATACTCAGATTGTTTAATACAAGATGAGAACATTCAAGATTGCCTGACTTCCTTATGGTCATCATGTAGTGCATGCCTACACAATAGGAAATGAGACCTATGACATCTAGAGGGCTATGGGTCATAGAAGCCTAGAATATTCCATTTAGAAGAAGGTGTGTAATAGATGCACTTGAAAATTTCAAGTCATTGCTAGCTACTTACAAAATTTTGCACATGTTTGTGCCTATTTTAACATATCTTTTGCCCATGGATAAATTTTTTACATGCCTGGTATGTCTTTTGGTAACTCTTCTACTTTTGCTATGATTGGCTTGTTCTATATAAAAAAAAAATGCTAATGGTAGTGTTCCATAGTATGAAAACAAAGATGGAGAGTTTCTATCGTCAAAATTTATTCCTATGAGAAGCTATCTCATGGAATCTACACCATGGGCAAATGATGACTATACTTGAGTGGTTCAAGACATGGTTCTGGGAGGAGCAGAGCATACTCATGATATTTTTACATACTTAAATACACATGAATATATAGATGTCAAAGGACTTTTTAACACTAACTTTTGGAGGTCTTAAATGAAGCTAACCCTAAGGTCTTTTAAGCTCCATTAGATGCACGTTTCTCTTTGATATACACTACCTCCTTTCGGACTCCTATTTAGTCATTCGTCATTAGTTATTAGATGCATGTTGCTCTTTGATACACTACCTCCTTTTTCCTAGTCATTAGTCCATGTTTCTTAGCGGGTAGAGGATCCCTTTTTACCCTACAACATCATTCCAGAATGGATGACTAATCCATTTGGTTCTCGAGAGACTTAGCTGTGTCACAAGCATGTTTGCACTTCAGTCCATATCATACTTCCAATGTAGAGTGACAAGTTCTACTTGGTGTTTGGGAAATATTGTCACCACAAACATGATGCTAAGCATGCATACTTATTAAATTTTGTGCACAATAAAAGAAAGAGAATGAGCTTATAGGAAAAAAACATTGTTCATTTAATTTCATTTTTATTTGCTTACTCTAGGGTAGCATTGTAGGCATTGACAAGGTTCATATTATCGTTAAGCGAGGTTCCTTGTATCCATTTAGCATCTTTAAAAGGATAATTCTTAAATTTAAGTAGATATCATTGGATAACATTACCATTTCTTAGTACCTTGTCTTCGTGTCGAAGAATTGATTTGGGCTGCAACACCTCTTCTTAATCTTTGATCTTTGGCGGGTCCTCCATTATTGGTTCTTTTGGTGGCTCTCCTTTGTAAGGCTTGAGGAGGCTCACATGGTTAGCATTGTGGATGAGCCAATGGTTGGGCTACTTTAACTAATAAGCCATCTCATTGATTGGCTTAAGAATTTTAAAAGAAAGGACCGTAGTACCCTTTTGCTAGTTTAGCATAATACTCTTGGTGGCTCGTAGGATTCTTGCCCGTAGTATGCCTTAGATGCCTTGATAAACTTTACCAACACCCAATCATTTTTATTGAAGGCTAAGGCTCTTCTGTGATTATTAGCAGCAACCTTTTTTGCCTTTGCTTTGAAATGGATATAACCTCTTTAATCTTTGGAAATGATTCTTGTGAGTAACACATAGCCTATTTCCGTTTGGAAGATAACCATCCTTCAAGGTGAATGGTTCTTTTTTGTTCCCTAAGAAAAGGTTGTAACTATGTACTTAAAGTCTCGAACACTACCATACTCGTCTATCATAAAAGATAGATCATTGTGAGTTGCTATAGACACCACATTTACCCTTGGCCATTGTGAACGTGCATTGACCACTTGATTGTGCCTGCCAGAGATGTGAGCAATATGAAATTTAAATTGCGAAAGAAAATTTTCCCACCTCATTTTTTTGTCGGAGAGCTTGGTTTGCGTCATGAATTTCTTGAGGCTTTGTGATCCATTTGTAGGATGAATGGAGCCCGCAACAGATAGTGATTCCATGTGTCTAGGGCATGTAGAATAGTTAAAAGCTCTTTTTTTTGTATGCCCAAGACCCGTTCATTGGCATTGAGCCTTCGACTCTCATGCGCTATGGCATGCCCTCTTGAAGCAAAACTGCTCCAAGGCAATCACCACAAGCATCACATTGGACCTCAAATGGCTTTGAGAGATCCGGAATCATAAGGACTGGTTGGGAGGTAAGCTTCTCTTTGAGCTTGTGAAAAGAATTTTTTTCTTTAGTAATCCATAAGTACTTAACGTTATTGCTCCTTAAGTCATGCAATGGTCCTGCTATTTGAGAGAATTTTGCTATGAAGCGTCTCTAGTATGCACACATACAATAAATCTTCTTAGCTCATGTAGATTCCTTGGATTAGGCCATGCTTTTATTACCTCCAACTTTGATGGATTCATACATATACCATCTTGAGAGATAATGTGACCTAAATATTGAATCTCTTGTAGGAAACAATCACTTTTCTTTTGATTATTGAAAATCTTATTCTCTCTCACAACTTGAAAGATTACTTGGAGGTGTCACTTGTACTCCTCAAGAGAATTTGAGTGGCCTGAAGATCTTTTTCCATTGTGAGTTTGAATGCGGCTAGAGCATTTGCTAGGTCAACTTGCAAATTATAAAATAGACCTTCTACCCGCGACATCGAAAATATTTTTTTAATAGTGATCCTATTTAGTGCTCTATAGCCGAAACACATGTGATATGTGCCATCTTTCTTTTGCATTAAAAGTACTGGTGAATAGAATGGAAAGGATATAGGCCTCACCACCATTTTTCCACCAATTCATGCACTTGCCTCATGATCTCCTCTTGTTGAGCTTGTGAAACTCAATAAGGAGATTTATTAGGTGGTGTGCTTCCAGTAGAAGCTCTATTGCATGGTCATCATCCCCTTGTTTTGGAGGTATCTCACTAGGGATGTCATCAATGAAAACATCTTGGAATCCATTTACAAAACTAGACAACTCTAATTCCTCTTTATTCCCTTTATTGCTATTTGTCAAAAAATTAGAATCATTTACAGATTCTCTAGCAAAAATCATATACGCAAAAATAGAGTTTTTCATTGACTTATCAAAAGCAAGTGTATTTACCAAGGATATGGTGTTCCCCGACTCATTAGCATCTATGTACATGCTTTTTTCCCTGTAGGTGAATTAGATTCTTCTTTTCGAAAACTTTATGTTGGCAGCCATGCAGTTGAACCATGATGCCCCTAGGATAACATCCTCATGGTAGAGAGGAGAGATAAAAAAGTCTTATTTGTCAACGTAGCTTTGTGCATGAAGCCTCAACTTCCCAATCAAGGGAGTAGCGGAGGCTTGCTATCCCTTGAAAGCTGCATTGGCAGTTACAACATCTCCTATCTCAAAAGCCTGAATGCCCAGCTTAGTGGCCAACTCCATTGATATGAAGTTGTGAGCAGATCCAGGGTCAAACAGAATAAGGACATCATGCTCCCTTACTTTTCCCCAAGCATAGGAGAGGAATAAGCCTTTTCAATGAGTATCCTTTTTTGGAGCTTCAACCATGGAAGCTCTACGAGTATCATTGTGTACATTTATTTTAGTGCAAGAATGATAACCATGTCCTTGCTCCCCACACTTAAATCATTTATGGTCTTTTTGAAAGGCCTCTAATTCTTTAGGAGAGAGCTTTTTTTTACTTTTGTAAGCTCCTTTCTTCTTGGCCTTGTTGTTGTTGTTGTTGGTGCTGGTGTTTCCTTGGGAAGAGTTTTGAGCATTTCTCTTCCCTTTAGCTTCATTTTGATCCTTGTTTTGCATGGGCTTGAAATTTCTTCTCGCCCCTTGTTGGAAATTGATCCTTGAAGCAACCATAGTGTGGTGGATGACTTCGGTGATAGTGCTAGGCAATTGTGAGTTGACATACTCAGCCATTTCTTCAGGGAATACCACACAAAATTGTTGCTTTTGTTCAACAAAGTCTATCCTTTGAAAGATTGTAGCTTTGAGATGTAAATCCTAAAACTTCTCTACATGTTTGTGGATAGACTCGTTGAAGAGTAGCTTCAAGCTCCGTTACTTGGTAAGCACTTTGTTCTTTGCATCACTTGCAAGAAATTGCTTCAAGATGGAAACTAGTAGAGTTTTCCATGTCTTTGGGGCCTCGCCGTTGCCACAAAACCTAGCCCACCATTGACGGGTAGATTTTTGAAATTGCATAGCTACATGGTGTATCTTGGAGGACTTGGTGAAGCCCTTGTCTCCAAAGGCCACATCCAATTGTTGGATGAAGGCCAATACTTTTTTGTTGGCACCAAAGGTGCCATCATAGGTGAGAAAAGAGACTCTCTTTCTTCCCTTTTTAAACTTCTTGAGCTTTTGTGATCTTCGTCATGGAGGGTATGATTTGCGATGTCCTCCCCTCTTGTATTCTCTAGGAGAATAGCCATAGCTTTCATCGGAAGAGGAGGAAGGTGAGAGAGAAGCAGGAGAGGGTGACCTCTTTCGTGCCTTTTTCTTCCTGTGTTTCCTCTCTTCCCTTTTGCAGTGACGAGGAGAAGGACTATGGGTTGACCGTTGTTGGGGGATAATTGTGCGAAAGGTGAGCCAGGAAGCCACCAGGCCCCTGGCTGTGAGAGGTGTGGGGAAAAATGATGCAGTAGGAAAAATAAACAAGACAGAGCTCGAAACAAACAATACTCTTAATTCCAGTTAAGACACCGTAATCAACATTAATTAATCACTAATGGAGGCTTAATTCTCCTTACAAGTTGAAACCTGGCTTAATCCAGGTGCTAATCAAGAAAAGTGATAATGACCTGCTTAATTCTACCTTCTTCTCCTTCCGACATATGAGATTCTTCTTCCTGTTAAGGCATAGGAACTTCCGTCTTCCAATTCCCGTTTGATTTGACTTCAGGTTTATGGCTTAAATCTCTGATTTGAATGAATTTATCGTGATCCACCTTAAGTTTGGTTTGATTCGAATGGCTAATCAAGGATCAATGATATCCAGAGCTTTGGCTTGGTTGATCCGAGAAGGTTCGGCTAGGATTTATGGCTTAATTCTGGATTTTGATTGGGCTTAGGCGGCTTAGATAGATTAGGCTTCAGATTAGTGAGATCGTGATAATGATGGCTAATGAGATCCGAGATTATGGCCTAGAGATCTTAAGATTATCCGGTTAAGGTTTTGATGGCTTATGATAGCGAGATTAGGATTATGATGGCTTGTGGCTTGAGGTTCAAGAAGCTTTGCTTAGAGAGCTTGGGAAAAATTTGATTAGCGAGCTTAAACTCCAGAGCTTTTGATCAGGATGGCTTCAATTGCTTAAGTTTTTGATTAAAGAGCTTAGCCTTGAGAGCTTTAGATTAGGATTACTTATGGAGATTCGAGAGGTTTAGGTATGGGATTAGAGAGATTTTGTTTATGGCTTCGAGAGCTTCCCAATCAAAACTTTTCTTAGAGTAGGTTAAGAGAGATTACATAGGCCTTGGCTTCCCCCTTCAGAGAGAGGAACTCCCCCACAAGATGATGAAGTGAGTCCCCAGAGTCGTTTCTCTTGTGTGCATAAGATTTCTATTTTTTAGCGATCCCATTAGCCACATCGCTAATGGGAATGGCTGCTTCATGACATGGCAGCCAGGTGGATGACTAGCACGGAATCGCGCTGGAGTGGTGACAAATTTCTTTGCGAGATCTTCCTGGTCACTTTTCGCTTTTGCAGCGAGGTCGCCCAAGCACCCCACTTCCCGGCGCGAGTGATATCCTTAAGACGCAACTCATTCTCCCTTGCTGCTACGCCATGGCCTTCTTTTTCTGAAAAGACTGACGCGCTCTAGAAAGTGAGCACTTCAAGCCCATGCATTCATTTCATTTCTGTCACCTCAGCTGCAGTTGCCCAATTCGGTACGGATTTGCTACTAGCTGAAATTAAAATTGTCATAACTTCTTATCTGTAGCTTTGATTGATGAGTTGTAAAGACAGACATGTAGAGCTCATCGAGCACTTCAACTATGATTAATAAAATCCTAGCTATGACCACTCCAAGAATACTCACTGTTTAGCATTACCAAGACATCTTCTGGCCCTTAGAGCCGCATCTGGCTCACTTTTAGCTTATAAATTGGCTTGTTAGCAAGCCCTTATAACCATTGATTAATCATGTAGGATTCAAATAAACCTGATTGGCATTTCTTTTCTCATTTTCTTGTCATGGGAGCGGAGAGGCATGACATTCACCCCCTCTAAACCTGCACAGTCTCCGGCCTGTGCCAACCGGTCTTCAAGCTGCATCTTCTATAAATACCTTAAGCTACTTTTCATCAAGCTCACGCAGTTGATAAAGCTATTTAAAACAAAAAGAAGGTGTAAATCATAATATCAATAGTCTAGCTCAATTATCTAATAGCTGTCCCATCACAAATCTTTGAACCATAGTGGTCGTATCTCCAAAGCATGCAATTATGAAATTCTGTTTAGTGAACCCCGCCAAACTCAAGTGCTCCAGTTACTTATGCACACGGCTTGACCATCAGCTTTCTTTAAGGAACCCTATCAAGCTCAACTATGCCTTACTCTGTCTGCACACGAAATGGTCATCAAGTCCTTTACTTCAAGTTCCAGTAGTAGAACCATCTCAAAAGATGTGAAGATACTATAACAATTGTGCAAGATGTCAACTGGAAGCTAGCCATGTAAGCTTATTGATCATATAATCATAAAAACTTTTGTCTTAGCTTACATTCAAAAATAAATCTACTCTCAAGTAACCTGCTACATGAAAATAAATGAAGCCTCTGAATCTGTAGTTGCTCGTCAATAGCTCCTAGATTCAAATGGAATAATAAGGAAGCCGCAATAGTGGAGCATCATAGTATCCATATAAGCACACACATTCTGAATCAAATAACTTCAAGCACTTCTGCTCCAAATATGCTATGCAAGGATCTAGCAAAAAGAAACCACACTGCAGACCCAAAAATACCCATCCATAGTGTACTTGCTTTTGAAGATCTTTCGAATCACCTGGATCAAATACCATTAAAATCACATAGCATTGATGGCCTCTGCAGTATACTAGAGCTTCACCTGAAGCATAGTGCAGTAGCCACATCTCATAAACTTTTGGTAACTTAAGGTCATTACCAGCAAGAATCAAAGAATTCTGACTCCCTTTAACTAGCATCCAGGACCTCACTGACATAAGAATTAGAAATAATATCCAAATCCAGGCACATTGCCGAAAGAAATGAAAAATCCGGAGTACTTTATGCATTATCAGGGGTGATTTAGCATCATCACCCCTTCTAGATTCACAGCCATTACAAAAAATCTTAGGAATTTCTGGACCTGTATCATCAAAGAGATTTTTACCTAGCTCTTGAGGTTGATAATGAATAATAGCTTTGTCTTGAAAATATTCATCCATAACATCTTTGAGAAAATCATCCTTGGAGGTGTCAGCATTCTTCAAAGCTATAGGAGTTGGCTCCTCTTGCAGCCCATAAATAAGCATAGATGTAAAATCTATGTCAATATCCTGTTCACAATCAGCATGATGTAGGCAATCTTCAATATCGTCCTCTGCATCCATGCTACTTAGCAAGCCATTATTACTTTGAAAAGGTTCATCAGGCACCCCCTCTGAAGGGGTACATGCATCACAAAGCTAAGCTATACTGATATAACCTTCTCCTTCAGATTGGGCCAAAAACCCATCAATTATGGAATCTACTTCTGTGATAATTGAATCGGCAAACATATTGCTAGAAGCAATCATACGCTCATTGGCATTATCAGGTACATCATGTGTTAGGTTCACAGTCTCGGCCACTTCATCAGCTATTCCATGTATAATAGATTTGTTTATGCAATCATTTGCAATAAATCTACTACCTTGTTCAGCTATAGTGCCGATAGAACCATTAGAATCCTGTAGTGGCTCATCTTCTTGATAAACATGTTGAGGGCATCCCATGCCAAGGTCAGTAGCTTGAAAAAATTTTGGTGTACAATCTAGCTCTTCACTAGAACCATTATTCGAAGTAGCTTCCATGCGACAAATTTTCAAAAAAAATCATACATTTGTGTTTCAGTAGTAAATTCATTATGTACCTTTGCTTGGTTGCTCAAAATGTGGTCCTTTGTCATTGAATCTACTATTTCCAAAGCTGTATTCGACCTTGGCTTGACTTCTTGCAGAAATATGGTCCCAAAATTGATCATAATTAAGGAACTGCATATGATCCCCTTCTTTATAGAAAATAATATGGCCTCGTTCATTAATCTCCTTCATTGTTAACTTGATTACTCTTGAGCTTTCATGAACAAACCCTTCTACAAAATAATCCCATTGTGTGGGGTATGTCTCTGCCAGTTCTCGAACCTTGTCTTTAAACTCGAAGGTTACAACTTCTTCAAAGGTCAAAATCATTCGATCTTCTAGAATTCCTCGGCTCTTCATCTCCACTCGATAGCATGCAAGGAGTCCATCTGGATCATGCACTTGAAAAATTCCATACTGCTCATGCACGGCATCAAGTGCCATTTCCAGTGCATCATCAAGCTGCTTTTTCATCTTCATAGCTTTTACTTCTTGCAAGCATCCCTGAACTAAGCTCAACATTTTAGGCAGATCTGATTTTTCTAGATTTTTATCAAATTTATTCAGGTTGTAATCTTTAATAAACTGCTTCAATTCTACTAGAATCTCCATCCTGACCTCCCACCTGACTCGTTTCGCATCGGGTTCACCAAGAATGTCGGGGGATAGTTGTGCGAAAGGTGAGCCGGGAAGCCACCGGGCCCCTGGCTGTGAGAGGTGTGGGGAAAAGAGATGCAGTAGGCAAAGTTAACTATACAGAGCTCGAAACAAACAATACTCTTAATTCCAGTTAAGCCACCGTAATCAACATTAATTAATCACTAATGGAGGCTTAATGCTCCTTACAAGTTGAAACCTGGCTTAATCCATGTGCTAATCAAGAAAAGTGATAATGACCTGCTTAATTCTACCTTCTTCTCGTTCCGGCATATGAGATTCTTCTTCCTGTTAAGGCATAGGAACTTCCGTCTTCCAATGCCCGTCTGATTTGGCTTTAGGTTTATGGCTTAAATCTCTGATTTGAATGAATTTATCGTGATCCACCTTAAGTTTGGTTTGATTCGAATGGCTAATCAAGGATTAATGATATCCAAAGCTTTGGCTTGGTTGATCCGAGAAGGTTCGGCTAGGATTTATGGCTTAATTCCGGATTTTGATTGGGCTTAGGCGGCTTAGATAGCTTAGGCTTCGAATTAGTGAGATCGTGATAATGATGGCTAATGAGATCCGAGATTATGGCCTAGAGATCTTAAGATTATCCGGTTAAGGTTTTGATGGCTTATGATAGCGAGATTAGGATTATGATGGCTTGTGGCTTGAGGTTCGAGAAGCTTGGCTTAGAGAGCTTGGGAAAACTTTGATTAGCGAGCTTAAACTCCAGATATTTTGATCAAGATGGCTTCAATTTCTTAAGTTTCCGATTAGAGAGCTTAGCCTTGAGAGATTTAGATTAGGATTACTTATGGAGATTCGAGAGGTTTAGGTATGGGATTAGAGAGATTTTATTTATGGCTTCGAGAGCTTCCCAATAAAAACTTTTCTTAGAGTAGGTTAAGAGAGATTACATAGGCCTTGGCTTCCCCCTTTGGAGAGAGGAAATCCCCCACAAGATGATGAAGTGAGTCCCCAGAGTCGTTCCTCTTGTGTGCATGAGATTTCTATTTTTTAGCCATCCCATTAGTGACATCGTAATGGGAATGGCTGCTTCATGACGTGGCAGCCAGGCGGATGACCAACGCAGAATCGTGCGGGAGTGGTGCCAAATTTCTTTGCGAGATCTTCTTGGTCAGTTTTTTCTTTTGCAGCGAGGTCGCCCGAGCACCCCAATGCCCGGCGAAAGTGATTTCCTTTAGGCGTAGCTCATTCTCCCCTGCTGCTACACCATGGCCTTCTTTTTCTTTTGCTTGCCTTCACACCCTTTGATAGTTAGGGAGGCCATTGGCCATAGTTTAGTGGGCGGCCATCTTATTGTATGGGCGGCCATGCCATAAGGCTATGGCTTTGGTCTTATCATGAAGAAATATTGGGAGTTGTAACCGTAATGGCCTCAAGGACACCAACATTAATGGATGCATCTACCTTCAAAGACAAACAAGAAGACCTCGACACCACATCCATTGATCTGTCAGAATTGTACAAGTTTGGCAAGGTGAGCATGGAAACAATCCACAAAGTGCTGGAAAAGATTCTCCTCGAGCACTTACTCTTTTGCATTCCAAAACCTTGGTTGCAACTCATTGACCGAGCGGACCGCCGGAGTGGTACGAAACCGGCCCTCGGTGAATCTTTATCGGCCAATAACTTGGCGACTAGGACTCCGATCACTAATCTAAAAAGACCGACACGCTCCAGAAAGTGAGTGTTTCAAGCCTTAAGGACCTCTCTTTTTAAGCAAGAAAAGAGAAACCAAATTCTCTTATACCAATGTAATGTGAATGGCCTATGAACTTTGAGAATAGCGGAATTAAGAGAATTAGAGTGAGCATTTTTGTGAGATCACTTTGAGAACATCAAGGGTGAACTTAATTGATGGTAGCAGAATAAACATAGAACCTAATTAACTTGGCATGAACAATACTTTTGCAAGAGAGAGAGTATTAGAGAACATGAAAATAGTTGAGGACCAGATTTACTTGGAGCCAATCCCCCCTCCAAAAGGAGTTTGTATTATAGATTCTCCCATCAAGAGAGACTTGGTAAAATACAATCTTTGTGTTCCTTGTGACCTTGGTGGCGCTATGAAGATGGAAAACTTCATGCATCATGAGCATAACATAAACTTTGCAAAAAGCATTAACTATCCCAAGGCCTCCAACACCTTCGAAGATGGAGAGAGCTAGCGGGGAATGAGGGTAGGGAAGGGGAAGAAGAATCATCCATAGGAGAAAGAAATAGTTCCTCACTTGTCATCACTCTTCTTGCTTATCATAGCATAATAGCATAGCAATGAAGATGAAGAAGATGGCAACCTGAAGCATTGAAGTATGGCTCTTGGTTGGATTTGCATTCCATAGCCAAGAGTGTTCGTGTAAGCTCTCAACTTCTCAACTTTCTTGGAGAAGGAGATGGAGCTCTTTCACTTTGCACTTCACATAATGAGAGAGAGAGAGAGAGAGTGTGTGTGTGTGTATGGGGGGGAGAGTATAACCCCCCCTCTCAAGCTTGTTCCACCTCTCTCTCTCTCTCTCTCTCTCTCTCTCTCTCTCTCTCTCGTATTATTTAATTATATCATTTGGACATGTGTCCTCTTTTTCTTCCTTGAGAGAAAGAACTTAATTATTTATCTTTATGTATCCCTTTAAAGCCTACCCAACAGGATTCAAGCACATCATGAGGGCCACATGTGGAGGATTTTGACATGTGTCTTTTATGCTTCTCAAGTCATTTGGTTTGAATTGAACACTTCAAGCACTTAGTCAACTAAGCATGGAAATCGCTTTTGCCTCTTGAGAGTTTATCTTTGAATTAAACACTTCAAGAACCTTAGTCATTTAAGCATGAGAATCACTTCAAGATTGGGAAAGGTTCCTACAAACACTTTAAGCACTTTAGTTAGCAAGCCGACAAACACCTCATGCTTGGGTAGGATTCCCACCTCAAGGTCAACCCTTGCTTGCCTAAGGTCAAAGGACTTTTTAACACTAACTTCTGGAGGTCTTTAATGAAGCTAACCCTAAGGTCTTTTAAGCTCCATTAAATGCACGTTCCTCTTTGATAGACTACCTCCTTTTGGACCCCTATTGAGATGTAACCATCTCTCCTCTTGGTCCCTTGACGAGGTAAATCTAGAAGCAGTTATTGTACATTGCTCTTTGGTAGACCGTCTCCTTTTGAACCCTTATTGAGGTGCAATCATTTCTCCTTTTGGTCCCCTGTTGAGATAGGTCTAGAGCACATATCTATATCCTAACTCTTGTTCCCCTTTTATCTTCCCATATTTAATGATCAGTTCAATATGAGAAAATCATTTGGTAAAGTTAAATATTATATTTTATGTAACAGCCGCAACTAGCTTCAGCTGTAGAGAGTTGTGTGTGGCAAAGAGGGGCAAGCAGAGCTCCCTATAAATAAAGTAGTCCCTTGTGTTAAATTTCAAGTTCTCGGTATTTGAACGTGTGGGTCGGAGTTCCAGGTACATGCATCTGGCAGGGAACTAATCAGATGTATTTAAAACACTATGGATGTTCATGCCAATCCATCATTGTTGGTTGTAATATGGACAAGATGTGTTTAATTTTGAGTATTTTGGACGTAATGTGTTCATAGTTCATGAATGAGGATTCTTTGACTAGTCAGATCAGAGTAGGATTTGAGAAATTAAAAACAAGCTTTCTAGTACTATATGTGCAAGGAGCTTATATTATGCTATTTGGAAGGCCTTTGTTCAAAAGTGTAGGAGCCATTCAATATTATGTAAACCAAACATTGACTATTAAGGGACCTAATAGGAGAATACATGTAAAAATAAGAGGGCAATTAGGCTAGAAGAATATGTAGGAAACATGGCACGAAGAATATCAAACAGATTTTAGCCTTTCCATGAACATGTTTCTATTTCATGAATGCGATACTTTTGGACCAGGAAAGAGTATAGTGTTAGAGGAAAAAATATCCAAGGAATTTACCTCAGTCAAATACATGCAAAGACCAATGAATTTGGATGGTAGACCGTCAAAAGAACATGTCAGACTACAAAGGATTTTAGAACAAATAAGGAACACAAGCAGCAAAGTGAAAGCAGACTTGGTCGGAATTATATACAGTCAGATAGAGAAGCAGATTCAAAAGAGGTCGAAAATATCTTCAATGAATATACAACAAGTATAAGGACTAAGGCAAAGAAACTTTGCATGGGTGGTGTTGTATATTTCTTTTTACTTTCAATACAAATTTCCTTACAATGTGATAAATTATTGTTAAAAAAAATGTATGTCAAACTCTCTTCTTCTAAGACTTGAATGGCACATTAAAACCCCAAGTCAAAGATGGCACCAACTCACAAGATATCTACACAATGCAAAATCCCACATAACATCTGGTAATACATACTTTGGAAGGAGGTTGGGCATAATATGGCCTCATTAGGGCTCATGAATGCATGGTAATGATCATAAGGCCATTTGGTTAACCAATGGCTCTTGTCGTAGTAGCTGGTTAGAACATGGCATGCAAGCAAGTCCCTCTAGAGTCTTCACTTTGGACATGATGAAATAGAATTACATACCTTTGCCCTTGTCCAAGTCGGGTATACATCTCCAAGGATGGCAAACCTTAATTACTTCAGTTGGTTCAAATAATTATAAGTTGTAAGGTTTCCACCTTTCTGGAAGCAGGAAAACAAACCCTAAAGCTTTAATTGAAAGCAACAAACCAACAAATTGGTAAACCACTATCTCAAAAGTAGCCAAAATTAGTATTTTTGGAATCTTAAGCATGACAATACTATAGTTAAGAATTTTCAAGACTGAATTCAAGTGAAAATCGCCCACACTATGGCCTCCAAAAATTTTCACAGCTACTTTAATTTACTAAATTAATTGAAAGGTTTTAATAATCATTGAAGCAAGAACTTTTTAGAAGACTTTTTACAACCTCCCAGATATATATCGTTTAAGCAAAAAAAAGCTTGAAATTAACAAATTTGGAAATTAAAGCTGGCAAGTGTTGAGGAGGGCCATCATTGACTTGCTAGAGTCTGATGTAGCAATAGGTAGTGCTATCTTGAGTTGGGGGCATGCTTGGAGTGCAAGAAACTGCTAGATTCAGCCCCATGTGGCCCAGAAAAACTATAAATAGGGCCTTGAGCCTCACAAAATCACTTTGACTCGAAGTACTAGCAAAAAATCTCTTGTGCTAAAGAGATACTCCCCATAAATCTCTTAGAGAGAAAAAAATCTAGTGATTAAGCAAGGTAATTACTGTTAATTCCAATTAATTAGTGAATGGCATTAATTTATGTCTAATTTTTTTTTAATTGACTTATTAACTAGGGAAAATTATTCCATTCTCTACTATTAAGTACTCCCTTATATATTATTAGACTTTTGATCACTTAATATTTAATTATGATTAGTAATCTAATCAATTATTAACCCCCATTAGGACTGAAATTGATTGATTTTGGACTTAATTAAGGAAAATTATATCATTTAAGCTTAGATACTTACAAGATAATATGCGAGCTTGTTTATACTATTAAGAAGTTGAGAAAATTATATCATAATTCTATTGATTTTAATAGATTTTTAGGTGAGCTGTAGTTGTTTTTAGTCTTAAAATTGATAGGAATTTTAATAAATTAGCTTAATAAATCAAAAGATGATTATGACTGATAGATTTAAGTGTAAATAGATTGTGACAATTAGCACATAACTAGTTAATCAATTTTACTAATTATCCTAGCCTAAAAACCTTCTTTTCAACTGTGAATTGATAAATTTAATTAGTAAGCAATATTAAAAGCTAATGAGATATTTATTAGAGGTAGATATAAGTGTAAATAATTTGAGATAATTAGATCATAATTAGTTTAAGTAATTATCTTCGCTCAAAATTATTTTTTTGACTGAAATTAATAAAGATAATTAATAAACATGATTAAAAGTTAACAAGATATTTATCAGAGATAGATATAAGTCCCGGCCCACAAAGGCTCCTTGGCAGCTTTGTGGCTAAGGTCGAGCTATGAGGGGCTTTGATTGGTGCTACGAATGTCCCTACACTAATACAAGGGCCCGTCAAAAAATATGCCCATCATAAGCTCCTCCCTACCACTTGGGTCGCTATTTAACTAGCATCTGCCATCACTTGAGAGCACAATATGCTCTCAGGCTCGTGTCACACACTGGGGGAGGTCACCTAGGAAACATGTAACCTATTACGTGAGTTCAATAGAAGAGTATTTAAAGTTCTTGAAACTTTCAAAAATATATATAAAAAAGGACACTATGTTTTCAAATTTGAAAAAAAATTACAGATTTTTAAATAAAGGGTACATTATATTCCTTAAAATTTCACAAATAAGCGGTTTTGCAAACATGGGTCGAACGCACGTGATATGGTAGTTTTACACTCGGGGGATGCACAATGTAATCATGTTAATGTATAACGTGAGTTTCAAAGGAGGGGTTTTAAAATGCAAAAAGTTAAGGTAATTAATAGAGATACATAAAATAGGGATTTTTAAATCAATATTGGGAAAAAATCCTAAAATAAGAGGTCATTTTATTCATTCAGACATGTTAAAAGAGGAGGTTTTTTAATACCGCGTTGTGAGCGGGATGAAAACACACAGAGCGCCTCTATAACGACCCGACACACACTCTTGGGAAGATACACACACACACAATGGGGCACCACTCGGCTTACACAACACACCTGGCCGAGACAGGGAACACACCTCTGGAGTGAGAGGAGAGAGACTATCCACTTGCCCACTCCACACAGACACACACACACACACACACCCAAAAAACTCAGCTCAAAAGAGGAGAATTTCTGATGTTTAGATACAAATGAGCTTGGGCCAACACCAATGGGGAAAACAGCTCACACAATATGGGTAAAAGATACCAGATACAATCACAAACTAGAGCAGAAACTTCGCTCATAGGAGAAACTTACACAGAAAAACAGCAGGAAAAGAGTGAGGAATTTGGAAAAATGGACAGCACCATCGCGTCCGGAACGGCCCAAAACCCCAGTCTACAATGTCAAAGTGCTCAAATCCGACCTCGGATGAGCAGTTTACGGCCAAAACAGGCTCCAAAAACACCAAAAACACACCTGCGGCTGTTCCTCCTCTCTTCTCCACGTTTTTTTCTGGTCTTCTCTCTCTTTTTTCAGTTCCCACACTTAGCTTTATTAGTTGGGCACCCTTGGCCTTCTAGATGACCTCAAACGGACCCCGAACAGGCCAAAAACTGACCTCGCAGTGCATAGTTGTCATCTTTTTGCATCATTCGCACACCTGGCACTCAGCTTTTTTCCAATAATGCATCTCGCCACCACGTGAAGTGGCCCCAAAAAGTGGTCCTAATGATGACCTTTCTGCATAACTCTCACTAGAAAACACCCACGTTGTGTCCGTCCTCATCTGCGTGCAAATATTGACCTCGTTCGCCCTCCTGACGCCACTAGATGCCATTTGACGAACCTGCTGACCTCACGTCGTCGGCGTGCGGATAGCTTCCTTGAGAAGTTTTACGCACTATAAACTCCTCATTATTGTAGAAAAAACATATTGGTACTGGTGATAGTGAAAATCGATGCACTATGTACACCCTGTCCTACCTGTACACATGTGGGCCCCACATAACCACCTGGCTAAGGAAAATGGGCAATCCTTTATTTGATGCACCATGCATGTATATGTACATATACGCAATCTATTGCTCAAAAAAACTCCTGACATAATTTGCCCATCCCCTTGCCCGCTAGATCATTGATGATCAGCAGCAGCAAAGAGAGATATGAGACTCGCCGCATCACAGGTCTCCTCATCCTTCACCAACACTGCTTGATCCACAGACCGCTCATCTTGCTCCACCATCACCAATCTAGCATGATACAATTTAAGACGCAACCCATTTACCCTTGACTTATGTAGAACACCATCCAGGTTAGCCAGGTGATATGTGCCATTTGGAAAACACTCCACTACCTTGAAAGGGCCTTCCCACTTAATTTGAAACTTCTTTTGGAAGGTGTTGTTCAGCTTACTGTTGTAGTGCAAAACCAAGTCATGTTTCTTGATACCCTTACTTTTAACCTTTTCATTTATCTTTGCCAAAGCCTTATCCTGCATCTGCCCATAATGCTCCAATGCGCTCATCCTATCCAACTGGACCTCTTGTAACTGCAAGAGCCTCTCTTTGAATGCATCACTAGGCGACCCAAGCAACTTCTCTAACATCTTGACCGCAGGCAACTCTACCTCCACAGGCAATAGTGCTTCCTTTCCATACACCAAATGAAATGGAGTAAACCCTGTACCTGTCTTCACCGAAGTACGGTAAGCCCATAATGTACTAGGCAATTCCAAATCCCAATTCTTTCCTTGGTGCTCTGTCACATTAGAAAGAATTTGTACCAACTCACCATTGAATCTTTCATTTAAGCCATTACACTGCGGGTAATAAGGAGTGGTATGCTGGTGCCTAATCTTCATCTTTGTGCATAAGAAGTCTAGCAGTTTAGCTCTAAATCCTGGCCCCTTATCTGAAAGTAGCTCTAATGGCACCCCAAACTTGCAACATATTTCATCATACACAAATTTTGCCACATCCTTTGCAGTGATCTGTTTTACTGTTATAGCCTCTGCCCATCTAGAGAGATAGTCCACTGCCGTCAAGATATAGCTTTTGCCCCTGCTTGTGATAGGTAACGGGCCTATTGCATCAATCCCCCACTTTTCAAACACATCAAACGCCATAATGGTTTTTCGTAGCTCTGGCTTCAACACTCTCTTCCCAAATGCTTGACACCTATTGCAAGACCTACACCAATGGTGAACATCCTTGTGCAAACTAGGCCATACATACCCCTCTTGCAAAATCTTATGCAAGGTGATCTTTAGAGAAAAATGGCCACCACATGCGCCTTCATGATTCTCTTCCAACACTCTGTAAAGCTCCTCCCGCCAAGGTACATGTCTCAACACGAGATCAGCCCCTTTCATGTATAAGACATCACCAATCAATTTGTACATGTATGCTCTACGCACAAAGCCATACTTCTTAGACTTCTGAATCTCCTTTGGAATGATTCCTGTTAGCAAAAACTCCTCTTCTTGAGCCAAACTTTCCCGGCCATGATAAAGAGGTAAAGTGGTCCTCAACACAAATAGCTCCCCAATCATGCCTTGAGCTGCTTCATGTGCCTCTCCATTTAGAGCACGTTCAATGTGTCTGATGATCCATGCTTCGAACTTTTTTAACAGGCCTTTAATTCTGAAGCACATTTCCTTCAATGAGGTGTTCTTGCTCTTCCACACACCCAGCACTTGCTTCACCACTAACAAGGCATCACCTTTTATGCTCAAACTTCGAACCCCATGCTTCAAAAAAATGTGTAATCCGGCTTCCAATGTAGCATATTCAGCCTCATTGTTACTATGCGCATCCAATTTGAACCCTCTCTTGCATACTAGCTTCCCCTCTGGATCATAAAGTGCTATACCCCCTGAAGCTGCATCGTGGCTCTTTCTGTATGAACCATCAAAGAACAACACATGTGCATTGCTGATCTGTGGCACTTCTTCAACTACCTTTCTCACCACCTCTTCCTTAACAATAAGGGGATTCTCCTTGTAGGTCAACAAATCAGCTAGGGTAGCCCTTGTACTATCTTCCACTAGAAAAGAGAACTCAAACTCTTGCAGCTCAATTACCCATTTCTTCACCACATTTGACATGTTAGTACCATTAATAAACTGTGGCAAAAAGACATAACTCGTCAAGAAAACAAAAGGCCGTGGTAGCAAGTAATGACGAAATCGTCGACAAGCAAATATTACACTGGCCATCACTAGCTCTACTTCCGATAACTTTCTCTCCGCTACCAACTTCACTCGGCTTGCACAATACACTGGCCTCATATAATGGCTGCCCTTCCCCTTTTGCAATAGCATAGCTCCAATGGCATCATCCCCTACTGATGGATTTACATAAAAAACTTTCTCCCAATCAAGAGCATGCATGGCTGACAAACCCCCTAACACCTCTTTCACCTCTTGAAACACTTCTTCACACTTGTCATCCCATTGCAATAGATCATGCTTTGCCACTTGCTGTAATGGATAAAGAAGCTGCGAAGACAATGGAATAAACCGTGCCATGTACTTCACTTTGTGTATAAAGGTTGCCAATTGCTTCGTACTCATAGGTGATGGAAGAAGAATAATAGACTTCACCTTATCTGGATCAGCCTCAATGCCATTTTCTGACACCATATGGCCCAATAACTTCACCCTTGGCTATGCTAGATGACATTTCTTTGGATTTAGTTGTCCTCCACATTCATCATATCGAGCCAATACCATCTGCAGCTTCTCATGGTGATCAGCCCTACTGCTATAGACACAGAAGTCATCCATAAAAGCTTTAACACAACTACCAATGAATGGTTCCAACACCCAATTTGCTCTCTCTTGATAGAAGGAAGGTCCATTTGACAACCCAAATGGCAATACTGTGTAGCAATAGCAGCCCCATGGCGTAATAAAAGTTGTCTTTGTGCGGTCTTTAAGAGCAATCTTCAATTGAAAATAGCCTGAAAAACCATCACACACACACTGTACCTCTCATAACCTGCCACTGAATCTAAGATCTGATCGATGAATGGAAGAGGATATGGGTTCTTCTTAGTGGCTGTGTTTAAGGGTTTAAAATCCACACAAATTCTCCACTTCCCATCCTTCTTTGGACTCACTACAACTGGACTCACCCATTCTGTGGTCTCCACTAGAACTATGAACCCTGCCCTCAATAACTTGTCCACCTCTACCCGCAAGGCTTCCATTTGCTCTTGACCCATCCTTCTTAGCCTTTGCCGCACTGGCTTAGCACCTTCTTTCATCTCTATATGCATCTCTTTGCCCTTGAACCCTCTGATCTCTTCATATGAAGTAATGAACAAATCAGGAAAACTAGCCAGCATGTGCAAATATATATCCTTCTCCATAGCTGAGAGGTCTCCACTGATCATTTGTGTCATCAATTCCTGCTTCTTTGACAACTCAACCTTGGTTTGCATCAGCCCTTCAATCACTTCATAAGGCCCTTCACTTTCATCTTCAACCTCATTTGCAAATGCAGCTAAACCAATCTCCTGGATTTCTTTGTTCATCAAAAGAAATGCAACATCAGCATCCTCATCACTGCTGGTAGTGCTATCACTGTCCTCATCTGTCACCGTGGAAGAGTCTTCATCACTAGACTCATCCTCATCTTCATAAAGCTCCTCTAATCGTTTCCTTGTGTCCATATTATAAAGCTTCTTGGTACCTGTCTTTCCATAGAGGCTAATCGTACCATGTTGCCAATCTTAAACAGCTCCCACTGCACGTAACCATGGTCTGCCCAGTATAATAGGATATGCTCCCAACCCTGCTGGCATCACATGAAAATCAACCACTGCCTTTGCATCATATGCCTCCACTTCTAAGCTCTTTACAACACCTAAGCATTTTACTTTTTGATGGTTTGCTAATCTAATCCGGAAACCTAACACCCCAGCCACTATGAGACCCATCTTCTCAACGCATGAGTGTGTTATGACGCATATTTGGGCTCCGCCATCCACATAACCTTGTCCCAAATTTTTCCTTTTATGCCACACATCTACTATTGGAAAAATGTCTGGTAGCTCATCCATTGCCACCACCTTTACTGAACCTCTCTCTGGCTCTTTCTCCATTGGGTTAACCATCCTCTTCCACTGTCGCTTTAGCTTAGGCACCATCTCTATAAGCTGCCCAAAAGTAACATCTGCCTTCCTGCTCGTCAGATCCTCCTTCAAGTCATAGCTTAATTGCCCATCCCCTAGTGGAAAACCTGAAACATGAAACTTTCGACGAGCTCTCCTTTTCCTCTTGGCCTTGACATCCTCGCCTTCATGGCTCTTTCCTTTCTTCTTACTAGGACCTGGGGCACTTCTTCCTTCCTTTTCCTCTGTGGTCCTCTTCCCAATAGGCATCACTAATGTATCCTCTAGCTTTGATGCCTTCTCCAAGGTGACTACACTTAGCACTTTTGTCTTTCCCTTTTCCTCCTGGGTCAGTCCACTGGTTCCTTCGTCTCCCTTAATTTCGATGCCATAATCATTTGACCTAGTTAACACCTGTCTTGGCAATGGATACATGTCTCCCCCTATCCTTGGTGGCTTATCACATTGCGGGCTGATGTGACCCAACTCTCCACAATTGTAACATGTGGGCGTCTGCCTCCAAAACCTACCATTGCTTTGTCCAACACCATTCCTAGGCCTTTCTTCACCTCCTGGCTGATTTGCAAACCTCCCTCGACCTCGATTATTTCCCACTTGACCTAGCATGTTTAGGCTGAGATTCTTCATCAAATCTACCATTTGCCTCATGTCTTGCCTTAGCCCATCATCTTGCACTGTTGTAGTGACCACTGCTGGCATAACCTGAGTAGTAACAGGAACCACTGGTTCATGATGAACCCCTGACATGCGCCCTTGTAAAGACTCTATAGGTTGAAATTCAGACCTCATTGGCAAAGACTCCACCCCTAACTGGTTCATTTTCCTCAGCTTCCACTCTTTGTTCCTTGCTACCTCTAGTGCATCCTCATATGTCCTAGGCTTCTTTAGCTCCACTCTCCAACGTATATTCTCCCAAAGACCAGCCAAGAACCTGTCCTTCTTCATCATGTCAGGCGGGGGTACCTGTGGTGCTAAAGCCTTGCACATTCGCTCCCATGCCAATGAAAACTTACGTATGTACGCATCTACTGGCTCACCTTCCTTCTGCATCAAACCTTGTACTTCTTGCCACACTTTGTCAGGATCTTCTATCTTCACAAACTCCACTTCCAATCCATGCCTTAGATTGTCCCAACTCAACCTTACAGGTGGATCAGCCACACACAACTCCTCTTCAAATGCTTTAGACCAAACTCGTGCATCACTCTTCAAACAAATTTGGAGAAGGCGTAACATTTGCGTAGGGTCATGAATCTGGTTGCTAATGCAGGCAACCTCCATCTTTTCCAAAAATTCTTCCACATCTTCATCACTTCTTCCATGAAACTCGGGATAAGAGAAAGCCATGGCTACCCAAGTTACAATGCTTTGAGAACCCCTTCGAACACACGTGCCAGAACCCAAGACTTTTGACTACCCAATCCCGAGAAACTTCAATGGAGCTCAGCTTTAGATAAGGACAAACACATGCACATCAAATGAGTTTTCATAGTTGATCATCGGAATTACAACAGGCAAAGGACATTCCAGGATCTCTCTCAATCTTCTTGGCCCAAACATAAAGACTGTGCGCTGCTGGAAAAAGATCTTCTTGGACACATGAACATTAATCTGAATTCTTTGAGTTAAATGAAATGGAGTGAACTGAGGGCGAACTGAGGGCCATTTTGATCATCCATTAAAGCCAACCATGAAGCTCCCAAGAAGGCACACCTGACTCAACCTCTGATTTTGCCAAAATTTCAGCAGCATAACAGCATAAATGGCTCAAAATACCAAAAAACCAGCCATCATAACTTGGGAAAATTTCGACAGAGTTTCCCCAGAAGTAGAGTAGTAGGAACCCAAAAATATAGACTGTCTATGTATGCATAAACTGTCAACAATAGAACCCGAGCATCAAGTAGGACTCACTAGTACATAGCCTATGGCGAGGTCACAAAAAGGGTGCTCCAGCTACCTGTATCACCGAAAGGATCTCCACATTTGAGAATCCCCCAGCTCAATAAAAACCTCACGCTATCGACCCTCACACGAAGGCTAATGCAAATCGCGTATAGTCAAGTCTCAGAAATGACTATCTTCCAGACCAAGTCTCAGAAATGGCTGGGACTGCCAAATACAACCAAGTATGGCTCCACAAATGCGTACAATGGCAGTTTCCACAAGTAACGTACAATCCAGCAGACAATGCGCTCAAATAGGCGCCAAGTGATGCATTCCCACAACAACTGCAAGTGACATCACTACTAGTACATCACTGTACTCCAGCTACCTGTACCTGTGTGAATCACCTGTACCTGTACCTGTAACCTGTAACCTGTAATCTGCAACCTGTAATCCCGAAGCTCGAAGCTCGAAGCTCGAAGCAGAAGGTACTCGAAGAAGATCCTCCGTGGGGGCGCCAAAAGAATGTGAGCGGGATGAAAACACACAAAGCGCCTCTATAACGACCCGACACACACTCTTGGGAAGATACACACACACACTATGGGTCACCACTCGGCTTACACAACACACCTGGCCGAGACAGGGAACACACCTCTGGAGTGAGAGGAGAGAGACTATCCACTTGCCCACTCCACACAGACACACACACACACACACACACACCCAAAAAACTCAGCTCAAAAGAGGAGAATTTCTGATGTTTAGATACAAATGAGCTTGGGCCAACACCAATGGGGCAAACAGCTCACACAATATGGGTAAAAGATACCAGATACAATCACAAACTAGAGCAGAAACTTCGCTCATAGGAGAAACTTACACAGAAAAACAGCAGGAAAAGAGTGAGGAATTTGGCAAAATGGACAGCGCCATCGCGTCCGGAACGGCCCAAAACCCCAGTCTACAATATCAAACTGCTCAAATCCGACCTCGGATGAGCAGTTTACGGCCAAAACAGGCTCCAAAAACACCAAAAACACACCTGCGACTGTTCCTCCTCTCTTCTCCACATTTTTTTCTGGTCTTCTCTCTCTTTTTTCAGTTCCTACACTTAGCTTTATTAGTTGGGCACCCTTGGCCTTCTAGATGACCTCAAACGGACCCCGAACAGGCCAAAAACTGACCTCGCAGTGCATAGTTGTCATCTTTTTGCATCATTCGCACACCTGGCACTCAGCTTTTTTCCAATAATGCATCTCGCCACCACGTGAAGTGGCCCCAAAAAGTGGTCCTAATGATGACCTTTCTACATAACTCTCACCAGAAAACACCCACGTTGTGTCCGTCCTCATCTGCGTGCAAATATTGACCTCGTTCGCCCTCCTGACGCCACTAGATGCCATCTGACGAACCTGCTGACCTCACGTCGTCGGCGCGCGGATAGCTTCCTCGAGAAGTTTTACGCACTATAAAATCCTCATTATTGTAGAAAAAACATATTGGTACTGGTGATAGTGAAAATCGATGCACTATGTACACCCTGTCCTACCTGTACACATGTGGGCCCCACATAACCACCTGGCTAAGGAAAATGGGCAATCCTTTATTTGATGCACCATGCATGTATATGTACATATGCGCAATCCCTTGCTCAAAAAAACCCCTGACAACGTGAACGCACGTTATATAGGGGGTACTGAACGGTGAACCCCCTAAGGTTTTACACATAGTAAACCCCCCGAGATCACATAGGGGCCGTTGAGTAGCCAAGAAATGCACAACTTGGGAGGCAAAGTTGTCACAGGCAGAACCCTAGTAATCATGGAAATGACAACGGGGCCAAATAGAAAATTACAATCAAAACAAATTTCCATCTAGAATTTTAGCTGAGCAAAAAGAAGAGTCGTCACTAAAAGGCTCTCATGTCATTGGTAGGCCAATGAGCACAATCTCGATCAACCAATAAGAGAGAAAATATGAGAGAGAGAGAGAGAGAGAGAGAGAGAGAGAGAGAGAGAGAGAGAGAGAGAGAGAGAATATGAATCTTACGTCCACTGAGCATTAATTAATCTCTTGTAATCGTGGAAATGACAACATGATTTCTTAGCCAATAAGAAAATTACAATTAAAACAAATTTCCATATGGAAATTTGATTGAGAAAAAGGAAGAGTCATCTCTAAGGCTCTCATGCCATTGGCAGGCCAATGAGCACGATCTCAATCAACCAATAAGAGAGAAATTGTGTGTGTGTCTGTGTGTGTGGGGGTGAGAGAGAGAGAGAGAGAGAGAGAGAGAGAGAGAGAGAGAGAGAGAGAGAGAGAGAGAGAGAGATAGAGAGAGAGTATGAATCTTACGTTTGTTGAGCAAGAGCTCATAATCATGGAAATGACAACATGATTTCTTAGCCAATATGAGAGAGAGAGAGAGAGAGAGAGAGAGAGAGAGAGAGAGAGAGAGAGAGAGAGAGAGAGAGAGAGAGAGAGAGAGAGAGAGTACGAATCTTACATCCATTGAGCAATCGCTCATAATCATGGAAATGACAACATGATTTCTTAACCAATAAGAAAATTACAATTGAAACAAATTGCCATAGGGAAATTTGATTGAGCAAAAAGAAGAGTCATCTCTAAGGCTCTCATGCCATTGGCACGCCAATGAGGACAATCTTGATCGACCAATAAGAGAGAAAATATGAGTATGTGTGTGTGTGTGTGTGTGTGTCTGAGAGAGAGAGAGAGAGAGAGAGAGAGAGAGAGAATATGAGACCTACGTCCACTGAGCAATCACTCGTAATCATGGAAATGAGAACATGATTTCTTAGGCAATAAGACAATTACAATTAAAAAAATTGCCATATGGAAATTTGACTGAGCAAAAAGAAGAGTCATTTCTAAGGCTCTCATGCCATTGGCAGGTCAATGAGCACAATCTCGATCAATGAATAAGAGAGCAAATGTGTGTGTGTGGGTGTGGGTGAGAGAGAGAGAGAGAGAGAGAGAGAGAGAGAGAGAGAGAGAGAGAGAGAGAGAGAGAGAGAGAGAGAGAGAGAATATGAATCTTACGTCCACCTAGCACTAATCGCTCGTAATCGTGAAAATGACAACATGATTTCTTAGCCAATACTAAAATTACAATTAAAACAAATTTCCATATGGAAATTTGAGTGAGTAAAAGGAAGACTCAACTCTAAGACTCTCATGCCATTGGCATGCCAATGAGCACAATCTCATTCAGCCAATAAGAGAGCAGTTATGAGAGTGAGAGAGAGAGAGAGAGAGAGAGAGAGAGTATGAATCTTACATCCATTGAGCAATCGCTCATAATCGAAGAAATGACAACATGATTTCTTAGTCAATAAGAAAACAATTCAAACAAACTGTCGTATGAAAATCTGACTGAGCAAACAAAAGAGTCATCTCTAAAGCTCTCGTGCCATTGAGAGGCCAATGAGCACAATCTCAATGAACCAATAAGAGAGAAAATGTGTGTGTGAGTGTGTGTGTGTGTGTGTGTGTGTGAGTGAGAGAGAGAGAGAGAGAGAGAGAGAGAGAGAGAGAGAGAGAGAGAATATGAACCTTACGTCAAATGGAGCAATCGCTAGTAATCATGGAAATGAGAACATGATTTATTGGCCAATAAGAAAATTACAATTAGGCTAAAACAAATTGCCTTGTAGAATTTTGGCGGAGCAAAATGAAGAGTCATCACTAAGCCTCATTTGTCGTTGGAAGGTCAATGAGCAGAATCTCTATGAACGAATCCTAGAATATTGTCATTTAAAAGCTTTCGGTTCATTTTTCATTAGCAATCGAGTCAATCATTGAGTCCATGACTCGTCACCCTCCCTCAATATTGACCTACTGTGAATCTGAGGCCCCTCAAGAAATTATATGTCCATCACGAGTTCCTCGCTCCTAAATTCCCTACAGTGGATTTTAAAGGGAATGACAAATTCCCTCGTGGGAAGTTTAATTTCCTTTAAGGGATACTACTTTTCCATGTGGGATAAAAATTTAAGGTGGGGAAAGTAAAAGGAATGTCAAATTCCCTCCTGAGACGTTTAATTTCCCTCTAGGGATAATGTTCTTCCATGTGGGAATAAGTTCTGAGGTGGGAAAAGTCAAGGAAGTAACTTTCCCTGGTCCTCAAAAGAGGGATAAATAGTGAAAAAGCTCTTCAAACGTATATATTCATAATTGGAAAAAACTCCCAATATTATAACCCAATCTTTCTCTCACCAAGGTGCTTCATAATTACAATCCAAGACAACAAAAGTTGCCTCATGTATTAACATATTATGATTTGCTCACATATTATGATACTCTGAAATATTGAGAGATTGATTGCAAACTAAACGTATGATACACATTCTGGTTCATGTTCAAGGAGCGGTTAAAAAAGACAAGTTTTGAATCCTACTAAAACAAGGTGATGGATCACGGGGGTCTGCCAATCGAAGGATTTGTGGAGGTGATTTTAGGATGTAGGAGGAGGGGAGGATTGGAATTTGTTTTTGGAGTTTAGTGGGAGTAGTAAGTAAATAATGGAGTGGTCTGACCAGAATGAAAAGTTAGTGTCTGTTGTTATGTTAGTGAAGGAATTTGTAGTCCAAATGTGATCCAAAGTTTAATCGTAGATTGTTGTGGTCTGGGTTATATGTTGTGTCATGTTGTGTGTGGAGAGAAGGTTAGAAAGTGCAAGGTATTTAGGTGTTTGTTATTTAGCATTGATGTTGAAGTCACCGAGTAAAATGGTAGGGGTGTGTTGGAGGTGAGGTGTGAGTAGTGTGGTCAATGTTTGCAGGAGCAAAGGAAGTGGAGTTGAGGGTCTGCGGTACAATGTTATCAAGGTTATTGGTGGATTATGTGGCGTGTTGAGGCGTGCTGAGGCGTGCTGTAATGCATTCTATTTCATTCGTGGAAATGATGTTGTGGTGTTGTAGATGTATGTTTTTGTTTGATGTGAAGAGGGATACTCCCATGGGGCCAGTTTTTTGAGTGTGTGTGTCATCGTTTATGGCCACTATGTTGGGATGTCGTAGTTTTGTTTCTTGGAGACAAAGAATGTGGGAGAACATTAAGCTATTATCATGAATAAGGTTGTTGTAGTGTTTCTTTAGGGACACAATGTTAAGAGATTGTATTATCAAGTGATTGTTGGGCAAAGAGTTGAGGTTAAGCTGTGTAGGTTTCCAAGTGGCATGTGTTTTGAGGCGGTGTAACTCAGTTAGAACTGTTTGGTCTACTTCAATATGGTTGGAAGTTAATTCTGCTAGGAGGTAAAGGTTGTTGGGATCTCTTACGCGGGAGAGGGCAGTGTACACAAGACCGTGACTTCGAATGCTGGTTGGATCAAAAGCCAAGGTGTCTAGCGTCAAGCCTTGTGCACGGTGTATGGTTCTAGCAGCTGCAGGTTGAATTGGGAATTGTGTTCTAGTAATAGCGTTCAGGAAGTTCTTTCCTATTTGAAACTCACGTGTTATTTTTTGGATTGGTGTCCATTGCCTATCTATTGATGCAATGTATAGTTGCTGGTTTTCATACCTAGTTTTTTGGCCTACTTTAGTGGTTTGAAAGTGAATCCATATGGTTTGTGTCGTGGAGGTTTGTGTTATCGCTTTGAATATACCGTCATCTCCATTGACTAGGCCATCTAGAATGTCAATATTTCCTGCACAAAGTTCTACAATTAGGCCTGGTTTCAAGTGAAGTTTTGTGTGAAGACCTGCAGTCAATTTTGGATCTATTGGTATTTGAATAGTTTTGCTGCAATTTTTGGCCCTTGTGTCTTGTGCTTCAATAAATAGTGGTTTCCCTATGGTAGTGTTGAAAATATGTTGGTTGTGTAGGTCTTTATCTTTGTTTGCATAGTAAAGGTGGGAGACGATGGCTGGATGAGGTACTGCGCTAGTATTGTGGTTTTGTTATATTTGGATTCATTTGTATCGATGGTAGGTTTATTTTGATTTTATACATCTTTCCATGTGAGTCCATCTGTTAGATGTTGAGTTTCATTATTTATCCATGGTAGAAATAAAAGACATTGTTCTCTATAATAATTATCTGGATTTTTTGTGGCATTATATTTGACATATCGTATAATCTTTGGTTTGGTACGTTTTTTGTATGTGTTTCTTGTTGTATTGTATGTGGAGGCAAATTTTGCCAATGATATGGCATTGAGCTGGGCAGGACGTGTACAGTATTTGTCTATGCTTGTCTCGTAAAAGATTTTTGTGCTGGTCGGGTCTATGTTTTGCAGGAGGTGTTTTCGTTTGAGAAGCATTGTTCTCTCTTCGGGAGGGTTTGTGTTTATGAACATAAATTCTCGGGTTGCGCTGTAGAGAGGTAGGGAAAGTGCAATATATATTGCTTGTTGTGAGCTTATTTGCTGTGTGTTTAGTATTGTGTTTCCTATTTTTCGAAGTCTATCGTATGTAGTTGCATTGTTTTCAATGCAAGAGTCAAATTGTTCTTTGATTGCTTTGATGAGTGTGTTATCAAATTTTGTTATATATGAGGTGCAATAGGTAGCTGCTCCATGTGCATTTAAAATGTATTGTATATCTGAATTCGCATCCCATAGCTTTGAAATGGTTGGATTGAAGTTATTTGTGTAGATATCTTTGATATTTCTTTTCAACAGAAGTATTGGGCATGAGATTTTGGATGATATAGCTTCGATGTAATCGTCAAATCGAAGATAGGAGCCACTGTTCGAATGTAATATTTGCTTTATAATCTAGTAGTAGCAGATTATCTTTGATTTGTTTGTGTTTCTTTCTTTTGTATTGGATATTGTTATCTGTAGAATGGTAGGGTTCTAAAATCATAGTAAAAGGCATTGGGTAGCGAGGAAAGTCAAAGCGGCATCCCTTGTGTTTTCTGAAGCAAGTCTTCCTATGTTTGTGTGTTTGAATTTCTTGTAAATCTACAGGAAGGAGCATGGAGTCAGTTGTTATGTACTTATCAATGAAATCCACAACATCTCCGCTGGGATCTTTCCCATATATGGGAGCATTTTATATCCATAGGAGCCCATGATCATGCTGGCTACCTCGGCTCTGAAACTCAGTTACAAAAAAGTAATCTTTGAGTTTTCCCAATATGGTCATATCCTTGGTTAGCAATTTCTTCATCCCGTTAAATCGGTTCAAGTAAAAGCGGGCTGTTGTTACAGGGTCAGCTCGGACCAAATCTCGTATGTATGACGCTTCTGTCTGTGTACTTTCACGCGTGATGGGGTTGAGCTTAGTAAGTGCTGTAATCAAGGGTTTCCAACGTTTCTCAGCCGCAGAAAATGTGATGAAGAATGTTGGTGGTCCAAGTTGTCTAATCATAGCAAAGGTGTTTTTTTAAAGTTTCTCTTTGTAGTCAGGTGATGTTTGCAATGCCTCGAAGTCGCGATATCCAAGTTGGGAAGACAAGACCTTCTCAATGTTAGTATCTCCAACAACTTGTGCGGCCACTAGTGTATTATGGTTTAGCTTGCCTTTGCGCATACGTATCCAAATGGATCCCAAGATTTTTTGAGTCATGACTTTGACTGTTTTGAAAAAAAGATTCTCTAAATTTAGTGAGAACCTTCTATCACTATGCATAAGCTCCCATTGGGCCACATGTTGGTATTTATGCTTAGCAAGTGTATGGTATTTACGGGGTTCACCATAGAAGATAGTAGATTAGAGAAACTAAGTTCTTCACAATATTCATCTTTGAAAATACTCAAAGGATTATTTCCCTCGGCAGGAGCTACAAAGAAGATTTTGTCGTTGTGATCTACTACTTGTTGTGATGATTCAATTCCATGGAGCATGACATCTGTAGCTAGATCATCTTCTTCTGATGGTTGATTGTCGTCGGTAAAATCATCAAGCAAAGGACAATGGAGACTATAGAAATGGCTTACCCACTCGCTGTTCAGAGTAATATTTTCGTTCTTGTATAAAGATGTTTGCAATAGTTGAGTAGTGGCTTTCATTGTAAGCAATGGTCGAACAACGCCGGAAAGGTAGCAATGATTGTACTGTAGACAACGCTTAATGCCCACTATTATCAAGGCTTCATCATGAATAAACCTTGGCAATATTTGTCGTGTTTTCCCCAAGGATGCCAAAACATTAACAACGCTACCTCGCAAGCCAAATTGACCATCGTATGTAAGCTCCCTAATTTTGGTGAAAGGTAGTCTAGGACTTACAAGGCGGCTTTCTAAATGATTTAGCTTCTCTACTGTAGCCAAGGGGAGGTTAAATCTCCTATGGAATTCAATTGGGTGAGTAGTGCACCATGTTCTTGCCTTCTACGACTACATGAAGTACACACATAGTTTTCGTGTATCTCATTGTTTCTAGACCTCCCAAGTGCTGACTTACACCCTTTTTGAGCTAACTGGGAAAAAAACATTAAACGTCCACATTTATAACATCGATATATAGGAACATCGTTTGCTGTTTTTGTGTACTGTTGTATAGCTTTTTCTGATGGTGAGGCTTGTTGAATGTTTATGTTGGACGGAGTTGTGAGGTGTAATTTTTTTTAAGTTTTTTAATTTTTGATGTTATTGCACCTATTTCTCGAATGGTTCCATCACCTAAGCAAGTAAATTGTCTCGCGATGGAGATAGGGAGTTCATTTGGTTGCTGGAGAATCAAAGCTGTCAACGACTCTGTCTCGTTTTTGTCCCAGGTACGAGGCTTGCGTTTGTGTGAGGATTGGTTGCCCCCCAAGTAAAAAAATAGGTTGCCACTTCTATCAACAATGATGATTTTCTGAAATGTCGTTGGATCGGTTCCACTATTGAATGTTGTGTTTTTGACTGAAGTTATTGGTACACCGTAAATATAAACATCACATGAAATACTGAATCTAAAAGAGAACACATGGATAATATCAAGCGCAATACTAATAGATGATGTGTGGCTATTTAATACTTGGGTCAAAATAGAGGAATCATGTCTACTGAAAGTCAGATGCGCTAGAGAAGGTGTGATCATTGGTGTTTCATCCAATGATACTCTGACTGCCTCTATCATGATGTAGATGATTTTTTGCAATGACGAGCACGATTTTATTATTTTATTGAGCACGAGGAAAACATTATTATCCCATGGGTGATCAGCAAGGAAAGCACTATCAATATTATTTTGAATGAGTTGTTCAAAAGATGCATTATGGTTGGTTGAGGAAGCCATGTACATGCAATTTTTTCTCCCCTTATGGTATGGGGTGGAAGGAAGATAAGTAAATGAAACACGCGCACACTGAGAGAGAGAGAGAGAGAGAGAGAGAGAGAGAGAGAGAGAGAGAGAGAGAGAAAGAGGCAGAAAGAGACAGAGATGGAAATCTACAAGATGAGCAATGGATGAAAGCAATATAATATAAAGAGTGTTCTTTGGTGTGGAGGTGATGGAGCTTCAATGTTGTAGAGGAGCACTACTTTGTCTCTTCGACAAAAGATGTGATGAGGCGTAATTTGTTGACGGTGAATTTGCCAATACGAACAAGGAGGCTAGTAGCCCACGTGCATCTAGCACATCATGAGCATATAAGTCAATAAAGTTTTTCAAGGTGCAATACTTTGTCGACTATGTCACCCGCTAAGAAAATATCAGTTGGGGAAGCTTTGTTGGCCAAAATCTTTCCTTCAAGCTTGGGCACCAAAACAATAGTTGTAGATTTTGAGAAAATAGAGAAAAAGTCCACCTCTTGTTGGTGGTGAATCTTAGTAGATTTGCATTGACTGCAAGAACATTCCACCAAAATTGAGTTCACATTCACAAAGTGCAATGTGCTAGAAATCTATGTATAGGCACCTGATGAGTTAGAGCTTTCTTGAGTTATTTTGGTGAAAAAGGAAAAGCAAGATCAATACTTAGTTCTTGATTGTGAGAAACATCAAGAATATGGGCCTTATATGCTTCCTTCAAATAGTGCTTGAGATGAGGACTTTTAATGTGTGCTAGGATAGCAATATCCAAGGCTGAGAGTGTATTGCTTCAACTTGTGAAGGAACTTATGTTTTGTGCAACAAACGTAGGATACACATCGGTCTCTACAGCACGAAAAATAGTGTGGCAATCGTCTTTACGTGCATTCACGAAGGTAAGTATTGCCGACTATGTTACCCACTAAGGAAACATCAATTGGGGAAGCTTTGTTGGGCAAAATCTTCCCTTCAAGCTGGGGCACCAAAACAATAGTTGTAGATTTTGAGCAAATAGAGCCAAAGTCCACCTCTTGTTGGTGTTGAATCTTAGTAGATTTGCATTGATCGCAAGAACTTTCCAGAAAAATTGAGTTCACATTCACAAAGTGCAGTGTGCTAGTTACCTATGTATAAGCACCTGATGAGTTAGAGCTTTCTTGAGTTATTTCGGTGAAAAAGGAAAAGCAAGATCAATACTTACTTCTTGATTGTGAGCAACATCAAGAATATGGGCCTTATATCCTTCCTCCAAACGGTGCTTGAGACGAGAACTTTAAACGTGTGCTAGGATAGTAATATCTAAGATTGAGAGTGTATTGCTTCGACTTGTCAAAGAACCTATGTTTCGTGCAACAAAGATAGCATGCACATCGGTCTATAGAGCACAAAAAATAGCATGGTAATTGTCTTCATGAAGCTAAGTTGTGATGGCAAGAAAGACAAAATATTAGAAAGCTGCAAGTCTATAGAAAGGCGAAGATAAGTAAGCCTTACAGTGGTACGGTGCTCAGATGTTGGCCGATTCACAACAACAAGATCACCTCGGGAAAGACTAGCTTTTGAAGTGCTACCATGCCCTATATAACAACAAAATCTACAGTTGCAAAGTGTTTACGGGTGCCTTGTGCATGCAAGGACTATGCCTCATCCAAAAATTGACACACTTTGCTCTTTGGCTAGAAACTAAGGCTGACTTCAAAAAGATTTGGTTTTGCTACAACCATGCAAGCATTGAAAAATAGTACATAAGGAGATGTGAAATCGTCTAACTTAGTTTGTCTTAATATCGTGCCGTTTTCAATTTAAAAAGTGGCGGTTGAAGGCATGGAAAAAGGAGAAATGTTGCCCCAAAATAGACAAAAATAGTGTAAAAATTTAAAAAAGCAGCGTAATTTTTTGAAAATTTTTCTTGAAATATTTTACAAGATAAGCATGGATGAAAGAGATATAATACAAAGGGTGTTCTTCGGCGTGGAGGTGATGGAGTTTCAACATTGTAGAGGAGCACTACTTTGTCTCTTCGACAAAAGATGTGATGAGGCCTAATTTGTTGACAATGAATTTCCCAGTGCGAACAAGGGAGGCTAGTAGCTCACGTGCATCTAGCACATCATAAGCATATAAGTCAACAAAGTTTTTGTCAAGGTGCAATACTTTGTCGACTATGTCACCCGCTAAGGAAACATCAATTGGGGAAGCTTTGTTGGCCAAAATCTTTCCTTCAAGCTTGGACACCAAAACAATAGTTGTAGATTTTGAGCAAATAGAGCAAAAGTCCACCTCTTGTTGGTGGTGAATCTTAGTAGATTTGCATTGACCTCAAAAACATTCCACCAAAATTGAGTTCACATTCACAAAGTGCAGTGTGCCAGTTACGTATGTATAGACGCATGACAAGTTAGAGCTTTGTTGAGTTATTGTGGTGAAAAAGGAAAAGCAACATCAATACTTCTTGATTGTGGCCAACATCAAGAATATGAGCCTTATATGCTTCCTCTAAATGATGCTTGAGACGAGGGCTTTTGATGTGTGCTAGGATAGTAATATCCAAGACTGAGAGTGTATTGCTTCGACCTGTGAAGGAACCTATGTTTCGTGCAACAAACATAGGATGCACATCGGTCTCCAAAAAACGAAAAATAGCGTGGTAATCGTCTTTACGTGCATTCACGAAGCTAAGCTGCGATGAAAAGAGAGGGAAAACATTAGAAAGTTGCAAATCTATAGAAGAGCGAAGATAAGCAAGCCTTACAGTCGCACGGTCCTCAGGCGCTGGCCCATCTGCAACAATAAGATCACCTTGGGAAAGACCAGATTTTGAAGTGCTAGCATGGCCCTGTATAACAACAAAAGCTACAGTTCCAAAGTGTGTATGGGTGCCTTGTGCATGTAAGGACTGTGCCTCATCCAGAAATTGACGCACTTTTCTCTCTGGGTAGAAACTAAGGCTGACTTCAAAAAGCTTTGTTTTTTCTACAACCGTGGAAGCATTGAAAAATAATACATGAGGAGATGTGCAACCATCTGACTTAGTTTTTTTTTTAACAGTTACATTCTCAATGTGGACAAAGTCTCCTATGGTGAGGGTGTCAATGGATTGCTCAATAAATTGATCGCTAACAGCACAAGTGATGCTGTTAGTGTTGAGTGGATCAACTAGGTCTACCTTAAGGTAACGCATATACTTAGCGACCTCTGGGATTTGTTTGTAGGTTCCAGATCGATTAAGTATGCACCCCTCAAATGCGAAACGAGGGCAAGTTTCAGTGATGTCAACAATGCGCAATAGAGGGATCTTAGTGGGAATATAAGTCACAAGAGAAGATGAACTAGCAGGAATTACATTCTCATGGGAACACTCAGTACCAAAATGTGCTTCTAGCTTGGCACCCTCCGGAATGCTCTCTTTTTTTGGAATTACAAGTGGTGGTCCCCCCAGGAAAGGTTTGGCTGCCACAACAAAAAACAAAACTCGTAAGGGTTGGATACAACAATACAATATCTTTGTGGTGCAAGCAAGTCTTACTTAGTTTCGTTGTCGCCTCACACGTCTTGGAAAGTGTACGTGCTATTGCCCCACTTTGTTCCACACGCTTGAGCAATTTGGGCCCAACGCCAAGAGAAGAAGAAACATCAACCTTAGGTAGGCTCGAAGCGCTCCTTGTGCGGAGTGGAGACACACGATCAAGAACGAGGGCACTATCGGGTCCCAAAAAAGATGCAATTGTATCACGATGCACTATCTTGTGTAACTTTGTAAAAACAAAAAGGAAAGTCACATTATTCCCAAGCACATATCAACCATTTTCTATAAGTTAGCAAGCTATTGAGTCACCATTTTCAAACTCCATCGAGCGAACATCACTAGATTCATCGTACATGGGATCAAGGTTGTCATCGTAGCCATCGTAATGTGCATCGAGTGGATTTTGCGATGAAGAAGAGGCAACCATATTAAGAGAGGATGATAAATAATGTTCACACAATTATTACTTGTTGTGTTCAAAAGAAGCAAAGGGTAAAGCACTTGCTTTAGCTAAAGGATGAATAAGTTCATACAAATAATACTTCACATATTCACAAGCATCTTAAGATAAGTAAGGGAGAGGAATGTTTTTGAACTGATTTTTGAAGCAGCAAGCCCACTTATATACTACAAGCTCCCTTGCCTTTCTCAACTGTTCACTATATCTTAAAGCTAACCTACTATCACATCTATCAAATGGATTTGACACATTTAGATACATGCAAGAGGTGACATCAAATTCAAAGGGATTAATGAACTAGTGGACAAGTGTATGTTGGTGGTCTAGCATTCCCACCACACTCATGTGTTGAACACCATAGAAATAACGAATGAACGAGCCTAAAATTTTCCCTTCATAAACTCAATGAAAAGAGATTTGCATGCTCGAGAAAATGATTTTTCCTAAGTACTTGGTGGGAAAAGATTTTCGAAAGCCAGTACTCATCGTAAATTCTGTGTCGTCTTAATAGTGTGCCGGCTTCAATTTCGAAAACGCCGCTCGAGGGAACGATAGTATTTGGGAAAAAGGAAAAACGTTGCCCTAGAATAGACAAAAAATAGTGTTCAAATTTTGTAAAGTAGCCTAAATTTTTTAAATTCCTCTCTAGTGTTCGGGGAAAATGTGTGTCGTCTTAATATCGTGCCGTTTCCAATTTTAAAACTACCGATTGAGGGCATGGAAAAAGGAGAAGTGCCATCCCAAAATATACAAAAATAGTGTTAAAATATTAAAAAAATAGTCTAATTTTTTGAAGTTTCCTCTTGAAATATTTTCATACCATAGCTTGGACATTGCTGAGCAATATTTGGGGAAAATATGCCTCGGGTTAACACCATACCATTTTGAATGTCAAAAATTTTGAGAAATTCTAAACACCAGGGAAATCTTTTGATGGGTTTTTACACTATTTTTCTCTCTTTTGGGGTTGAGAGCATTTTCAAAATTGAAAACAGTATGGTATTAGATCAAAATTTCTCCCTAGCAAAATTTTTTGAGAAGAAATTTTGAAAAATTAGGTAGTATTTTTTGCGTTTTTACATTATTTTTCTCTCTTTTGAGGTTGACAAGATTTTCGAGATCAAAACCGGCATGGTGTTTAGTTGAGACACATTTTTCCGTGACAATGCCTACAGCGAAACACTATCTCTCTTTTGAGATTCACAGCATTTTCGAAATCGAAAATGGCATGCAGTATTCGGGAAAAACCATTTTCCCAAACATGCAAAATACCTTTCCTTATTTTTGCAAAGAGGAAAATTTAGAAAATTAGCTTAATTTTTTTAGGTTTTTACACTATTTTCCTCTATTTTCAGGCGGAATTTTCCCTTTTCCCCTTGTGCCCAACACTAAGCCCAATGCTTTAGCAAGTCAAAAAAAAAAGAGTGGAAAGAAATCCAGGAATGGTCCCCGTTAACGCTACATTTAAAGAGGCCGTGGGGTGATCGGCAGGCGGCGAGGGCTGTTGGCGATTGAAATGAGCGTGTGGGTGGCTCCCTCGGTGCCGGGTCCAATGCAGAAACGCCCCCGTGCTTTCTTTTCTACTATGTACACCATCTAATAATTTCCTCATTTTCGGCTAAGGACCAACCTGCAGATTTGCAGAATCCCGACTGCTTTCGCCAAGAAGCCAGATAGGCCTATATAGGCGTTGAAAAAAGTGAAAATATTTACTTTAGCAATAGCAAACCTTCAAAAACCTGTTTTCCTATTCTGCGAGGCAAATTTAACCCCGATTCTGGTCTTTTAAACGCTGCATAATTCAGTAGCACAACGATAAAAAAACATTTTATCAGGTAGAGCCTGGAAAGACACAAAGATAATTTTCAATAAAATAGAAATAATGTTATTTTTATATAAGGCTAACTAAGCCAAGCACTGTTCGGGAAAAGTGTGCCTCAGTTTAGCCTTGAGCCGGTTGCAAAATCAAAGTAGCCGGTTGCGGGGAGGGCAAGAAGGACAAAATTCTGCTTAAAATACATGAAAAAAAGTGTATTTTTGCAAAAATACTGGCTAGAATTGTAAAGTTTGCCGTCCAAATTTGCAGGCCAAAAACTCATCAAGAATATTTTCTTCTTCACCTTTCCTAGGAATTGAAATAAGAGAAAATTACCAAAATACCCCTCTAATTTGGGCTCGACTAAGTGTGGCCTTTCTTCTTGGGCTCGACTAAGTGTGTCTCGACTAAATGCTTCCTCAAACTGCGTAACATGCGATCGGGAGGATTTTATACAAGGCCTGAGAACATACTTTGGAAGTGTTGGATTGATGCTCATTGAAAGGCAGATAAAAGAAGAGAATAAAGTTTGTGGTGTCTCTAAGCGTTTACATAGTATGTAAGCTGTTGGAAAATGTTATCTGACATTAACAATTAAATTTTGCAGCTTATATGCAAAACATTCTGGTGCTTTTTCTGAAGCGCACACACACACATAGAGAGAGAGAGAGAGAGAGAGAGAGAGAGAGAGAGAGAGAGAGAGAGAGAGAGAGAGAGAGAGAAAGAGAGAGAGAGAGTTGCCTTGTCCACTTTGCGAATGATCTGCTTCACTCTAATTTTCAATTTTACATCCAATTGCATCGGAGCATAGACTTCACATGTGAGGATGTTGCTTATCTAACAGTTTTGCAATGTACAACAGGTGTTGGGTTTGTGTGTTGACTATTACTTTGTTTGTGTGTTGCATGGTTCTCGGTTTATGTGTTGACTCTCTGTTCTAGCTATTGAGAAGGTAAATCAAAAGTAAAGGGGTATCTAGCACTACTTGAGTTTGCCCCTATCAAATGTAATCGGGTGTTTTTGTAGGTGCAGGTGCCCTTGCTCGAAGGGCCCAAGTAGCATAACAGGTTTTGTATAGTGGTGAAGCCTTGATGATCTATATCAACATCGGGGCGAGGTCAGTTTATTGTCATTAAGGGTCTTTGAAAGTACATCCCTTGTGTGTAGATTATTGCTCAGCCTCAAATGGAAAATTCTAGTAGTTTTTTAATCTAGATGTTGGGACTAATGAAGGGTGTCTATTATCATCTATGTTACAAAAAATTGTTATGTTGTACTTTCAAGCATGTAGTGTACTTATGATCTAATGTGATTCCTTTTGACATGTTTAGAGGATTTTAGATGAGAAGCTTCCTTGCTTAGGTAGTAGAAAAACAACAATGACAATGTAGATGAGGATGTAGGGAAGGAGTTTCTAAGGCTTAAGACAATTTTGTGTTGCTTCTCCTTCGATGAGGATTGCAGCGTGTATGTAATGGGTAAAGCTATTTCAAGCTACTTACATAGATTTTTTGTATGACTCTAGACAAAAGTTTGCAACTTCAAGTTTGAACCTTAAATCCCTCTTGATTATAAGAGTGTACTCTACATACAGGATTTTAGTTTTTGATATTAGTCCTATAGTTATGTCTATTAAGTCTATTTGAACGACGTCCATTTTTCATGGTTGTCCACTCCAATTCTGTGTAACTTGAAATAATGTTGATGGGTGGATCAATAATTTAATACTTATGATGTTTAAGGAAGTATGGTTGTGCTTGATGATCTTGATTGCCACACAATTACTTTCATTTAAGGTTGATAATTGTACTTGTTTGATAGAAATTATTGTGGTTGAAAAGAGAAGAGGCTTCAACTTGGAGTGTTACTATATATCAAGTCATGCTCGTAAATTGTTTAGAAGTTAGAGCTTGTTATACGGTAACACGTAACACAATATTTGTTGTTGATTGTCCTACGTCTTCAACAAATGGGGTGTAACTTTGAGTTGATTCTATTTTTGGAGATCTATTTCATGGTTACCCATGTGGTATTTTATTCTGTTAATGTATTGAACCCTTGCAGTCGTCATGTTTTAGTTGCGGTTGAATTCATTATGATCTCTTTTCCAAAGAGGCAAGGTAGTGGTCAATGAGACATAGTTATGTGTAACTTTTTGGTATGATTGCTTTTGGCATTGTCACCAGAGGGATATGGTAGGCTTGGTTCTAATAGACAAGATGCTCAGTACCTATGCTGATTTTTTTGGCATAGTTGCAAAGTGCTCAGGCTCATATAAATGCGGCTTTCCCACAAGTGGACATAGGTCTAGAGTGGACCCCAGCCCTGCTAGTGCAACACTCACCTTTTCATTGTGACGATGCAAAGTTAAGAGATGATTGGTAACTATGCTCGCGTGACCATGATGACCATGATCTGAGTTTCAAAATTCTCATAGCGGTCGTGAAAAAGTGGCAGGCTCTCTTTCACAAGTGAGCATTCTTTCACATGAGGACTAATTTCCAAAATAAATTAAGTGTGTAATATTCTTGTGAGAGTATCTTAAAGTTGTCTATTATTACATAACATATATATATAGATATTCCCACAAGCTAACCTTTTGTTCCTTGGCAAGAATGCTAGTTTATTTGGCATAGTCGCAAAGTAGCTTGCCAAGAAGCCATTGATGCTCCCATGAATGTGGCTCTCCCACAAGTGGATACAAGCGTAGAGTGGACTCCAGCCCTGCCTTTGCAACACTCACTTTTTGAATGTGACATTGCAAAGTTATGAGATTATTGGTAACTATGCATGTGTGACAATCCTCTAAGTTGCAAAATTCTGACATGGGGTTGTGAAAAAGTGGCAGGTTCTCTTTCACTTGAGATGAATCACATGACTGTTTTTTGTAATAAATTAGTTGTGAAATTATTATTGAGAAAATATTTAAAAGTTAATGTTATTTTAATTTCACAACATACATATATAGATATTCCCACAAGTTAACTTTTTGTTTCCACCTTTTGAATGTGGAAGTCCCGTATGAGGGAATGCTATTTCTTCACTTTCCCATGTGAGTAATTTATCCCTTCTGAGAAAAATACTACTTTTTCACTTTCCCATGCGAAAAGTTTAATCCCTTGAGGGAAAAATACTGATTTTTGATCTTGCCCAAAAGGGAAAATATTTTCAGGAGGGTTTTATATTCCCACCTCAACTTTGCAGTTTGCCTACCTTTCCCATAACTTTTCACAGTTCGTTTGTGGGAAATATAGTGGGAAAGCCACCTTTCCAAAGCAAACAGATTTTCAATCGCCATGGCCAACAATATTATTATACCTCCAACAGCTACAGCCATCCTTTTACTCGTTAATTGCTTACTGCTCTTGCAGTGTCAGGTATCATTATGATCTTTGAAACCTATTAAATTAATTGTGTAAAGGGAAATTAAGATCTCTTGAACTTATAAAAATATGTCCCTTGATCTGATCTGCAGGTTGTAATCTCTGCCGACTATATTAGCAGCAGCGGCACAATATGGAATACATCCGCTGCTGCCATTCCCTCTCCTGAATTGTATGCTCTTCTCGAGTTGAAGGCTCGCCTTGCAAATTCTGCTGCATCTCGAGCTTGGAATGAGAGTAATTTGCACAGCATTTGCAATAATGTCTCATCATGGAGAGGAGTGACCTGCAGTTATGTCTCTGGGCAATCCCACATCACCGCCATCAGCCTCCCCGCCTTCGGGTTAGCAGGCTCCCTACCCCCGCATCTTGGCAACTTCACGTTCTTGTCCACCCTCAATCTCTCCTCGAACCTTCTCACGGGAGGCATTCCCGCAGAGCTGTCTCGCTGCTCCTCGCTCCAGCTTCTGGATCTCGGCAACAACAGCCTCACAGGTCCTATCCCACTGTCCCTCGGCTCTCTTCCCGCTCTTCAGCATCTTCGCCTCTGTTTTAACAACCTCAGTGGTGGCATTCCTCCTGCTCTCTTCACAAATTCCACCTCCCTCCTCACACTAAGTCTATGTGCAAATCGTCTGAGTGGCTCCATCCCCCCTCTTTTGATAAGCTCATCTCAAGCTGGGCATCATCTTCCTAGACTACAAAATCTTTTTTTGTGGGGGAACAACCTCACAGGCAGCATCCCTCGCAGCTTGGGTAATTGCACGAGCCTTGTTGATCTGGAACTCAACACAAACCAGCTCTCAGGCCACATCCTTGATGAGATCGGGTTCTTGGGAAAGCTTCAAACGCTATTGCTCAGAGAAAACAGGCTGGTGGGAGCTATTCCAGCTAGTTTGGGCATGTGCAAGAACCTCATACAGCTATCCTTGAGTGCAAATCAGCTAACAGGTGGAATCCCGAAAGAGCTGGGAAATTTAACCAGTCTTGCGGGCCTATGGTTGTATCAGAACAACCTCACAGGCATCATCCCTCGCAGCTTGGGTAATTGCACGAGCCTTGTTGATCTGGAACTCAGCACAAACCAGCTCTCAGGCCACATCCCCGATGAGATCGGGTACTTGGGAAAGCTTCAAACGCTATTGCTCAGAGAAAACAGGCTGGTGGGAGCTATTCCAGCTAGTTTGGGCATGTGCAAGAACCTCATACAGCTATCCTTGAGTGCAAATCAGCTAACAGGTGGAATCCCGAAAGAGCTGGGAAATTTAGCCAGTCTTACGGGCCTATGGTTGTATCAGAACAACCTCACAGGCATCATCCCTCGCAGCTTGGGTAATTGCACGAGCCTTGTTTATCTGGAACTCAACAAAAACCAGCTCTCAGGCCACATCCCCGATGAGATCGGGTACTTGGGAAAGCTTCAAACGCTATTCCTCAGAGAAAACAGGCTGGTGGGAGCTATTCCAGCTAGTTTGGGCAATTGCACAAGCATTGTAGACGCTGAACTTGAATCAAATGAGCTCTCAGGTTCCATCCCTAGAGAGCTAGGCCAGTTGGCTCATCTTCAAGGTTTGAGCCTTTGGCAAAACAACCTCAATGGAATCATCCCCGAATCCCTTGGCAATTGCACACAGCTTGCGACACTCCAACTCACCTACAATCAGTTGAACGGTTTTCTGCCAAGCAAGATCATCAACTTAAAGAATCTACAGATACTAAGACTGGGCGGAAATCACCTTTCGGGTTTTCAAGCTACGTCCCCTGATCTGAGCTTGAGCAATGCTACCACACTGATTGAGTTATCTATGTTCTCAAATCGCATCTGTGGTAGATTTCCGCCAGAGCTTGGCCAACTGCGAGGACTACAGCTCCTAGAGCTTGGAGACAATAAGCTCTCAGGTGATGTACCCTGGGATTCCCTTTCCAATTGTACTCGTTTATGGGAACTTGATTTGTCACACAATCAGCTAGCTGGGCATCTTTCTAGCAAATTGGGAAGGCTACAGAAATTATATTTGAACCACAATTTTCTACAAGGCCCAATTCCCGATTTTATGGATTTGGGCAGCTTGCTGACACTAGATTTATCCTTCAACCATCTCAATGGCACCCTACCAAACAACCTTCAGAATGTATTTGAAAACGTAGTGTCTCTGAAGGTTTCTCACAACTACCTCTCCGGAAATCTCCCACCTTGGTTCGGACAACTGATGATGGTGGAGACGATTGATTTGTCCCATAATAGGTTTGTGGGCACCATACCAGAGAATCTTGTTGACTCGAAGAGCCTTAAATATCTTGATGTGTCCGGTAACAATCTCAGAGGAGAGTTTCCCCTACATTTTAACAACAAATCAGAACTAATATCATTGAATCTTTCTAGCAATGAGCTGACAGGTTTGTTGCCATCAACATTAGGACTCTTACAACACCTACAATTTCTCAACATTTCTTTCAACAATTTCGAGGGTCCCATTCCCCTCTCCGGTGTTTTCAAGCACCTTAATGCAAGTTGGTTTCAAGGTAATCCCCGATTGTGTGGTCCAATTATACAAAAGCTTTGTAACTCCCACCATCGACAAGCTCATTTAGGGTTGAAGATAAGGATTTTGATTGCCCTCGCCATATCACTGGTCGTACTATCGGCTGTTCTATTGCCAATTTGCTACTATAGATACTTGCGAAAGAGTCATCCATCTCATGAAGTGGATCAAACAATCAAAAGCTTGGTAGAAATGAGGCACTTCTCAACTGAGGGACTCTGGGAATCAACACAAGGCTACTCGGAGCAGAACTTGCTAGGGGAGGGTGCAATTGGTGTAGTGTACAAGGGAGTACTCCCAAATGGGGAGGTGGTTGCTGTGAAAAGGTTCAAGCACGACATCGCATGCTCCCGAGAAGCATTGCTACATGAGGTGCACATCCTAAGTAAACTAAGGCACAGGAACTTGGTAAAGGTTTTGGGATGTGTACTCAACCTTGAAGTAAATGCATTGGTGTTGCAATTTATGCCAAATGGGAGTTTGGAACAATATCTATCTCAAGCTAATAATCATGAAGAAGCTAGAAGGCTAAGCTGGGAAATGATACTCAAGGTAACTCAAGGCGTCACAAATGTCTTGGCCTACTTGCATCATGAGCATGATGCTCTACCTATCATCCATGGGGATGTAAAACCAGGCAACATACTTCTTGACTCTGAGCTTGAGGCACATCTAGCAGACTTTGGGCTAGCAAAACTTGCAAAGAGTAACACAAGAGGTGTCTCCCTAACTTCCAACTTCAAAGGGTCAATCGGCTACATGGCACCAGGTATGTTGTGTTCAAATGTGGATGCCTAGACTGTTGTTTTTACATAATATCATACACACAAATTGTTTTGCTAGTTATGATTCATGGTGGGTACACATCACACTCAGCATGGCACCAAGTGAAGGTTTACATAGAGGTTAGAGTCATAGGACATAGTCCATCTCCAACAACGATGTTAAGCACAATGCATGCAAACAAGATGCGAAAATAATTCAGATGCGACATTTCACAAAATGATTCTAGTGCCAATTTAATAGGCACACCTTCTCTTATGTTGATCGTCAAGTTGCTTCCAAAGTAGGTATGATCATAGGCATAGTCACCACAAATGCAACAAGATTCTTCAATGAGGCATACTAGATTGCAGTGCCATCGACATGCAAGCTCTTTATGAAAACATTGTGTATTTAAAACTCACAAATAAATGTATTCTTTAGATTATGATTGGTTGTGATTAACATATGTTTTTGCAAATTTTGTGTGTCAGAGATTGCATATGCAACAAACATCACAACCAAGGTGGACATCTACAGCTTTGGAATAGTCATCTTGGAGATGTTGACGGGTATGGGGCCCACTCATGAGCTCCTCCATGGAGAGAGCCTTCACGAATGGGTGAAACACAAGTTGTTATTATCACATAATCGTGTAGATGTAGAGAGGATTATACTTGCACCTTTCCTACAGACCTCCTCCTTAGGGACAACAATAATAGAACATGAGTCACAAGCCAGTCTTCTACTGCAAATGGCTGTGGCATGCACAGAAGAGCGCCCAAATAAACGCCCATCAATTCCACGAATAAAGTCATTCCTCGACTCACTCATGGTTTCCTAAGTACATTGTCTCTAAATTATAGTTTTCATATATGAATTAAAGAGTCCCCATGGATGGAGATATGGTCACTCATAACTATAGTGAAGAAAGACGGCAACCAAGGTGAAAAAAGATCAAAGCAGATACTAAATCTTGTGCTCGGAAAAATTCTAGGTTCGATGTATTCCCACATACAAAATTTTGAAATTTTATCTTTGAATTCTATATTAGAAGATCAAGAAACCTACAACATTTGAAGGAATTTAGTACGAAAGCCTTCAAATGTAGTCCATTTCTCTCTAAAATTCTCCTTATGGTTGTGTTTTCCTATTGATGTTTTTTAAGTACTTGATCCTAGCATTTTCTCTTGTGCTAGTTCTTAGTGTGCGTCAAGTTTGGCATACAAAATTCATTCTCCTAGTCAATCCTCTTCCTATAACACTTTTCAGTATGAGCAATGTATAGAAAAGCTTGTTCACATAGATTTATAAAACCCAAGGACTTTTAAACAATTAGTTTTGCTCATTACTACCTGGCTGAAAGCATGGTTTGGTGGTACAAAAAGGATTGTCCTTGACACAACATAGGCTTAGTTGCTCATGTGTGTAAAAGGAAAGGACCTTTTAATTGGAATTGGGGAGAGGGCATATATTTCTTTTTCTTTGTTTTTGAAGACGTTTTTATCTTTTGAAACAGGTCACTCTAGACGGGACCAGGGGGTTTATCGTTTGGTGCCTTGATGCCCTCTCTCTCTCTCTCTCTCTCTCTCTCTCTCTCTCTCTCTCTCTCTCTCTGCCCTATAGCTACACAATGAAGCCCGGTTTCACAGATTGTTCCCTCTCTCCTCCCCCCTCTCTCTCTCTCCCTCTCTCACTTCCTCCTTGCCAATGGATAGTACTGCAGGAGATTACTACTCCTTGGGTGATCCACATCTTCTCTCTATCGACGAGGTGGAAGGTGGTCCGAGCAGGGATGAGCAGACACAAAGCCATTCCATTAGCAGATTCATTCTGACTAATCAAGATTTTCTTCATAATTACTGGGATGCAAATAAACGCGAGTAGAGAAGCAAAGAAATACATCCTTCTTCTGCTCTCGGATTACCAAAAGCTAGGACAAGGAAGAACATTTGCGCATCGATGGCATGATGTTGGCGCAAGCAAACACTAGGTCTATCAAGGAATGAACAAAAGGAAATATTCCAGCATCTCTTGGATCACTAGACATTTTCCGAGCTACAAAAAAAAAAAAAACAGGAATGTCGAAGACACCGTTTTATCGGGTGTGTGCAACACTTTGACTCAAAAAAGGATTTGCACTTAGCAAATGAGCTTTTCGTGAAGAGAACCTCTTTGAAAATGATCTTGAACAATAGTACAGGTAAGACCTCAATAAACCAATCTAAAATTTCTAGTGTTGTGGGTATCCATCCACAGAATATAGTTGCTGCAACTTCAAGGCTGGAGAATAAAGATGAGGATGAAGTGTTTCCATTGAGTGCTTGTGAGAGACAATTGCCTCCAGGAACCACTATCACCAATGAAACAAGAGATTTTGTGCATGCCTTTTGGACATTAGAGACCAGTGTTTCACCTAACAAGAAGGACATATGCAATAAGAGAATTGGAAGGAAAAGTGTCGTCAAACATCCTATGCATCTACTCGAGAGTCATCTACTGGATGACTCTCAGATACCAACAACTCTTAGAATTTGTAATTTTTTTGACAATCCTTAAGGCTGATTTGGTCAAGATAGTACCAAATTTGGTAGTCTGCTATATGGCAGTGGGTGTGTACAGTACCTTACAAAGGTTATATATAGTACGAGTGCATTCCTATGTAGTTCCAACACTGGCCTGCATAGAACCAAAGCCCTTGTGCAATACCAAATTTGGTGTTCAATTGTTTACTAGAGTGATGGTGCATCCATGTTACTTGAAACACATTTCTAGAACCCCTAAGTGGGCAAGTGAATTCTTTTTCTCCTATCTAGACAGAATACATCTTTTTCTCCTCATGATTTACTGGTTTTCTTGCTATTCTTCACTTCCTCTATTGAATATTTGAGATTGATGTACATTATTTGTCAAGCTATGTACCAACTTTCCTCAAACCAGTACCAAAATAATACTAACCAGCACCAACAAAGCTAATCAGTACCAAAGTGATGACAAGCAGTACCAAAATTTGGTACTGTAGAATTCTTTACACAAGTTCATGCACAACACTATGAGCATTTGGTGCAAGACAATGGATCCAAGCTGCAACTATGTATTTGCAACTTTAGGGTTTCAAATACAAGTGATGCATAGAAGGGTCTCCAAAACCTGATAGACAACATGACTCACTACCAACATGAAGTGAACAGTGCAAAATTCTTGAGAAAATTTGGTACTAAATAGCACCAATTTTGGTACTGGATAGCTCCAAATTTGACTCTGTTCTAACACCAAATTTGGTATTGTTCTAGCACCAAATTTTGTACATTTTCACCATTGTAATAACACCAATGTCAGGGATTTCAAAAAATATGCTTTAGACTACAAACTACTAGAACACACAAGAAAAGACACACGAAAAGACACTAGAGATCGAAAAGATCCCAAGACAGTGTACCAAAGAACTGGTTCTGCATATTATAATATACGACATGATACAAAATTTCACCAAGTAACACAGTTCAAGAATCTCCTAGGTCAGGGGGATCAAATCTGTAAGAGTAACCCTCCATCTGTATGAAGTAATCAGCAACATATCTAGAAATATCATCTTCTATGTCAAAGATAGGGTTCTTACAAGTGTACGTTGTTGGGTACCGATTACGTATCCATCCGAGCAACCACGACAAAATGAGTTCCACCAAGTACAAAGGGTATTCTTTTCCTACCATAATTGGGTAGTATGATCTGATTGCAAGAAAATTCTCATAGTTATTTTTAGTGACTTGTATCGACAGTTATACACTAGAATTGTGTTGCTAGCATCAAAATCCTGCTGCCTTGCCCACACCATCCGTAGGTTCTTCAAGGAAACAGGCTTCTCACCCACCGCTTTGGGCACGTGTGGCACTTCCGCCATGCTCTGCCGCCAGGTCTCGCAGTCTTCTTGGCAGAGTATATCTGACATGCCAAAGAGCAGGTTAGAAGTATGTGTAACTTAACCTCTGAAATACTCGAGGCTTACATGAGTTACCTGCAAAGTACTTCTGCATCACATGTTGGGGGAAGCAAGCGTTTAACATACCTAACACCTTTTTCCTTCTACAACCGGAACACAAAATTGTATTGGATTTCTTTTTAAGAGTTATATGAACTCCTCAACATCTAGCCTTACAAGACAAATTAGCGAGTTATTGAGTATGACGATCCATGATTCAAGCCTCTTGTCCAAAACCCAAAGGCCTTCTGGAAGTTTGTTGCAACTTGTTAATAACACCCCATTAGGATAAAGCGCAATCATCCACTTGGGTTTAGCAGCCACATTAGGCACAAGTGTTGTGTTTGCTGGTGGCTCATCTAGCCACCAAGATTTTACTACAACACCAACAGTTCATATCAGTGGGGATGAAAATAGACAGTGAGATCATCATATCATAAAACAAAAACTGATGTGATACCAAAAGTTACCAAATTTAGTACTCAATACTACCAATTTGGTACTGTATTGTGCAATACTTAGTTTGGAAATGGTACTCAACAGTACCATTTTGGTACTGTATTCTGCAATACTTAGTTTGGAAATGGTACTCAATACTACCAATTTGGTACTATATTGTGCAATACTTAGTTTGGAAATGGTACTCAACAGTACCATTATGGTACTGTATTGTGCAATACTTAGTTTGGAAATGAATAGTAACATTGGAACACACTTACAAGCTGAACACACCATAGTCTTATAAAGATAAAAAGAGATGAAAGACAGAGGCCAAAATTTGAATTGATTCGGTGAAATGAAAAGCACATTGTGAGAAATACATTTGCATGTCAGAAGGGCTACAATTTGCATGCACGAGTCAACTGGTCACGGGCATGATTGTGCTTCTTTATTTGCACACAAAAAAGCTCCAACAGGGTTTCCAAATCAAAAGAATCACCTGGCAGATTTTGTGCAGCATCACCAGCTGTTGGATCCACACCCCCGTCGGTGCTGTTCACTTTTGCATCCTCTGCTGCCACTTCCTCCTTGGCATTCTTATCCCCATCCCTGTTCGTTGCTTTGCGTGCCTTCCCCTTTTCTACATGTTCCCCTTTCCTGGCATCCGTCCCTTTCCATTTCTTGGCATCATTTGCCCTTTTTCCTCCTTGGCATCCGCCCCCATCTTGTCCTCCCTCTGATCCCCTGCTTGGTCTCTTCCCCTACCCCTTTAGGTTCTTCCACCCCCTAGTTGGTCTCTTCCCCTGCCCCTTCAGGTTCTTCCACTCCCTTCTTGTCCATTGCACCTTCCCCTTACATATTCTCATCCTTGCTAGTGATATGCTCTTTAGACATCGAGTCAGCAACATCTAGTCTGGAAGCATCTAGCTCCACTTCCTGAGGGACTTTACCTCCCACATTGTCTTTGTTCTCCTTAACATATTTGTCATGTTTCCTTCAATGTCTCCCATGGTATCACAGTATTGGCTCTTCTCAATCTCTTTCCCTTCCACACTACCATACTTTAAATCATGGATAACATCCCCTACCTCTTTAGTAACTCATCCTCCTCCCATATACAACTTGCACTAGACTTTGTGGCACCCTGTACATCGTTGATCGCCTCTCCATTTCTTCCACTGGGTCCAGCCGCTGCAACATCCTCCTCCTCTGCAAAAACAAAAAAAGACAACATTTACTTTCAAACAACCTCACATACAGCGCAAGTAAGCATATGATTTGTAGAACACGCACATAATTACCCTTCACAAGATGATTCCTAGTGACCCACGACTTTTCCACCTCATGGATCACCATAGTACAACCAAGTTTGGCACAATGATCCCTGCTTTGTAGCAAAGCACTAAAGCAAAGGGGATGATACTAATGTCGGCACTCAATCATAAAGGTTCTAACAACCCCTACAGACTCCAATAGCTCACCACATGGAACTGTTATGGAATTGATATTTTATTATTTATTGCAGCTGACAGGTAGAAAATACTGGGACCGAGCTAGGCCTATGCGAATGAAAGTATATACATTGTACATTTTATTATTCAAGTGCTCTTTTATGAGCTTTGGCCATTTATGACCGGCCGGCCAGTTTGTACTCAATTTGACCATTCAAGAAATCTATAAAACAAATACGTGCAAGAGGGAAATGGTCACTCTTGCACGGGGGGAGATTGCACCCAGTGCTCGTGTCTGTTCTTCTCTTCTCTTCTCTTATCTCTCGTCGTGCCGACGTAGCACTCCACTCTAGGAAGTGCGCCTACACGTGCGCTGTCTTGCTCTTTGTCTCTCCCTGTTCGTGTACAGCTTGGATTATGCACTGTGTGATTCGAGGTATGCATATTTGTTCGTTTCATAGCTTGTAGTATATTGTTTTTGCTATATTGCAGGGCTCGCGACGCTTCCGTCTGTAGCAGTGGTATCAAAGCTTGCAAAAACGCTCTTGGCAGTACTAGAAACATGCTCACGATGAGCATGGTGATGAATCACGTCCCACAGCTAAGTTTGTTTACTTTACTTCTTTTATTAGCATAATGCTTAACATGTTTGTGCGTAAAATGGTTATGTGATTCAATTAAAATAAGACTAGTTTGATTAGGAGTTTAATTAATACAAATTAGCATGGAACGAAGAATAAGAAAAGCTTCATGCATCATAGAAACAATCAACTCAAATGACGAAGAAGAAGTAGAGTCGAAGTTTTTACATCAGATGAAGATATCAAGAGAGGTGTCTAAAATTTGTTTGATGAGTTTTGCATTCATGACCAATTATTCAAGAAGATCGAGGGAATTGAGATAACAATGGGTGCCTCTAAGAGAGCTCGTAGACCTGCACACTAATTCTCGACTCAAGCCCCAATAGATAACCTATTTGCCACACTCGGGTGCACACCATCGTGGGAAAGAGGTGGGAAACACGACTTGCAAACATTGAAATATATTCTCTGTTGCAATTTCAGTGGCGTGCGAAGCTTGGCAACTTGACTTCACAGAAAAGCATTAAGCGCACAAGGAAGGGGGAGCGCTGAGGAGGCTCATGAGACAAAAGACTATGGCACCAACTTAACTGCCAGTGCTCACACAATAGAGACCATTGCATGCCCACAAAGCAAGGCTAGCATGCGAGTAGCCGTCTTCGGACACACTGCAGTCCTCTATGGCGTGTACCATGGAGATCCATAGTGCACTCTCTCTCCTTGTTGTATGCGGATGATGTAGTGCTTCTAGCACACACTTTAGAAGATGCACAAAAGCTTATGGTTGTCCTTGAGAACTTTTGCTTGCATAGTGGGCTGATTGTAAATGAATCCAAAACAAAGGTTATGCTTGTGAAAACCAACCATAAGGAGAAGCCATGCATTGTGTACAACAAGGAGACACTTGAAGTTGTTGAGAGCTTTAAGTACCTTGGCCTTGAGGTTCCATCCAATCACAAGTGGCATGAATGTGCTATGCGTCGTTTGGAAGCGGGAAAGAGAGCATATTATGCATTTGAGAACATGTGTAATGCGGGAAACATCAAGTGTTGGGTTCTCAAGAAGTATCTTTTTGATGCATTGGTGACACCGGTTCTTCTTTATGGAGTTGAAGTGTGGGGCGGGAGCATCTCAAAGTCTACTTGGAAAGAGTTTGAGAATGTCCAAAAGCGTTTTCTTACAAACTTTCTCCAAGTTAAGACACAAACACCATATATGCTCCTACTTCTTGAGTCGGGATCTCTTCCAATTGAGGTTATGGGCATGGAAAGGGTTGTGGAGTACATGATAAAGATGCGTCAAAACCCCTCACATCGACTTCCTACAATTGCATGGGAAGCAAGCAAAAAAGTTCAAAAGACGCATAAAAGCAAGATCTTGAGCACGGGATGGATGCAAGACATAAAGAAGTGGTTTGGGAGATGGGATGCATTACACTTGCTACATGATGCTTCAATTGACTCTCAAGTGAATGAAGCTTTTCTACAACGCCAATGTATTACGGCTTGGGAGAAATCCGGTGGGTCACGCTTCATACATTACACCACCTATATTGCCCCCAACTACAAAACCATGTTCTTCGCTGAGAGAGGAAACCGTACTCACACTTACATGATTGAGCCTATTCCCTTGTCCGCGATACGCACTATCGCAGCAATTCGGCTTAGCTCCCATTTCCTTCGATGCGAGATAGGGCGTTGGGGCAATGGAGAAGAGTCAAGTCGATTGTGCACATTATGCTCATTGCAAGTTCGAGAGTCTGAGTACCACACACTACTAGAGTGCTCAGCTTTTGATCACATCCGAACTTGCTTCTCTCACATTTTCAGCCATAACTTAGACCTACACACTTTCCTCTCCCAGCCAAAGTGTGGGCTCTCCATTGCGACTCTCATCACTACAATTTTGGAGCATCGAGAGTCACTCATCAGCCATACACATACTACATCACATGTAACTTTGGTCCCATAGGTCATATTTGACCTCCGAGGACGATAATAAAATCTATCTATCTATCTCTCTCTCTCTCTCTCTCTCTCTCTCTCTCTCTCTCTCTCTCTCTCTCTCTCTCTCTCTCTCTCTCTCTCTCTCTCTCTCTCTCTCTCTCTCTCTCTCTCTCTCTCTCTCTCTCTCTCTCTCTCTTTCACACAGATCACGGATGGCCCTTTCGTAGTTTTCTGCCCGTTTCGCGCCCTCTTAGCCTTTGGTGTATTCCCATGCAGAGCGACACCAACCACAGCAGTCACTCTCTCTCTCTCTCTCTCTCTCTCTCTCTCTCTCTCTCTCTCTCTCTCTCTCTCTCTCTCTCTCTCTCTCTCTCTCTCTCTCTCAGTCGGTAGCCACCCGACTCCCTCTCTTTGCCGGCCATGCTGAAGTTGTGGTTAAATACATGTAAGCACACAGCTGTGTGGGCACCACCTTCTCTTTAATCCCATGCCACACACACAGGCGCCTATAGCCAATTGAACACTCTCTTGCATGGCCAACAACCAACCCTCGCTGTCAATCTTCTCGGCCCTATTTCTCCTTTTCATCTACACCCACGGTTGGTCCCTTTTTCACTCGTAGTCGCAACCACCATCTTTTTGATGGCCATGCAGCAAAATAACTGCAGCTTTGCCGACAAGCATCCACCACTCTCACACCTACGCACTACATTCACCTTCCTTTTGGCATGCACAGGCGGCTGCACTTAATCCATCCCCAGCCAGTGAACTCTCCTTTTCGCATGCGGCAGCAAGAGCTCACGCAATGAAATGGAAACACAAACTGTGTTTTCATGTGATGAGCAACAACGTAAGAAGCATAAGCACCGTGAACGCCCACTTTTCCAATAGATGTCTTGACACTCTCTCTTTCTCTCTCTACACAACCGCCACAAATCCTCCCCTATCGACCTCCACTATGATCCATGCAGAGTTGACGTTGCCTAACCACCTCACCGACTCTGGCGTGTCCATACTGCATACAATAGTAGCTTCTCGACCACCACCTCAATGTGCAAGCTTACACTGACGACATGGAGAGAATTTTAGATGGGTTATTACCTCATGACGACTCTATCGGAGATAGAACACCTGGGAGTAGGCTGGAGACGAGCTCTATTCTAGCTCACAAGTTGTGGTTGGAAAGATATGGCATGCCTTATGTTCGAGCAGGTGCCATCTATAGAGGTGAGCCGCCGGCTCCTGTTCCGATACCTCCACCAAGGAGAAATGGTCACCTCATTCCTACCAGCTTTTAGAAGTTCATTCAAATATGCAGCAACAGACTCCCACCAAGTGACGCAGGTTATTTTAACCATTATCAAAACTGAAGATCTTCCCAATTGATGATTGTGTCTTCAGGATCCAGCTTCTTACGAGGTGATCCTGCCTCTAAAAGCATCCTTGTGATCTTTTCACTCAATATCAGTTTCTCCTTTCCATGGGCAAGCACAGTAGTACCCCATGCATTACTAACAGCTACACTTGATGAATTAATGGCTGCAGCTACAGTGAATCACACCCCGGCCAAACTCACGCTCTACACCACACTCATCCTTACCCTTAGTTTCCAGAAGGCCGTGCATCGCTCAGCGACAGCCTTGACCACTAGCCAGCGCAGTGGTACTATTAGATGACCGACCAAACCTTGAGCGTGCCTCACCCATGCTCCAACACCTTGAGGTAGGCGGCAGCTTCAGATCATTCTACAGAGTGAAGTAGTTGCTCATGGCGTGCATGGCAGCCTAGTGGCGATAAGCAAGCAGCAATAGATATTGGCGCTATCAAGAGGCAAGAAGCCAGAAGACAACTCCAACCAACAGCACGCCTTGCACCTCTCTCTCTCTCTCTCTCTCTCTCTCTCTCTCTCTCTCTCTCTCTCTCTCTCTCTCTCTCTCTCTCTCTCTCTCTCTCTCTCTCTCTCTCTCTCTCTCTCTCTCTCTCTCTCGTCCCAGTATGCCTACTTACAGAGGCGGGTATTGACGATGCTGCCGACACCTTTTCTTTAATTTTTATTTCCTTCACTTCATTTTCATCTGTACCCAGGCATTGGATTAGATTGTTAAATTTACATGGATTGTATCAATTTGACCTATCTATAATTTTGGCCTTTTTCAGACGTTTAATACGACATTTCATTTCATTTCTTTATCTCTCGTCGGCCTCCCAATATGATTTCTAATCACGACGAACATTGAGGAAAATCTTCAACAAACATTGAGGAAGCTTTCTTAGATAAACACCTACTGTCGGGCAACCACGAAAAGCGACAATGATGTTGACGATTTTTAGAATGATGCTTTTAGGGTTTTAATTTCAATCTTTCACTTTACTTCATTTTATTTTAGTACCCAAACATTGGATTAGATTCACACTAATTGTATCAATTTTGACTCAAAATGTAATTCAACGGCGTTTAATGTAACATTTTATTTCTCGCCTTTTTGCTGCATCTGAAACCTCCACACCAGTGCCCCCCCCCCCCCCCCCCCCCCAACACACAACTAAGACTACTTGTAGAAGCGGACATCCACAACACTCTTCCGTGACTAATGCAATACTTTTAGCGACGACGCCTAATGTCGGGCATCCACAGGACTTGACGATGTGACGCTGATTTTAGTTTCATTTTTCTATATAGACATTGTATTAGATCCATAAGGACTGTATTAGTTTGCTCTTATAGGTAATTTGTATAAGTTGCAAACTCTCATATCACATACCTAGTACAAGTTTAGAAGAGAAGCTTAAGTTTTTGGTCTTGCCAGACATTTTCTTGATGCATATTCTTGATGTCTGATTGGCAATGTCCGAAAGAGCAACTAAGGTCAAATCAATTTCGCGTTGCTTTCCCTATTCATGGACCAATCTACTATTTAACTAGTCAATGCCCTTTCACAATTATAAATAATAAATTTCACAATGTTAAGAACGTTAGGGACAACAACTAGCGATATCAAGGGGACAACTCCATTTATTCAAACAATAACAATCTACAGTATATTGATTCCATCACACTTTTCGATTAATCAGAGGCTCATCAGTGTAAATGACTTTTGCTAATTATAGTTCTCTCCTACTTGTATCTCTCTCCCCACGCACAGACCACTACATATTTCAGATGCAGTACATCATGCAGAGTCTAATGATTTAAAAAGAGCAACCAGGTAAGTTCTCTCCGCATTTTCATTTTGGGTTTTGGAAAATCTTCTCAGAAACACAAGTAATTATACACTGATAGCACTCTCTCAGATACTCATCGTGCTACACATATTTCTTAATACCATTCCACAGAGAGCAACAACTTCAACACATCTAGCTTACTTATCATCTTGATTATCATTTATTTCTTGAAAGAAGGCATGGCTCTTTTCATTACCTGCATCCTCTAACATTGTGCCAATACTTGTATTAAACGAAATTGCTATTGTGGTCATTTCACATTGAGATATGCACCTACTCACGTGAGTCGCGGTGCTTTTTGGTTAAATACCAATTTGTCAGTACTTTGTTACTCAATTTTACTCCAATATGGTATGAAATAGGTAGTATATTTTTTTTATGTTTTTAGGCCTTGCCTCGTCCATTGGTCACATGCACACAGATCCGCCGATTTAGGTAGTGTGTAAATGCTCATCTTGGTGTAGATTCGCCGATTTAGGCAACACCAATTATCTGTGCCGATCCGCCGATTTACGTAGCACATTAACAATTTGCAGATCTATTCACAATGGTTAATGCGGATCCGCCGATATAGGCAGCATTAGTGCAGATTCGCCGATCTAAGCAGCACGTCTTATTGGTGTAGACTCGCCGATTGAGGCAACACCGATCACGAAATCATGCTGCAGTGTCTAGCCACCACTGCAACTGGTATGATTTTGTTACCCGGGTACATAATGACAGTGATTTGGATTTGAACTTATATTGTGAAATTGGAATTGGATTGGGATTTGGTATCTGGTGATTATTATGACAGTGTTTATTTGATGAGACTTGACATTATGAGATTAATGATGAGTGTGACCAATGATATCCTGATTCATCAGAGTATGACATATACTGCTTATTCTAGTGGTATGGGACACTAGAATAGGTAGTATGTGGATGACAGCAAGCATAAGCAATATTGTCTAAATTTATGAATTTTGTTACTATTTGATACAGATTTCTAATCATTGTTTTTTACAAGTATTATTTGCAGATTTCTATCTTCGCAACTGAGGACAGTTGCTTTCCAACGGAGAGGTATGTTATGGAATTGATATTTTATTATTTATTGCAGCTGACAGGTGGAAAATACTCGGACCGAGCTAGGCCTATGCGAATGAAAATATATACATTGTACATTTTATTATTCAAGTGCTCTTTTATGAGATTTGGCCATTTATGACCGGCCGGCCAGTTTGTACTCAATTTGACCATTCAAGAAATCTATAAAACAAATACGTGCAAGAGGGAAATGGTCACTCTTGCACGGGGGGAGATTGCACCCAGTGCTCGTGTTTGTTCTTCTCTTCTCTTCTCTTATCTCTCGCCATGCCGGCGTAGCACTCCACTCTAGGAGGTGCGCCTACACGTGCGCTATCTTGCTCTTTGTCTCTCCCTGTTCGTGTACAGCTTGGATTATGCGCTGTGTGATTCGAGGTATTCATATTTGTTCGTTTCATGGCTTGTAGTATATTGTTTTTGCTATATTGCAGGGCTCGCGATGCTTCCGTCTGTAGCAGGAACACACACGCCAAACATGTGGATTATACCCACCAAATCAACAACCTGCACCCTAGGATATAACATGAATCTCTTCCCACGCCTAACATCAGCAATCATCTGCTTCACAAAGAGGGGGTGGCCTTGTGCTTCCTTCCATGTTGCCTTCAGCATATCATACTCAGCTTGTTGCCAAACAACAACAAAGGGGGTACCATATTAGTACCACAAGCATGCACATTACTGTTGCAAGAGTCACTTTCCAAAAAAAAAAAAAACTAGACAGTGTACAGTTGAACATGCCTTTATTGTTGCTCAAAGAAAAGGTGGTAACATCAATGTAACCACTTCTCATGGTTCTTCTGCGAGTGGTAAATCACCTGTTTCTAATTCTTTTGTTGGCAAAAGTTCGTCTGGGAATTTTGGTGATAAGGGTAAAAAGAAGATGCGTTGCCATTATTGTAAAGCTAATGATCACTTGATCAAGGAGTGTCCTAAGTTGAAGGCCAAAGAGGCTAAGAAGAAAGAGTCAAAGAAGAAAGACGCTAGTTCCATTGCAAATGTTGGTTCCGCTACAAATACAGATCATTGAGTCTTGTGTGAAAGAAGTTTGTGATGTTGATTTTGATGTTGAATGGGATTTTAGTGCAGAGTGAACTTATGATACTAATGTCCATGATGCATGTTTGTCAGTTGATGCAGATGCTCAAGTGTGGTGCTACAAAGCACATTACCTCTCTCGAGGATCTCCCTCATGGGAATTCAGTCACTTGTGCCAAGAATGCCTCTTATCCGGTCAAGGAAGTTTGAAAGATTGTGCTTAATAGTGCAAATGGTAGTTCTTTCACAATTGTTGAGGGATGAAGAAGAATATTTTGTCTGTATCTGCACTTGCTAGACTTGGTCTTGTAGTCAAATTTGTGGATGACAGATGTACAATACATGATCTCAATTTTGGTGATGAAATTGTTGCATTTGGCACTTTTATATCGTGGTCTATATAAGATCACTTTATCTGACAAGTGTGGGTAGAATTTTGCAAATGTAGTTGTAGATTCCAAGGCCATTTTAGATGCAAATTTTTGGCATGCATCTTTGGGGCATCTAAATTTTTCTAGTTTACTGTGTTTGTAAAAATCTAATATTTTTTCTTCTTTGTGCTGCCTCTTGAAGGACCTATCAACTATGTTTGTAAGGTTGTATTTTGGGTAAGATGTAGCGTTTAAAGTTTCCAAAGGATGGCTCCATTAGGGCCACATGTAGGTTGCAACTTGTGCATAGTGATGTTTGTGGACCCATACAAACTCCGTCCTTGGGAAATTACCTTTACTTTGTGACTTTCATTGATGATTACTCTAGTCATGAATGGGTATATCCGCTTAAAGAAAAGTCCTAAGTACCTATGTGCTTCAAGCAGTTTTTGGCTATGGCTGAAAATGCAGTCTCGAAATGTACTATGGGCACCCTCCATTTTGATTGATGGGGGGAGTATATATCTCATGAGTTTAATGCATTTTTGGCTAGCTGTGGGATAAAACACGAATGTACAATGCCTTGCACACCCCAAAAAATTGGTGTTGCTGAGAGGAAAAATAAGTCACTTACAAAAATGGCACAATGTATGGTGAAGAGTCAAGCTTTGCTGCATTCGTTTTGGCTTGAGGCCATCATGTGTGCCACTATGTACTAAACACGTGTCCTACAAAAGCTTTGCAATCTATGACTCCATATGAAGCATGGCATGATAGATAGCCATCTATTGATCACATTCGTGCTTTTGGATGTTTGGCATATTCTTTGGTGCCACAAACGCAGTGTAGCAAATTGGATGATAAGGCTGTCAAATATATTTTTGTTGGTTATAGTGTTGAAAGCAGAGGTTACACGTTGTATCATCCACAAACAAAGTGTATCTTGGTCTCATGAGATGTGTTTGTGGAGGATTCTGTTCAACCCTTGATATCATGTACTAGAGACAATAATGTAAGCTCACAGGACTTTGCTGGTTCATACTTTGCGTGACAGTAAATTGGATGCACCTTTGTCTAGTCGTATTTGTTCAGGTTCTTGCCATGCATCTTATGCATTAGGTTGTTATGCTTTGGTTGTGTCTAGCTTACATGATGTTGAGGAGCCTCTATCTTTTGATGAAGCACATAATTCAAAAAATTGGATGGCTGCCATGTAATAAAAAAATGATGCACTTATAGAAAATCACACATGGACTTTATGTGATTGGCCTCCTAGGAAAAATGTCATTGATACAAAGTGGGTTTACAAGTTGAAATGCAAGTCGTATGGTGAGATTGATCACTATGTGCATTGGTAGCTCATTTTGGTTGGGATGTACATCAGTCAGACATTGTTACTGCTTTATTGAATGCTGACATATTTGAGCAAGTTTATGTAATGCAGCCTCACCATTTTGTCAAGTAAGAACAAGAGGATAAAGTGTGCAAATGTAAGAAATACTTGTATGGGTTGGAGCAATCTCCTCGTGCTTGGTATGAGAAGGCTGACAGTCATTTGGTCAAACGAGGCTTTTGTAATAGTCCAACAGAAAGCACATTGTATGTAAAGCGTGAGGGTGATGTACTTCTTATTCTGGTTTTCTTTGTGGATGATTTGCTGATCACTGGACCAAATGAGAGACATATTATTGAATTTAAGGCTGATTTGAATGCTACTTTGAGGATGAAATACTTGGGGTTGCTGCATCATCATTAGAGTATACAATCTAAGTAGTGTGATGGTGGTATTGCTTTGTGTCTAAAAAGTTACATAGAGACATTGATATGTAAGTTTGGACTTGAGTATTCTAAACCTATTGTCAATCCCATGGAAAAAGATTTGAAATTGAGTCTTTACCAAACTTTTGTTGGCTGCCTCATTTATGTATGCAACATATGGCCGGATATTTGCTTTGCAGTCTCATAGGTCAGCTCAAGGGGTTCACTATGTGTAAACCTACCATATCACGTGTGTTGAAGACATATTTGTAAAACCCCTTATCTGTGAAATTTTTTAGGAATATAATATATCATTTTCTGTTAAAATCTGTAAGGTTTTTTTCAAATTTGAAAAAATAGCATCCTTCTATATATATTTCTGTAAGTTTCAAGAACTTTAAATACCCTTCTGTAGAACTCACATGATAGGTTACATTTTTCTTAGGTGACCTCCCCGAGCAGGTCAGTAGATTTATGCATAGCCCAAGGTCTAAGCATGGGCAGGATGTCGAGAGGATTCTCCACTACTTGAGTGGCACCTTATATCTTGACTTGTTTTATCCCAAGGGCGGATCATTGCCGCTAGACCTACATGCTTTTTCAGACTCATATTGGGTTGCTTGTTTTGACACGCGAGTGTCCACAAGTGGTTTTTGTTTCATGCTTGGTAGTTCATGTATATCCTGGTTGAGCAAGAAGAAACCTACTGTGGCCACTTCTAGTTGTGAGGCTGATAACACGGAAGTCTTCACAACTATGGTTGAGTGTGTATAGCTCAATCGCCTTATAGATGATTTGGGTGATGGACAGGGCACTGCCAACACTATCTACACTGATAGTCAAATCACACTGGCAGTTGTGAAGAACCCACTTTTTCATGCTCGCACACAAAGCACATTGAGGTGCATTACTGCTATGTGAAGGAGAGGCTCTCAGCAGGAGAGACTAGCTTGGCTTATGTGCCAACACAGGACAACCTTACAGATCTTTTCACAAAGGCATTGTATCGTGAGAGTTTAAAGCTTTGCACAAAGCTTTGAGCTTATTCCCCTTTGTGGATTGATCATGTGCTCAGGACTTGGCACTTTCCTTTACCCTATGTGCCACATCTCGTTCACCGCATCACTCCCAGGGAGGGAGTTTTTACCACATACATGTGGTAGTGATGTGTGTGAACACATTTAGGACCACCGGGACATTTTCTCCCTCAATAGGAGGTCTTTTTTCCCATGCTTTGTGCATATTCCCATCATTCTAGGGTTATCTATCTTTCCATTTCACACTAAGTAATACACTCTCTGTTGTGTTCCTTGAGCTTCCTTCATCTTCTCTAAGATGTGTGTGTTTTTTTGCAACCCTAATTCCAACACTTTATTTTTCCCTCTCATCTCCCCCTTTTTGTATTCTCAATAAGAAAGTTTGTCATATCTAACAGTAATTGTGTGAATCTTGTTGCAAAGTGATTGTAAAACTTGTGTGTGTGTGTGTGTGTGTGTGTGTGTGTGTGTGTGTGTGTGTGTGTGTGTGTGTGTGTGTGTGTGTGTGTGTGTGTGTGAGAGAGAGAGAGAGAGAGAGAGGTGTGAACATCAAGTAACATAGCATTCTATTTCATTGCATACTATTATCAAATGAGAAAAAGTTACAAGGTTTATGTCACAAATCATCGTCTATATCAAACACACCAACCATTTCATCTACTTCATCCATATCTGAGCATTTTGAAGCTATCTCCCATTCCATATTATCGTCATCATCAACTTATGCAGCAATAGCTCCATGCCATTTGGAAGACACCATAGTGCTTTTATGCTGCTCTTGTTGCAATTTTTATTGGCTTATGGATAAGTCTCATGTTGCAAAAAACATACACCAAATTAGCAGTCCGTTTAGGATAAATGTAATTTTATTTTTTGGTATGCATTAAATTGAGTGTCGGCATGTTTCTCTCGCAGCTTCCACTGGATGCTGCAACAGATAAAACCCTTACTGCAATGTGTTATATCTCCACCATAGTCCTTCCACCATAGAGGCGCAATTGTTTTGGTAGGGGCATCTATATTCCATGGAAATTGAAACATACCAATTTTGTTAGCATAAGCAACTCAGTGATCATAAGCTTCTTTTCCACTGTCCCAACAGTTGGAAGCACACTGTTTTGAAGTCAGACCATGACTTCTTTGTTGACTAACTGCTGAAGCATTTTGAACTTAGGACCCAATACAAATGCCACACCATGCAATGACGTATACAAATGCACCTATCGCTTGTTGGTAGTTGTGATTATGGTAGCTTTATCCTTTGCACCAAAGCCAACGTGCTCTCTTAGCTTGCGTAAGGCCTCTAGCATATACCAATAAATTCAGCCAAAGATAAAATATTCTTTGTACTAGTTTTCAAAAGATCTACAAATGGTTTTGTCAGAGTGACAATCCTCTCTATATTATGCCAAAAAATTGGCGAGTTGACCAATTGTGCACATCTTGTAGCTACACTTTGATAGCTAGGATACTTGTTGAGCCATGCATCCCATCATTATCTACTACAATTTCAATCAATCTAGGCTTCACTTCTTACAAGGTGGCAAGAAAATAATATGCAGTAGAAAACCTTGCTGTACAAAGTATCTATAAAGTTTTATTGGGTGACTGTTTAAAAAAGAGCATATTAAAATTGATGCTCTCTGATAAATTTCACCACATGGTTTGCATCCAGTAGAGTTTGTTTTATGCAAAACATTTTACCAACGTTCTTTAAAAGCAAAGTAGAAGTATGCATAGCACATGGCACCCATATAATATTTGGGTACTTCACTTGGATAGCCCTTTCTGCAGCCTTGTAGTTGGATGCATTATTTGTGACAATTGCAAGCACATGCTTTGGTCCACCTACCCTTGCTATTGTGTGATCGTATACCCTTGATACAGAGTCACTCATTTTATCTTTCAACGAGGTGTGAATAGCTTCTAAAAACATAGACCCTCTAGGGTTGATAAGCATCACAATGATTAGCGGCTTATTCTGGCAGTTAGTCCATCCATCCAATGTTGTGGTGCAACCATACGTAGGAACAAAATCTACCATTGTGCACTCAAGGATGGACTCGATACTTTCTTTCATTTTATCTAAATACTCTGTGCGCATCTTGTTGTAATCAGGAAGCACAAACCATTTTTTGGTTGTGCTCATTAAAGCATCTTGAAATATGGGATTGCACATAGCATTGAATGGTATACCGCATGCCACAAAAATTGGCATCCATTTCAAGTGTAGCTCAAGCAGCCGCTGCTTATCTAATGCTTCATACAATGTCTGTCCATTATATGATGCTTTGCAAGATTTAGTTGTGCTACGGCCCGCTGGTACGTTGAAACGTGCCCATCAAGAGGAGTTGATTGAGAAGTAGGATCATTTACTTGCGTAAATACATGCTTTGTGATTGTAATTTGAATGAATATCTCTTGGCAAGACTATACACTTTTCCACATTGCCAAGGACGAGATGTATTCTTCCCTGTATGCATCTCGTGCACATAAGTCCACTCGTGTCCTTTCACCATGTTGCACAAGGATAATATATTGGTAGTAGCAAATTTAGCTATCAATTTTGAGATCAAAAACAATTTAAGCATTAAAAAACACAAACAATGCTCTATCTCTCAATCTAGTGATCAAATCTATCTATATTATCAATTAGAATATCTACCATGGTCAAAATCAATCTACAACTCTATATAATCAGTTTACAAGCAATGATGGTCTTTCATTCTCTATGTATCAAATCATGACAATCAATCCACATCGCTCAAAACAAAAAATGATAGAATCATTTAGAATGTATAGATTTCAATCATAGTGTTCATATTATAGCTTTCACAAATTACAATAATATATTTAGTCACTTATAATAAACAATGCATATAAATCACATCATTTGACATTGCACTATATCAATTTTTCTAAAGTGCAAACTTACAACTTTCACACATTACGATAATATATATATTAATCAAGCCTTGGAAAAGATTATCATTATTAAATGATAATCAATTGTAGACCTTGACAATTGCCATACCCATCTAAACTGCGAACATGAAGTTCTTACACTGATAGTCGTTTTTCGGCTATTCAAATTTCCATAGTGAGCTACCTCACCCTACCAAAATCACCCAACCACTATGGCTATCCCTACCATTTCACTGTACATAGGCGTGTGTGAGTTAGGAAATTTTTCCCATATCTCATTAAAATCCTCAACTAGCTAGTAATTTATGCTAGCTGAGTCAAAAAAATAAATAAAGAAAAAATATATATATATTATGGCCCATTTTTGTGTAAATATTGCATTGTATATATGGCCTAAATATAGGGATTTTTATAATTATTTTGGTATTTTATTTAAATATTTATACTTAAGTGTGTGTTTTATTAAACTTGTCTATGCCTTCTTTCATCCTCTTACACCATAAGTATATTTTTTGCCAATGTGTACATACTCTAACATTATATTTTTCTTTTATACAAATCACCCCCACATTTTCACCCTCACTCTCGTGAAAACAAAAAATTGATTTCTACTCCCTTAGTCACGTTTATTATATTATCATTTACTTGCATACCTTTTCCTCTTTCACCCAAAATAATACAAAGAGGGACCATATATCTTCCATATCCATAATTCCTTCATATTTGTAAATTTTGTTTTGCTCATTATTGTAACACCATGTGCTCATTGAGCTAAAATCCATGAATAGTCCATACACTAGTCCCACCATGTATATATTGCTTTATTCACCAATAATCCTCCTCCATGCATGTATTATGATATGACAAAGGAGGGGCTCACCTGGATACATTGTACAAATTCAACAAAGGAGGGGGCCACTAAAAGACTTTTGCAGGCATAAAAAACAGGCTTCTTGGTGAGATTTTTGACACCCATCTCCACTCCGAATTTGGAGTGGTGGTCAAAAGAGAACATGTGGACCAAAAGCTGAATAATCACCTCAAAAAGTGTGGTCAATTTTGGAGCAACCAACGGTGAGCTAGGAGTTTTTGAGTGGACCCCAGTCTGTCCACTTTTCTCACAAGTAGCCCATAGTCTTCTCTCACCTCTTTCCACACTTCTACACACACACACACACACACACACACACACTCATTCCTCTCAATCCCTCACTCAAACCTACACCTTTCATGGTTTCTCTCACCTTCTTCACCATTAACCTCCCCTCTTACTTCCATAGCTCTCATATGAGCTCCATGTACATACACCATCTCTATGCATCTCTCTATTACTTCCAAAGTACAATTCCATCTTACCCCTTCTCTATATACATAAAATTCATCATGTAAACCATTTTTAACCTATGAAAATTAAGAGATCTCATCAACTGAATTTCCATTTTCATCGCGATAATCAACCTTGGCGGCAGGGGCGTAAAGAAGAGAAGACAAAGAAGAAGATCGATAGTCATTTTGAGAGCCTACACAAGTAAGTCAAAAACTTCTTCAAGATTCACCATCACAAGGATTTCATCACTTCATTCAACCATCCAACCTATTCTACCCATTGTAAAAACATCATTAACCTTCTAGTGATTACTAACACTAACCACCAACATACTAACACAAACTAGCCATTGACCTAACCATAAAAGACACCTCACCTCAAGACATGTGCATATTAACTCTCTCTCTCTCTGTCTCTCTCTCTCTCTCTCTCTCTCTCTCTCTCTCTCTCTCTCTCTCTCTCTCCCCTTACTTAAAACTTTACTTTCACCTTATCTACCATCAATAATGCTCTCTTTCGACCCCACATCGATGACTCAAGCAGACAAAGAAGGCCCGCAATGTTTTGATATTCAAAAGAAATCATAATCCTGATTTGTTAGCTTGTAAATTAGGATTTCCAATAATGTTAATGAGGGGTCTCCAACCTATAAATAGGCTCCTCTCCTTATTGTAAAACAACCTCCAATATCTCACATAGCACCCCAACACTCTATGCGTGAGGAGAGACTTAGATGTAGCAACCGATTTGTGAGCTTCACTTTTATTGTAAGAGAAGCTTTCAAGCTATACATTACAAGTGAGAGAGCGTGAGTTCAAGAATTTCAAAACCACTGTTATATATGCTCCCCCATCATCAATAAATTGAGATTTGGTGCATCAAAGGCATGATTCGATGTTCAAATCTTCGTCCTTCCATTTATGCAATACGGTTTGGTGAATTCAAGGTGACTTGTGTATTTTGAGTTTCTATCGGTTGATCTTAGTGTTTTAGTGTGTTTTCATTGCCAACTTTGTGTCCATTGTAAGAGGGTATTGTCGTGAGAGGTCTCCCACACCCTAAGACAATGTGTGTGTGTTGGCAATGTTTATCATCCACTAAGCATTGAGTAGTTTTGTACAAGCTCTATGATAGCATCATAACGAACCATCCCCATTTGAAAGTCACAAATAAGGTATTATGAAAGATCCATTCCTCTCTCTCTTTTCCCTTTGCTCTTTCTCTAGCCCATTTTGTGTGTGTCTTGTTGGGAGCTTGCTTGTGTGTTTTTTGTGGCGCATCTTCTTAGTTGTGACAAAATCTCTCTTGCGTCCTAGTTCGCATACCATAACTAGGTGGTGCCCCTATTCTGTTTGGATTTGGCTGTGGGTTTGTTGTTGTGTTGTGATTGTGGTTGCCCCAGCCCTAATTGAGCAGCACGGGAGCCTTGAGGGGTGTTTAGAGGTCGCGTCTCTAGCTGTCCGCCCCGGACCGCCCCAATTTTGGTGTCCCCCACTGAGGAAGGCTTGTGTATTTTTGTGTAGGATCAACCTTTAGCATAGTCAAATAGTTTGTATGAATCACGAGAGTTTGTATGATCCTTTTATTCCTATTGGAAGGCAAAAGGTGCACATAATTGTTAGTACTAAGTTGCAATTTCAATGAGTAATTCGTAGGATTTCGGACCCTCTTAGGTTGGTTGAGATAAACGCTTCAGTAAATCCTTTTATTTTTCCTCTCATTAGGTACGACCTTAGTTTGGACGTCTATATTTTGTTGTTTTTTAAGAATTAGATCATGCATAGACCATGGATAATAACCCAGGAATAGAGGGTTTTCCCTTCCATTTCACTCCACACATTAGAGTAAACATTGGAATTAGTAGAAAACTCCATTTTCAACAACGTATGGTGTTCATGTTTGGTGCCCAAAGAGTAGGAGAAATTCTCACGTCACCAAACCCTATCATCCTACCTCTTATTGATTATCATAGGTCACTTGATGTGAATATTTTTATTTTGTTGTAGAATAGATTGCAATGTAGAAAATATTATTGTGTAAATCTTTTAAAGAAAGAAAAAACAAAAGCGTGTGTCACTTTGAAATCAATTCAATGGAGACCCAACGCCTAATGTCTGGATATCCTCTTTTCTTTGGAGAGCTTGGAGAGGATGTAGAACTATTTTTAGTGAATTTCAAGATGTCTTGCCGTATCAAGAGGATAGTAACTAATCAAGAACGTGTAGAAATGTTTGAGGTGGTACTTAGGAAATATGCTAGCACTTGGTTTGACTCTTTGCCTAAGGAAGTTAAGGGGAATTACACAGAAGTTTTGAATCGTTTCAAGAAATACTTCTTTGATCCCAAAACACTCAAAAACTATGGCAAGACATTGTTTCTCATAAGCAAAAAGACTTAGATGACTACTACTTGTACAAGCAAGAGTTTCTACGTCTTTGGGCTCTATGGATATGAAATGTTGCTAACCCTGGTGATGGTGCAGAATTTCTAAAGAAGGAGAGGTTCATAGCCAGACTCTTTTCTGACCTTAAGGTAAACGTTGAGGCGGGTGCACCTGCTACCTTTGATGCAGCTGAAACTAGGGCTGCTGAGAAATATAGGAAACTCAAGTGCTTAAGGGGGGAGATTCCAATAGAAGCTCTTCGACCGAAAGGTACGTCACAAGCATCAACATCTAGGGAGCTTCCTAAGGTAACGGCGGAAGTGATTGAGAAGTTAAATGAATCTTTAAGCAACCTGTCAATTCACCTTGCACAAGCTGTAGGTCCAAAGGGACAAGCAAAGAAGTTTGAAGAGCGAGATTCACGACCTAGGAGAGTCTTGCAATGTTGGAATTGCGGTGAGTCTAGACATGGGATGTATAATTGTCCTTGGCCCCGTGGGAAGCCAGGGAGACCTAACTTGAATTAACCAGTGATGAATGCAGGTGAAGGAACTGGTCAACAACCAAGGCTTCTACAAAGACCAAATGGACCAAGACCACCTCCACAAGGGGTAGAAAGTGTTCCACCTTTGCCAGATCCAAATGTGCATGTGGTAGAGGTGAAAAATTCAAATGAGGTTGACATGGAAGCAAATGGCATTAAGGGTGGCCGAGGAAAAGGTAAAGAGAAAGAAGGTGTCACATCACAGGGTGACTATGGACGAGGCAAGAAGGCAAAGGAGACCAAGGAAGCTAAGAGGACTCGACGTCGTATCAATCTCCAAGACTTCCCTCTTGGACATGGTATGGCTCCATACAACCTGTTGGAAGACATGCGAGATAAGGGTCCTGATATCTCATGGCCTCAATTCCTTGCATTATGTCCACAAGTTAGAAGGGATTTAACAAAGGCAATTAGCACTAGGAGAAAGGTAAAAGAGAGTGTGCATGTTGTAAAAATTGCACATGCTGAAATGAATGAGGATATTAAACCTGTGCTAGATTGTTACATTAAAGGAAGATTGGTTAGGAAAGGTCTAGTGGATGGGGGTGCATAAATTTTCATCATGACAGAGGGACTCGTGCAAAGACTAGGCATGCACATCCATGAGACACCTAAAATCAAAGTGAAGATGGCAAACAATAATAAAGCTAGGTGTGTAGGCATTTGTAAAAAAAATTTTGTAGAGGCCTTTGTCCTTAAGAAGGTAGTGGATTTCTATGTCATGTCTACCAAAGGAAATGGTTACCCATTTATCCTAGGAAGACCATGGCTAATGAAAATGCGAGCTTTGCAGGATTGGGAGAGTGGAAAGATAATTTGCAGGAATGACAATCATAAGAAGGTTGTCTTTGACATGAAGGAGCAACACCAAGAGGAGCTCCATGAAGAATCATCTCAAAGTGAGACGGAAGAAGATTGGACCAATAACACTTCAGAAGAAGAAAGTAGCGGCAGCATTACTGAAGAGGAGTCTTCCATTGAATTCATGGGGGTAAGGTTTAAGCAAAACAACTAGGAGACCTCTTGTCGAGGTTTGGAAGAGGTAGGTACTTAAGAGAACCAAAATGTGCAAGATGAAGGAATGTTAGAAGGTATGTTGTCTACAACACTTACAAAGGACGAAGGAGAGGAGTTCAAATGTGTGCTAAGGAAATTTCCTAGGCTTTTTTCTAAAGACTACAACGATGTGAGTGGAGTAGATGTTTTTCAACACAAGATTGAGTTGAAGCCAGAGGCCACACCTAAGGCTCAAAAGCTACGAAGGCTAGGAGTCATCAAGGAGAAGGCTCTACTCAAGGAGGTAAGAAAGCTTCTAGCAGCAGGTTTCATTTATCCAGTGGAGAATTCAGAGTGGGTATCTCCCGTTGTTGTCACTCCTAAGAAAAACGGCAAGTAGAGAGTGTGTGTGGATTATAGTCCACTCAATGAGGCAACAAAAAGAGATCACTTTTCCCTCCCATTTCAAGATGAGATACTAAATGAGGTAGCTGGTCATGAGAAGTACACTGTGTGTGATGGCTACTCAGGATACTTTCAAATAGGGATTGCTTTGGAGGACCAATTGAAAACAACCTTCATCACTCCTTAGGGTTGTTATGATTTTAGAGTTATGCCATTTGGCCTGACAAATGCTCCTGCAACTTTCCAACGTTTCATGAAATTGGTGTTTCAAGCATTCTTTGGAAAGTCAATCAGGGTGTTCATTGATGATTTTTGCATTTATAGCTCAAAATCATTGAATCTACAAAAGGTAGAAGAAGGTTTAAAAAAACTTTGCAACATGGGAGGTCAACTCAACCCCAACAAGTGCCACATAGGTGAGGATGAAGTGATCTTGCTTGGTCACAAGGTTTCCTATAAAGGTATTGAGGTGGATCCTTCAAAGGCAAAGGCTCTTATTGAGTTACCATCACCCAAGAATCTTAAGGAGGTCATCTCATTCATTCAAAAGGTGAAGTATATGTCACGCTTCATTCACTTAGCCTCGGAGTTACTTCACCCTTTGCAAAAGTTGACACAACAAGTAGAATTTGCATGGTGTGATGAGCTTGAAGAGTATTTTTGTAATATTAAAGTCATTCTGTCAGAGCTACCAACACTCATGCCTCCTTGTTGGGAATACACATTCTTTGTTAGCTCTAGTGTTGGGAAGGAAACGATTGGTGCAGTTTTGTTACAACAAGATCCCTATAGTCTCGGGATGAGACCCATGTACTTTGCTAGTAGGGTCATGAATGCTTTAGAGAGAGGCTACACAGAGGCAGAACTCATGATGCTTTCTCTCATGTTTGTAGTGAGAAAATGTAGATCCTACTTGCTACCAAAACCTTTTGTAATTCTAGCTCCTGCAGAAAATTTGTTCCCTTGGGTGTCATCTCAAATGAATCTTAGTACTACGATCTCAAAGTGGATTATGGAGTTGCAAGAGTTTCAATACTCTTTCAAGGTAGAAGATAGTGTGCATGCACAATTGGAAGGGATTCTCATGTATGAGGTACATGAGAAGGAAATAAGGTGCCTGAAGTAAAGACCCTACCATTGCCACCACCTAAAAATGAAAGAGAAGGTCAATCTACCAGGTTCAACTAGCAACAATGAAGTAGAATAAGACACACTACTTCATGGTTTGAAGATGTGCATTGGCCAAGGTATACAACGTCTCATGGTAAAGGGGGATGCACTTCTCATTGTTAAACAGATTTTAGGCATTTGGGCATGCAAGAATGAAAGCTTAAGGAAAAAAGTTCATGCCATTCTTAGGATGTTCAATCAGTTTGAAGAAGTGCAACTATACCATATTCCTAGGAAACAAAATGAAGATGCCGATTTACTTGCACAACAAGAAGCTACATGTGTTGAGAAATAAGTGCAGGTCATCATGGTGGCAGCAGCTGTCAAGCAACCGAGATACCAGGGATTGGAGTCATTGGCTCCCATTATTGGCTACATTTTGGAGGGCGAGTTTCCACAAGACTTCACAAAAGCTCAAAAGAGGAGACTCATAAAGAAGGCAAGTTTCTATTTCTTTCTAGAAGGCTCCCTTTATCAAAGAGGGAAGGATCAAGTGTGCAGAAGAGTACCAACTATCGAGGAAATTCTAGTCATTCTAAAAGGTTTGCATGAAGAGGCATGTGGCAGTCATTTTGTCCAAGAATTAACGGTGAAGAAGATTTTTCTTGCGGGGTATGTTTGTCCAAGCTTGCATGTGGATGTCCAACATTGGTGTAAAATCTGTCACAACTGTCAGATAAATGGAAATAGAAGGTTGGTGCATGGACCGAGGCAAATAGTGCTTGCAAATGGACCCTTTAAAATGGGGCATTGATGCTATGGGTCCTCTGCCTAGAACAAAGAATGGTAAACTCTACATCCTAGTGGCTGTAGATTACATGACTAGGTGGGTAGAGGCTCAAAGTGTGGCAAGGGTAAATGGGAAAACAGTGAGCCGGTTTGTCTACACTAATATTTGTTGAAGATTTGGCACACCTCTAGAGATTGATTTTGATAATGGTCCAAGGTTCAAAAAGGGTTTACTCACAGAAGTTTGTGAAGAGCTTCACATTCTACATCGCCATAGCACACCCTACTACCCACAATCAAATGGTTCGGTGGAGAAGGCTAATGGTGTCATTGCAAGCATCATTCGGAAGATGGTGAAAAACAAGACAAAGTTGTGGGATGAATTCTTGGATGGTGCCTTGTAGGCATATCGAACCACATATAGGGAAGCCACAGAGTTCACATCATTTCACTTGGTCTATGGCCAAGAGGATTTGCAGCCTATCAAGCTCAGCATACCAACAATAGGGTGTCCTGCTGTGACACGTACATAGTGGGAACGCATGCTACAAGATCTATCTTGTAATTTTTTAGATACATAATTTTCTTTCCTATAATGTACATATGCATATTTAAGTATAATAATAAGCCTTCTATCTCATCCTATTATTTTTCTCAAGGGTAATCTATTATTACTTACCATCAGAAAATACTATGGGAAAAGCATCAATAGCTCCGCCTCTTTAACTTGGGGCAAAAAGCATTGATTCTTTATTTATACTATTTCATTATCATCTCACACCCTAGCTAAATCCTATATCTAGGGTAAAATCCAATATATATATATTCTATGTATTTTTTATACTTTTCTTATATTTCTTTTTAAATAGCTACTAGGAGGGAATCAAATCCTTGTGGGACACTAGGTGGCATGATTTCAAAGATACACTTATTTTAATGCATTATTGCAAGCATGATTACAAAACATTGTCAAAGAGCAATGTCATGCTTTCATATCACATGAAGTGTCCTTTGGAATTAAATGAAAGTGTAGGCTAAGGGGACCATGGGAAGACTTTTGCTGCCAGAAATGGACCCTATTTCAATGAACTTTTTACACAAGGTTCCAATCCGAATTGGAAAATGATTTTAAAATAAAAATCGTAGCTAATGAGCTGACTTTTTTGCCCATATTTTTACTTTTTTATTTGGAGCTACGGTTAAGGAGATATGATCAAAATACTGGACCCCAATCCGCCCACATCATGCAGGGATAGCTCATTTCCAACTTTTCCAATTCCTGTTCACACTGGCTCCTCTCTTCTTGTGTAAACTCTTGGGGGTTCCCTTCACCTATAAAAGGGGACCTTTTCTTCCTTGAAAAGAACTCAAGCACTCAAGCCATTGATGAGAGGAATTCATGAGGGAGTGAGTAGTAATGCCAAATTGTACTTAGCCATTAACATAAGCCTAAGCCTACACTTTCTCTTAGAAGAAGAGTAGCCATTCTTGCAACAAGATAACCTTGGAAGATCAACTCTAATCAAAGAAGGTCTTGCACTTGGCGTATCAATCAAAGTGGAGTTCTCCCCTCTTCTTCTCTCTCCATCAACAATGGTGCCAAAGGGTTTGTCAAGTAAGATGTGTTCTACATTGATGTTTTCTTGATTTCTTTTTTTTTTCTTTTTCATCTCTAATCCGACATATATATATGTATCTAATCTCATCTCCTTAACCAAACCTATCTCTCTCATTCTTAGTAATTCATCCGCTCTACAAATTCTAGGTTCTCTTTTCTACAGGTACATCTCTCCCCGCAGTATCCTTATTGCCTACGGGTAAGAATAGGGCTTGGGAGGGAAACTTCTCATCTCTTCACTTCTCTCATATCTATATTTTTCTCATATCTACTTTTCTCACATACTATCCTAGATGAATAACCCACATGATGATCATTTCTATCGCTTTCACTCTGTACGATCTATTAGAATTAACGTATGGATTAGCCGTAAAATACACTTTCAACAATGCATAGTGTTTCTCTTCGGCCCTGAAAGGCTCAATGAAATACTTCTATCACCGGATCCCATCATACTACCTCTCATAGACTATAATTTTTCTTTTGATGTAAGCGTAGTTATCTTGCTATGAGCCAAGAGGATTTGTACACACAATTAATCCCAATCACTAGACAAAATATATATATTATGGTAAGCACAAAACTACAATTCCAAAGAACGATTCGTAGCCTATTTGGTCAGCCAAGATTGAATGCCATTAACTCATCTATTAACCCTTTCATACTACCCATGATACGATATGACCATAGCCTTGATGGTTTCATCTTTGTGTTGTTTTGACACTCTCTTTTGTGTTCTTTCTTTGTGTGTGTGAGTGCAAGAGAGAAAGAGTGTGTCTTCTTTGATTGCACTTCTTTCCAAACCCTATTCTTCATGGCATCTATGGTTTAACTCCTTCATATAGTTTTTGTTGAGTTCTCTCACAAACTCTCATAGCCATAAGCTCGGTGCTTTCCTGGCAAGACCGCAAATTTCTCGATATATTTTTGGTGAACCCGACGCGAAAATGCCAGGGTGAGATTTTGTGGATAACCATGGGTGATCATGTTGAGCAACAGGGTATGCATTTTGACCCAGCAACAATGCAAATGTTTCAAGAATTTGCAATGTTCATGCAACAGCAACATGCCATTGAAAGAAGGGAGATTTCAGTAACGAAGGCCATACAAGAAGTCGTCAATAGAATGGATCAGTTCAATGGCAAAGATGTAACCAAGTACTTACGCGAGTATGTGAAGGAGATGGAGCTGCATCGCGTGTCAGAAGGTGAGATGATTCAAAGCTTTGAGCTAGTTGTTGCTCCAGAAATTAGAGAGCATGTTAGGGTAATTAAAGATGGGCATGGGAGAAATTGGGAAGAACTCAAAGTAGCTTTAAAGGAGGAATATTTCATGGAGGACTCTGAGAGAGTGACCAAAAGGACATTCTTAGAATGGGTAGTCAAGCCAAAGCAAGGACTATCAATAATAGCGCTACTTAGGGAATTTGAGCGGCGCTATGCACAACTCACCAGGACAAAAAGGGCCACACTAGATGCAGAGAAGACAGATCTTTTCTTACAAGCTGCAGGTAAAGAGTTTCAAGAAAATTTGGAGCTTCTTCTTGAAGATAAAGATGCTGAGCAAGGACTAAAGACCGATTGGAATGAGGTTGAAGGTGTTGTCTCACTACTTGCCAAACGACAAAGAAGAAGAGAGAAGATGGTAGTAAACACTACAAGTCCTTCCACCTCAACTTCTGACAAAATGGTAAAGCTTACTTTTATCGCTCCTAAGTTTGATGAGTCCATGCTAGATGAGCTTGTGAAGGGAATGCGTGACTTGAAGGTGAAGCTTGCAAAGCTTGAAGAAAAAGTCCAATCATCAGGGACACTTCCTAGGCAAAGGCAACAACCCAAAGAAGGGTTTGTTAATAGATGTATTTGGTGTGATAGTACAGACCATGTAAGAAGGGATTGTGATGATTTTAGTGATGCTTTATCAAAAGATGTTGTCTTTTTTAAGGATGGTAAAATCCACTTAAGAGAGACAGGTCTACCCTTGAGAACTAACTTTGGGAAGGGGGGGGATGCAAACCTTAGTTGAAGATATGGCAACCAAGCATGCCACCTCTTCAGTTGAGGCAGCTACTTATGGAGTAAAAATTGAACATTTTTGTGATGAAGAGGTGAGTGACCATCATGGTCAAATTTGGCCAAATGTCATGCAATTAGCTAAAAAGGGAAAGCTTACAAAAGAGATTCTACATGAAGCAGGTGATTTCATACGTCTAGAAACAGGATGGAATGATCCAGTGGACTCATTGTCAGTGCATGCCTACATTACAAAATTCCAACAAAATGAGGCAATTGTAGAAGAGAAGCGCAGACGTGAGAATGCTGATGAAGGACCATCAAAAAGAGCTTCTAGAAGTGGGGGAAGAAGCGACTCAATGCCTTCTCAAACACCCTCAACACAAGGAGCATCTCCACCTGAAGTACTCATGGAGGAGTCTACAACAGGAAAGAAGAAAGAGCCAACAAAAGGTAAGACAAAAGGACCAACTTATAAACTACAATCTGATATTGAGGTTGCTACAGATTTAAAGAAAGTCTTGGAGGAAAGGATCTTGAATAGCAAGATTGAGTTTACTCTGGGAGAAGTTCTTGGCATTGCAAAGCATGAATTCCATGAGGAGATCATTGACATCATCAAGAGGAAGAGGCAAACCCTTGCTGAAGTTTCTCGTCCTCCACAGGTTGAAGGGGAAACCTCAAAGACACAAGGGATGTAACTGCAAAATAAGGAGAATATTGGAGCTGTGGTAGGATGCTACCAATCTAGTGGGAGAGTGAATCAAGTGCATTTCTCAAATGATGATGAAGAAGTTGAAGATATTCCTAGGAGTTACTATTCACGAAGTCATTGGGCAAGGGCTACTACAGAAACTTTGGTCAAGGTAGGTGATCTTGAAGAGCCATTTGTTGCCTTGATTGACCATGGTTCAGAAATAAACATAATGTCAAAGAGTCTCTACAACAAGTGCAAATGGCCGATGGACACAGATCATGGCTGGATGGTAAAAGTGGCAAACAATTCATCCGGTGAATTGTATGCAGCATGTCCAGGTGTGAAGGTAACAATAGGTGATGTAAAGATTGACCAAAACTTCTTTGTACAGGATACATCTTCATATCATCTCATCCTTGGACAACCCTACATTGTGGGAGTTCGAATGGAAACAAAGGTAATGGATGATGGTTCAGCATATGCTAGGATACGTAGCAAAGATGATAAACGAGCTGTCCAATTTCTCACAGTTTGTGTAAACCATGAAAGAAATCGTGACAACCTCAGAGAACATCCTCTACCAAAGGTGAGCAAAGAGTTTCATGATCATAGAGAAATGATGGGTTTTGGCCAAGTACCATTATAAAGCGGGATTGCAGCGGTACAGAAAGAAAAAGGGTCTGACCTGATCCAAAAATAGGTGAAGCTTTTTCAACGAGCTCCTTGGTAACAAAGAATGGATCAATATGTTTTACAAAACTTGAAGATTTGAAGAGATGTGAGAGGCAATATGTGCATAATGTACAAATAGGCATGAAAAAGAGTGGGTTGCTAGAGCCTACTGAAAATGTTTTGGGTTTGTGTGAACAAGTTTCTTTTGTAGATACTATGGGTAAGCTTGATGCTATAATGGGGTCTAATTTGCATCTTGAAAATGAAGTTGTGGAAGTTTGCTCTATGGAAATGTATCAAGTAATAGAATCCTTTAACGAAAGCCAAACAGTTGGCCCAGAAGTCCATGTTGAAACTAAATACAAGAGTGTAGAAAAGAAGGTGAAACCAGTGGCTTCACCCTACAACAGGGAAAAGATTGAGCAGGCTTCTTTACAACCAAGTTTGAGGAATCCTAAAAAGATTGGGCATACCTTCATAAAGGAGTCTTTCCAAGACTTGTAGATTGGTCGCAAGGAGTTTCTAACACAGGAGGAGACAAAGTGCTTCAAAGAAATGCTTTCAAAGCATGGTAAGGCTTTTGCATTTGAGCCACATGAGATAGGATGTGGTGATCCTTCTATTGTAGCTCCTATGGTAATTTTCACAATACCTCATGTGCCTTGGAATCTGCGGCCTATTCCGGTTCCAAAGGCTCATTTGCCAAAGTTAGTAGAGCTACTGAATGAGAAAATCAAAATGGGAATCTTGGAGCCTTCTTGTGTTCCATACTCAAACAGGTGGTTCACAGTTCCGAAGAAGAATGGTTCTCTACGCTTCATCCAAGATATGCAACCAGTGAACAAGGTGACAATTAGAAATGTAGGTACAGGTCCAATTGTGGATGAGTTTGCAGAGGCATTTGCAGGGAGGGCAATCTACTCAATGGGGGATCTCTACTCAGGGTATGATCAATTTCAGCTTGCAATCGAAAGCAGAGACTTGACAACCATGAAAACACCTTTGGGTTTGGTAAGGATGTGTACCTTGCCACAGGGAGCAACCAACTCGGTTGCACATATGATGAATGGGATGAATAAGGTCTTACGTGACTTTATTCCTCAAATCACAATGCCTTTCATTGATGATTTGCCTATCAAAGGATGTGAAAAAAGTGACAAAGATGAAGCTTTGGATCTCAAGGGATGTCGCAGGTTTGTGGTAAATCACATAAATGATTGTGATAAAATTTTGTCTAGGTTGGAAGAAGTGAATCTTACATTAACAGGGAAAAATTCTATGTTTGGTGTCAATGAAGTGCTTATTGTGGGGCACATGTGCGGGCCATATGGTAGGAAACCTTGTCCAACAAAGGTAGATTCCATCCAAAGAATGAAAGAAACGTGCACTAGCATCACTGGGTTTAGAAGGTTTCTGGGAGCATGTGTCTTCTATGTTATTTGGATTCCACATTATGCACATGTAGCTGATCCTCTTTATCAGCTGCTTAGAAAGAATCAGAAGTTTAAATGGACAGAAGCACATGTAAAATCCATGAAAAAGCTAAAGGAGTTGCTCCAGTCAGCAACAACTTTGAGAAAGGTAGACTATGAGTGTCAAAGGCCAGTAATTGTGACAGTAGACACCAGTCCTACAGGGATTGGATGGGCAATAGGGCAAGATGACAAAGAAGGACACATGTATGTGGTAAGATTTGGAGCAAAGGTGCTAAGTGCTTGCCAAAGAAACTATCCACAAATAAAGAGAGAGTTATGGGGTATGGTTACAGCCTTGAAAAGTGGGAACGAGTACCTAATTGGTGCATGTGTGGTTGTAGAAACAGATCATCTACCACTTCTTGGGATGATTACAAGCTGCTCAACTCCAGACATTGCTATGTTGCGGTGGATTGCCTACATTAAGTCCTTAAATTCCAAGTTTAAGCACATTATAGGTAAAGACAATACAGTGGCAAATATGCTATCAAGGGCAAGGTATGAAGATGAGTCACAAATGATTGATGAGGGAGATGATGTAGGTACAAAGTTCTATTCTATCTCTCATGTCAAAGGTAACAATGTCTGCATGAATAATTCACTTGAATTGTTCTTGAAAGATCTTTATGAAGGTGATTGGCTTTCTATTGGAAGCTACTTGAGTACTCTAACAAAACAGGATGATTGGTCTGAACAAGAATTCAAGAGGATACGCAGGAAAGCATATGGGTACTTTTTGAGGAATGGTTACTTGTGGAAGCATCCTAAACAAAAGGGTGCTACACCACAAAGGGTTATATGTAAAAAAGAGACTCAAGTAAAGCTCATGCAAGAGTTTCATGAGAGTCTATGGGCTGGACACAGGGGTGTATGGGCAACCTTCTCCAAGTTGAAAGAAAAATACTGGTGGAAGGGTATGTATAAAGATGTATCTCAGTTTGTAGAGACATGTGTAACTTGTCAAGTGTATTCAAATGTTCGACATCGTGATGGATTGCACCCTACATATCCACTAGCCATGCACTATAAATGGGTTGTGGATCTAGTCACAATGCCTCTAGGACTCTGGCAGATGAGATACTTGGTTCTTGCACGAGAGGACCTAACTAACCAGGTTGAAGAAAGAGCATTAAGAGCTAAAACCACAGAAGCTGTGTGCAAATTCCTTCTTCATTAGGTGAAATTTGGACTCACAAAGGGGCCCTTTAACACTAGGTTGGTAACCTAACAGGACATAAAAGTGTCCTTTCAGGGTTTTGAAAAAAACCTCCAAAACCATAGTAGATCCACTCATTTTGTAAAATCCTTTCATGAGGTTATAGTTCAAGGCCTACTACGCATGGAAAAAACAAGAAACTTGTAAAATTTCTCATCTTTTGGTCACACCAAGCCTCCAAAGTTGATGGACCAGTACATTTTCATCAAAACAGTCATTTCTTACGTTTTGTTGCATAAAAATAAGATTAGGGATTTTTGTAGGACTTGAGATAAATTCCCTAGTTAACTTCAATGGGTTGGTGATCAGAATATATGATTGCTTCTCACTCACTATTTTTTGTTTTTCCAAAAGAAATAGGTACAAAAAAGTTGAATTTTTACCATTCTACAAACCTATCGTCAAAGTTTCTATAGCCATGCTCAATACAAATAATATATGCATGTTTTCTTAGTTCCCTATTGTCCTTTAGGTTCATAAGGAGTCATGGAGCATGTCAAAATAATAATACATCTCTTACCAAGGGGAATCTTGGGGACAAAGATGAAGTGCTAAATACAGCAAACATGAAAAAATTGGGCTCAACATTATGAGTTGTAGAATCCCATAGAAACTATTCAATATCTAGCCAAATTTGATCCTTATGACTAGATATGGTTACTACCTACAAAATGCATGTAGTTGTCACAAGAAACTAACTATATTGAAAAAGCTATACTTGATATACTAAAATGTTCCGTTTTCTTCTATAATTGAAAAAATCAACCATTGTCGTCTACTATGCAAAATAGGGTATTAGGTGCCCCAAAACTCAAGGAATATTAGCTTTATGTAACAATATATAGCACGCCATGAGATTCCTCATATTTTAGAAGATTCTTTTTTTGATTCACCTATGATGTGACAACTCTGTTGAAATCTAAGTGAATCCAAAAAAGAATCTTCTAAAATATGAGGAATCTCATGGCGTGCTATATATCAGTAGATAGAGCTTGAAGAGGACATTCTAATTGTCAAACCTCCTCCGAATTTGGAGTTTGTTTGCAAAAATTTATCCATGCGCCCGTTTTGATAGAGAGAGGTAAAGTCACACTCCTTAAAGGGCCCCTTTGTGAGTCCAAATTTTGCCTAATGGATGAGGTGATTTGCCGTTATGGTTGTGGGGGAAAAATCACTGCAGATAGAGGTGAACTGGATGCCGAAGAAGCAAGGGAGTTCTTTTCTAGATTAGGAATCAAGCTTTCTCTTACTACAGCTTACAACCCTGAAGGCAATGGAAAGAGTGAAAGAGGGCATCCTCCTATCATCAAAGCTTTGGCCAAGGCTTGTGAAGGAAGAGTTGGTGAGTGTCCAAAATTGTTACCATATGATTTATGGGCTGATCGTACAACACATAGCTCAGTAACTGGCTACATGTCTGCGGAGCAAATGTATGGTCAAAATCCAGTGATACCGATTGAAGATACAATTCCCACATGGAATGTACTACCTTGGCAAGAGGGGCTTAGCAGGGAAGATCTCCTTGCACTGCGTATAAGGAAGCTAGAGAGAAGACCTGGAGACATTGAAGCTGCAAAAGAACGACTCAAAAATGCAAGGTTGAAAAACAAGGACTACTTTGATAAGCGACATCGACTCAGAAGCAAAGCAATTGACAAAGGTGACTAGGTTTTGGTGTATGATAGTAGCCTTGATAACCAACACACAGTCATGCGTAAGTTTTCAAAAAGATGGTTTGGGCCGTATGTTGTAAAGCGTGTGCATGAAAATGCTACTTACAGCTTGTCTGAACTAGATGGTACAGAAGTAAAGATTCCCATTGTAGGAAAAAGGATCAAACTGTTTAAGAGAAGAGGAGACAATGATCCAGAAGATGTTCATGAGGAAGAAGAGCAAACCACAGGCAAAGATCAAAGTGAATATGAAGCTTACAAATCATCCAGTGAAGAAGAAAGCAAGGAAGATGTACAAGAGGGCTGATCTTACAAATAAATAATGTGGCACATACCGGAGGATGTGCAGATTTAGAGCGGGTGGATGTCCTGCTGTGACACATACATAGTGGGAACGCATGATACAAGATCTATCTTGTAATTTTTTAGATACATAATTATCTTTCCTATAATGTAAATATGCATATTTAAGTATAATACTAAGCCTTCTATCTCATCCTATTATTTTTCTCAAGGGTAACCTATTCTTACCTACCATCAGAAAATACTATGGGAAAAGCATCAATAGCTCCGCCTCTTTAACTTGTGGCAAAAAGCATTGATTCTTTATTTCTACTATTTCATTATCAACTCACACCCTAGCTAGATCCTATATCTAGGGTAAACTCCAATATATATATATATTCTATGTATTTTTATACTTTTCTTATATTTCTTTTTAAATAGCTACTAGGAGGGAATCAAATCCTAGTGGGACACTAGGTGGCATGATTTCAAAGATACACTTATTTTAATGCATTATTGCAAGCATGATTACAAAAATTTGTCAAGGAGCAATGTCATGCTTTCATATGGCATAAGGTGTCCTTTGGAATTAAATGAAAGTCTAGGCTAAGGGGACCATGGGAAGACTTTTGCTGCCAGAAATGGACCCTATTTTGATGAATTTTTTACACAAGGTTCCAATCCGAATTGGAAAATTATTTTAGATTGAAAATCGTAGCTAAGGAGCTGAAGTTTCAGCCCATATTTTTACTTTTTTTTTTGGAGCTACGGTTGAGGAGATATGATCAAAATACTGGACCCCAATCTGCCCACATCATGCAAGGACAGCTCATTTCCAACTTTTCCAATTCCTATTCACACTGGCTCCTCTCTTCTTGTGTAAACCCTTGGGGGTTCCCTTCACCTATAAAAGGGGACCTTTTCTTCCTTGAAAAGAACTCAAGAACTCAAGCCATTGATGAGAGGAATTCATGAGGGAGTGAGTAATAATGCCAAATTGTACTTAGCCATTAACATAAGCCTAAGCCTACACTTTCTCCTAGAAGAAGAGTAGCCATTCTTGCAACAAGCTAACCTTGGAAAATCAACTCTAATCAAAGAAGGTCTTGCACTTGGCGTATCAATCAAAGTGGAGTTCTCCCCTCTTCTTCTCTCTCCATCAACAATGGTGCCAAAGGGTTTGTCAAGTAAGATGTGTTCTACATTGATGTTTTCTTGATTTCTTTTTTTCTTTTTCTTTTTCATCTCTAATCCGACATATATATATATATATATATATATATATATATATATATATATATATATATATGTATCTAATCTCATCTCCTTAACCAAACCTATCTCTCTCATTCTTAGTATCTCATCCTCTCTGCAAATTCTAGGTTCTCTTTTCTACATGTACATCTCTCCCCGTAGTATCCTTATTGCCTACGGGTAAGAATAGGGCTTGGGAGGGAAACTTCTCATCTCTTCACTTCTCTCATATCTATATTTTTCTCATATCTACTTTTCTCACATACTATCCTAAATGAATAACCCACATGATGATCATTTCTATCGCTTTCACTCTGTACGATATATTAGAATTAACGTATGGATTAGCCGTAAAATACACTTTCAACAACGTATAGTGTTTCTCTTCGTCCCTGAAAGGCTCAATGAGATACTTCTATCACCGGATCCCATCATACTACCTCTCATAGACTATAATTTTTCTTTTGATGTAAGTGTAGTTATCTTGCTATGAACCAAGAGGATTTGTACACACAATTAATCCCAATCACTAGACAAAATATATATATTATGGTAAGCACAAAAGTACAATTCCAAAGAACAATTCGTAGCCTATTTGATCAGCCAAGATTGAATGCCATTAACTCATCTATTAACCCTTTCATACTACCCATGATACGATATGACCATAGCCTTGATGGTTTCATCTTTGTGTTGTTTTGACACTCTCTTTTGTGTTCTTTCTTTGTGTGTGTGAGTACAAGAGAGAAAGAGTGTGTCTTCTTTGATTGCACTTCTTTCCAAACCCTATTCTTCATGGCATCTATGGTTTAACTCCTTCATATAGTTTTTGTTGAGTTCTCTCACAAACTCTCACAGCCATAAGCCCGGTGCTTTCCTGGCAAGACCACAAATTTCTTGACAACGGCTTCATGGCAGAGGTGCACAAGATGATCAAGAGGTATGGATGGATCGACTTCTTACACTAGTGGAGCTTGAGTGGAAAAGAGAAGCATCTTACGAGTGCTACAAGAGGAAAGACACACAAGCGAAAGAAAAGCTCGACAAGAAACTGAAGGACAAAGGCATCAAGGAAGGAGATCTGGTACTAAGGTATAAAAATCTACTTGATAATCGTTTTGATGCCAAATTTGAAACTAGATGGCAGGGGCCATACATAGTCAAAAAGGCTTTCAACTCAAGTTACTATCAGCTTACAGACTTGAATGGGAAAGAGCACTCCATGAAGGTAAACGGGTATCGATTGAAGCCCTATTTGAGTTGCCTTCTACCAAAGGATCTACCAAACGATCTACCAAAGATCTGTCAAAAGGTACCTATCTCATGTAAGTATTGTTCCATGAAGCATGAGTGTAACTCCAGCCAAAATGCCAAGGGGCCAAACAATGAAGATCTTGTCAAGGACTTTGAAGTACTCTCTTTGGAAAAGATGCTTTATGATGGTACATGAATATACCGTCATCTTGGGGGAGGGCTAACGATAGCTGTTTTTCGACTATTCAACATTGCCATAGTGAGCTACCTCACCCTACGAAAATCACCCAAACACTATGGCTATCCGTACCATTTCACTGTACATAGGCGTGTGTGAGTTAGGGAATTTTTCCCATATCTCCTTAAAATCCTCAGCTAGCTAGTAATTTGGGCTAGTTGAGTCAAATAAATAAATAAAATCAAAAAACTAAAATACATTATGTCCCATTTGTGTGTAAATATTGCATAGTCATTTTAAGAACCTACACAAGTAACTCAAAAACTTCTTCAAGCTTCACCATCACAAGTATTTCCTCACTTCATTCAACCATCCACCCTATTCTACCTATTATAAATACATCATTAACATTCTAGTGATTACTAACACTAACCACTAACATACTAACACAAAATAGCCATTGACCTAACCATAAGAGACACCTCACCTCAAGACATGTGCATAGTATCTCTCTCTCTCTCTCTCTCTCTCTCTCTCTCTCTCTCTCTCTCTCTCTCTCTCTCTCTCTCTCTATACTTAAAACTTTACTTTCACCTTGTCTACCATCAATAATGCTCTCTTTCGAGCACACATCCATGACTCAAGCAGACAAAGAAGGGGCCCGCAATGTTTTGATATTAAAAAAAATTCATAATCCTAACTTGTTAGCTTGTAAATTAGGATTTTCAATAATCTTAATGAGGAGTCTCCAACCTATAAATAAGCTCCTCTCTTTCTTGTAAAACAACCTCCAATATTTCACATAGCACCCCAATACTCTATGTGTGAGGAGAGACTTATAGGTAGGAACCGCTTTGTCAGCTTCACTTTTGGTGTAAGAGAAGCTTTCAAGCTACACCTTGCAAGTGAGAGAGCGTGAGTTCAAGAATTTAAAAACCACTGTTATACATGCTCCCCCATCATCAATAAATTGAGGTTTGGTGCATCAAAGGAGTGATTCGACTTTCAAATCTTCGTCCCTCCATTTATGCAATACAGTTTGGTGAATTCAAGGTGACTTGTGTATTTTGAGTTTCTATCGGTTGATCTTAGTGTTCGTGTGTTTTCATTGCCAATTTTGTGTCCATTGTAAGAGGGTATTGTGGTGAGAGGTCTCCCACACCCTAAGACAATGTGTGTGGTTTGGCAATGTTTAGCATCCACTAAGCATTGAGTATTTTTGTGCAAGCTCTACAATAGCATCATAACGAACCCTAAGTATTGTGTGTGTGAGGTCTCCCACACCCTAAGACAGTGTGTGTTGGCAATGTTTAGCATCCACTAAGCATTGAGTAGTTTTGTACAAGCTCTACAATAGCATCATAACGAACCATCCCCATTTGAAAGTCACAAGTAAGGTATTACGCAAGATCCATTCCTCTCTCTCTTTTCCCTTTACTCTTGCTCTAGCCCATTTTGTGTGTGTCTTGTTGTGAGGTTGCTTGTGTGTGTTTTGTGGCGCATCTTCTTGTTTGTGATAAAATCTCTCTTGCGTCCTAGTTCGCATACCATAACTAGGTGGTGCCCCTATTCTATTTGGGTTTGTTGTTGTGTTGTGCTTGTGGTTGCCCTAGCCCCAATTGAGCATCATGGGAGCCTTGAGGGGTGTTTAGAGGTCGCCTCTCTTGTTGCCCGCCCCGGACACCCCAACACTTTATGATAGATCTTTGAGCACTTATCAGTTCAAACACGTGTACGATCACACAATATGATAGATCTTACAATTCAAATAAAGATAATTAAATATCAATATATATGAACATGATATTTTATAAATTTTAATTCTTGAGAGTAAAGTGTGGTGGCTCTACACATGACAAGAAAATGTCTACCTATGTACACTTTGAACTAAGAAAATTTGTGTACGTTAAAATCAAACACTGAACTGGATAAATCTAGCCTCTATTATATTATATTAAACTATTACCTCATGTGAGAGTACACTCTGCACACAAAGACAACACCTAAATTATATTACTAATTTACTTCCAAGTGTCAATTAGATGAGCACATAGCAAATGAGTCCTAATATAAAACAAACACCTTGCAAAGAGTGAGAGTCTAAGCTCTTAACAACATACAAGGCTAATACTATTTGACTCTTAAAATAAATCTTTTTTGTCAAATTCTAATCAACAATTTAAATTATTTTTAAACAAATTTAATTTACAACTATTTTATTGATTTCAATGGATTTGAAAAGTCAAAGATAAAAGAATTTTGTTGCTTTGCTCCATACATGGGTTACCTTTTATGGTGTCAAATGAGTCCAAGAGGACACACCACCTCCTTCTATACAATTTTTTTCGATCACAAAACTTCTTTGATCCATCATTTCTTGAAGCAATTTTTTTTTCGTTCGAAAACAAATTCAATCGAAAAACTAAGAAGTTATATGGGTGTATAATTTGGGTCAACAAATAATACAACTATTATTTGCATATTGTTCATTTTCCAAATAACAAATAATGCTACTTAGATGTTTCAAGACATTGTTGTGTTTATGCAGCAACAGGAAGTTGTTGAAAGAAAGGAGTTGTTGTCAACCAAAGTGCTTCAATCAATGGTGAAGAAAATAGACCAGTTTAATGACAAAGATATAAAAAAGTATCATTGTGGTTATGTCAAAGAGATGGATCTATATCGAGTGCCTGAAGCAGAGATGGTACAAATCTTTGAGCTGGTTGTGGTTCTTGAGATCAAAGAGCAAGTAAGGGGAATTAGAGATGAACATGCAGGAGATTGAAAAGATTTTAAATTAGACTTGAAGGAAGATTATCTTGTGGAGGACTCTAAAAGGATGAGAAAGAGAACATTCATAAAGACTAGTCTATAGTTAGGCTAAAAGCCGAATTTTCACCTATCAAACTTTCAAGGGAATTTGAAAGCGACTGTGATCAATTTTCAAGGGTAGAAAAGGCTACCATGAGCTCAGATAAGACATAGCTCTTTTTGCAGACTATAAAATGAGATTCAAGAGAAGTTAGAGTTACTAATTGAGGATAAAGATGTTGAACGAGGCTTAAAGATTGATTAGAAACAGATTGAAGATGCAGTTTCATTGTAAGATAATTGACAAAAACAAAGAGACAAGATGATTGTAGCCCTACTCAAGCCTACTCGAGCCGTAAGCATTCCTTAGAGTTCCATAAAGCCTATCATTGTGGTCACAAAGAGTACTAAATCCATTTTAGACTAAATTGTTAAAGAAATGCAAGAGCTAAAGTAAAAGATTTTAAGGTTAGAAGAAAAGGGGAAACCATTGGGTCAATCTATAGGGCAAAGATATCAAAACAAAGAAGGCTTTGTACATAGATGCATATGGTGCTACAATGTTTACCATGCAAGGAGGGAATGTGAAAGCTTTAAAGATGCTTGGATGAAGGAGCTTGTTTTCTTTAAAGATGGCAGGATTCACTTAAGTGAAACAGGTAAGCCTTTGGGGATAATATTTGGCAAAGGAGGGATGAAGAAGCTAGTTGAGGACATGTGTACTAGCCATGCCATCTCAATGGTTGAAGAAGCAGTCTATGGACTAAAGATAGAGTCTATTATATTAGCATATGTAATGATATTGGGAAATTGTTTCCATGTGCAATAGAATCTGCTATGAAGGGTAAATTGACTAAAGAGGTTTTGCATGAAGCTGGAGATTGCATTAGGCTAGAAATAGGTTTGGATGACCCTGTAGCTCTTTGTCAGTTCATACGTATGTTGCCAAATGTCAAGACAATGAGGCAAGTGTTGAAGAGAAACATAGGCCACAAGCAGTGAAGGGAGAAACGACACAGTGTCTTCTAAACTAAATTGCATTATACGCTATACGGGATACATATAATACATCATATACGACCTCATATTATATGAGCGTATTATATGGTGCCACGTCAGCAAAAACGGGCAGCTGATTTTGTTCTAGTTTGTCGATCCAAAAAAAATGTCGATTGAAAAATACTTTGCACAGAGTATTTTTCAATCGAAGAATATATTGATTGAAAAAAAAAAGTATATATAGCGGTAGTGCGCCTTGTTGAGACTTGTATTCATCGCAAAAGGTATTCCATGTCAATAGTAGAGAAAAAATGAAATTTTTTATAATTCAAAAATTATTTAAATTTGAAATAGTTTTAAATTTTTTTATTTAAAATCAATTTAATGTTTTTTTTAAAATTGAATTTAATGTTGTGTAGAGCTCAAACTCTCACTCACACAAGGTTCTTTTTTTAAAGGAGTCACTTGCTACGTGCTTAGTCTACGTACATGTGGAAGTGAATTAGTGATATCATTGCCATTGTGTGTAGAGTGTACTCTCACATGAGGTTATCCGTCTGCAAAATATAATAGAATAGAGAAAAGTTTTATTTAGGTAGGTTCGATTTTGACGTGCATATATTTTCTAACCTCAAAGTGAACATAGATAGAATTTTCTTTGTCTTGTGGAGAGCCATCACACTATGCTCTCACTAGAATCAAAAATTAGGAATCTCATGTCCAAATACATTAATATTAAATAACCTTTATTTGGATATCTACGTCTATCATACTGTGTGATTGTACACGTTATTGCAACCAAAGTTGGTATGTGCTAGAAAGTGTGCTATGCAGTGAAAAAGGTTAGCAAGTGCATGGCAAAGGGCTAAAGCAAGAACGAAGGCCATGGGAGAGCATGTCGTGGCAGAAGTGTATGTCTAATGCGGTTTTTTAGTCCAAAAAGGCCCCATAATGGTCTAGGTGGAAAAGCAGGTAAAGGTACCCGAAATGTAGTGTCAGTGTTCTAAAATGTGGTCTTTCAAATACTCTAGGAGCCCGTCTAGACGGCTTGTCAAACGGGGCTTCGGTGTGAAAGATATGATTGTCCGAAGATGGAATGCTTTGCAGATCTCCGACGAGCAGGGCAGGTATAGACAGATGGCCAAAAATGGGATCATTGGGTAGGCTTATAAAGATCGAGCTGTGGAGCATGCCGATCTTTTCGGATTGTCAATCGGGTCTCGAATGAGCAAGTTATGGCCTATGGAATATTTGCCGGGGGTCGGGTACGTGCTCATCGGGCCACATCGATAGGCATGCTGACAAAGATATTTTTGAGCTCGCTCAGTTCCTGGAAAATTGCATGCAACATGGGGGGTCAGCCAAAATTTACAGATGGCCGATCGGAGTCAGGGGCATCGAGGTACACCCAATTCAAGTGGGCAGACGATCTCGCGATGGACGATGACTTGATGTACAGAGGTGTGAAGTGATTGAAATGCGGCAAAGTCTTCGAGGTCTAGGGCTGGAAAGTGTGTGACTTGATAAAAGGGGAATTTTGGCAACTTGAGCACACAAAGCACCGTCAGGATGCAAAAGGGAGGTTTAAAAATTGAGGTCCTTGGCTATAAGGTAAAAAGTGGAAAGTTAACCTCGAGGCTAAAAGGGAAAAAAAGGGTTGGCCTTTAGTTTAGTTTTAGGTGAAGCTTGCTCAAAAGCAAAAGGAGTGAAACTCACAAAGAAAAAGCCTAAACGCCATTGCCAAAAATAGGATTTTTTTTTCTTGGCCAAAAAGAAAGCAAAGAGGGAAAGGGAGAAGAAAAGGAGGAAGCGTTTTTTAGAGCTATGGATTTTTGGGGTTTGGCTTGGATTTTGGGGAAGAAGGAAGCACTTCGTACGTAGTGTGATCGAAGATGACACCCGAGGGAGAAGGAGCACAGGGAAGCGGCTCGGAATAGCGAACACTAGCCAGAGGAAAGGGTCAACGAAGGCTACCATGGAAAAGCTTTGTGTGCAGAGTGGTCGAAGCCGACATGGGTGGTCCGTGAAGCGGCACGAAAAGAGCGAGCATCTTGCAGAGGAAGAAGCCAGCAAGGGCTGCCAAGAGAAGGGGCTTCTGACAAAGTAAAGCCAGAAGTAAATGTTCTCGTCGAGGCATGTGCCGATGGAGTTGAGTGGCGAGGGAGGTGTGTGCCCCTCTATACGGATTGGTGCTGGCGATGGTGACACCAAGAGCAGGCACTATGGATCTTGTACGTGATGTTTTTCATTGAAGGAAAGCTATCATTGCCGGTTTTGGCGTCGTCTCTCCCCCCTTCCCCCTTTCTTCTTTGCTCGTCTCCAGGTTGTGTGGTGTCGGTGTGTGTGAGCGTGTGCGCCTCCCAGGGCCCCCTGTGTGTGAGAGAGAGAAAGAGAGAGAGGTGTCGAGATGTGGAAGATCTGGAAGCGGGCAGGATCAGTGTGATCACTGTTTGGTGATTGTGCAAAGCGTATGTTCGTTGGACGAAGTACAGGCGAGGCCCTCCTAGTGTGAATCGTCTTTTTTGAAGGTGTTTCTAGAGGACAGGGGTGTTGTTGATACCTTGAGCTATATAGGGGCCATTGCGTGTGTGTACGGTGTGTTCCCCATTCCCCCTCTCCATCTTCTGGTGCCCCCACGGAGGAGCACACTGATTGCTCCCTGGTGATGTGTTTATAAGCAAGAATGTGGCAGAGTGTTGGCCCGATTTTCAGTGGTGAAGAAGATGCGGATGAGCGGCTGGCAGATTTTGAGTTATTTATGCTCTCATTGCAAATATGTAGTGATGAAGAAAAGCTGGAGACAGTTCCATTGGTGCTGCGAGGTAAAGCAAAAGCCTGGTTTGATGGTATGGAAGCTACGGATAAGCAAGATTGGATTGGTTTTCGAGAGCGGTTTCTACACAGGTTTCAAAAAGTGGTGTCAGCTGTTGAAGTGGATACAAAGATTAAAGAGCTGTGACAAGAAGTAAGTGAAAATTTTGATGCTTTTGTCGAAAAGTTTGAAGCGAGGTGGAAGGATTTAGTGGCTATCACCGGAGTTATCAATCCGGATGGTTTCAAGCTGGAGAAATTCTTAGCTTGCCTGTGTCCTCGAGTTCGAGATAAGGTGGATGATGAAGAGCCAAAGACTTATTCCGAGGCAGTCAGAGTTGCCAGGGTGAAGAGCAAGAAAATGAAAAGAAAGCTGGAGCTGGAGTTAGGTTTGTTAAAGCCTGTAGATTGTGTGCATGTTGAAGCAACAATTTGTTCTATGGGCTCGTTGAGGATGGTGCCAGTGACCCGAAGTGTGGAGCCTGTTAGGGTAAGACCTATGATTGACTATGTTCCTTGGGAATTACTTGTTGGTGAAGCGTCTATGATGATTGTGGAGGAGCTTGTCAGCGAAGATGAGCCTTTTGTTAAAGAGAGCTTGTGTTTAGAGGAGTTAGCAGATGCCAAGCGTCCAGTGCAACTTGAGGAGGTCGAGCCTGTTCTCGTGGAGTGCTTGTATGAAAGGGTAACAGATCGTGGCCAAATGGTAGGTGCCGAGAGCTTGGGTTTGGATGAAAAAAGTGGGCTCGACGATGGTCCAGCTTTTGTGGAAGAGCTAGAGGAGGATGATGCTGATATTGAATCGGCGTATGGTGAAGATGATGAGGCTACAAGCCCGAGTTTTTGGGAAACCAGCGAAGAGGATAGAGATACGAGCTAGGAGACAGAATTCGAAGAGCCGGTGCTAGTAAAGGTAAAGTTACCTTGTTATATGCATGAATATGTGGTGGTTGCCACTATGAATGAAGAGCAAGGAAGAGTGTCGGAGCTTGAGAACGACGACATGCAAGTGAGGGTGCTGTGTAGCACCATGCTAATGATGATGCTCATCAAGGTAGCTATGGAAGGTGCTTTGATTGTACAACAGATACAAGGGTTTCCCAAGAAGCAGAGAGTTGTTATGGCTGAGGAAGAAGAACAGGTTGAAGAAAATGGCATGCAAGAGATATTGGATGCTCATAAAGAAGAAGAGCAGCTCCAGCTAGCCATGGATTGCACGAGAGATGCCTTGGATACAGGTTCTTTTGAGCAGGTATGCTTGGATGATGAGGTTGATTGGGGGTTTGATGACCCAGTGGGTGAGATGGATGAAGAGACACAGGTGATGGATGGGAAAGCTTTGACCAGAATGCAGGTGATACGAGGGTCTATCCCTCTCCATTTGGCAGTTTCTTTGGAAGAGCAAAAGCCTGCTTCTATGATGGTACCGACAAAGGAAGGTATGGAGGTGAGTATGGAAACGATGGGGACCGGGGTGCCTATGTTGAAAGAGTTTCCTACTAAGCGGAGTAGTCCTTTTGAGCATGAAGAAAAGTCCAAGGGTGTGGACTTGTTTGAGTTGTCAAAGGAAGTTTGCATATGGTGGTTGAAGGGGATGCTGATTTTCTTGAGGAGGATCTTGCGTTATATGGTTGGGAGGGAGGGCATGGTATGTTCTGTGTCAGTGATAGTATGTCTGATGGGACTGGTAATTCTTTTGGTGGTGTTTTTTTGGAAGTGGACAGTATGCCAATGAATGTTGGGAACAGTGGAAGTATGCCAAGGGCATGTTATGTGGATGATTGGCTGTGTGATGGAATGCAGCAGTATGGGAGGCCATTGCAGGTGGATGGAAGTGATCAAAGCCAAGTGTTTGACCCAGGTGGATGATGGCAAGTAAAGTAGGGGGTTGGGAAACCCGCATGAACAAAGGCAACGGGTAGCACATGCCAGGTTTTGTACATATGTTAGGTGATTTTGTGATGTGCAGAGAGTTGTGTGGCAGTTTTTTAGTGCAATAAGCCTGTTTGTGGTTGAACTTGAATGTTCAACAAGGGAGTGGACAATGATGGTGCAACCAAAGTTGGTCTATGCTAGGAAGTGTGCTATGCAGTGCAAAGGGTGCTAGCAAGCGCATGGCAAAGGGCTAAAGCAAGAACGAAGGCCCTAGGAGAGCATGTCGTGGCAGAAGTGTATGTCTAATGCGGTTTTTTAGGCCAAAAAGGCCCCAAAATGGTACAGGTGGAAAACAGGTAAAGGTACCCAAAATACTGAGTCAGTGTTCTAAAATGTGGTCTTTGAAATGCTCCTGGAGCTTGTCCAGACGGCTTGTCAAACGGGGCTTCGGTGTGAAAGATATGATTGTCCGAAGATGGAATGCTTTGCAGATCTTCGACGAGCAGGGCAGGTATAGACAGATGGCCAAAAATGGGATCAGTGGGTAGGCTTGTAAAGCTTAAGATGTGGAGCATGCTAGTCTTTCCGGATTGTCAATTGGGTCTCGAATGAGCAAGTTATGGCCTATGGAATATTTGCCGGGGGTCGGGTACGTGCTCATCGGGCCACATCGATAAGCATGCTGACAAAGATATTTTTGAGCTCGCTCGGGTCCTGGAAAATCGCATGCAACATGGGGGGTCAGCCAAAATTTGCAGATGGCCGATCGGAGTCAGGGGCATCGAGGTACACCCAATTCAAGTGGGCAGACGATCTCGCAATGGACGATTTTCTACTTTTGCGACTTGATGTACGAAGGTGTGAAGTGATTGCAATGCAGCAAAGTCTTTGAGGTCTAGGGATGGAAAGGGTGTGACTTGATGAAAGGGGAATTTTGGCAACTTGAGCACACAAAGCCCTGTCAGGTAAAATTGAGGACCTTGGCTATAAGGTAAAAAGGGGAAAGTTAACCTCAAGGGCAAAAGGGTATAAGGGAAGTATGTGCCACTTCCCCCAACTTGCCAGCCTTGTTTTCATGTGATTACTTGCGTCCCTTGTATTCGGCACTTTCTTATGATATTGATCATTCGTTCGAGTCTCTCACTCTCGTGTCCCTCTTGCGTTCAGTTTTCAAGTTGCGTTCTTGTGTATGCGTTTGCTTGCCTGCAGGTCCCGTTTGCATCGCAGGTGAGCCGGCGCGGCCCCTTTCCCGCGACGCCTCAAACAAGGGCGTCACACTTGGTATCAGAGCTTCGGCTCGAGTCCCCGCCGACCCGATGTCGGCCCGTGGCCCGTGGTTGTCACCACATTTTCGGCCCGTCTGCCTCGTTTTTCCACATTTTCTCCGCGTTCTCGGCTCGTGTTGCCCCGTTTTGCCCCGTTTCACCACGTCCCTTGCGTGATTGCCCCGTTTTGCCCCGTTCCTTGCGTTTTCTCCACGTTCCCCACAGTTTTTCACCGTTTTGCCTCGTTTGACCCTCGTTTCGTCCCGTTTTCACCGCGTTCTCCGCATTCTTGACCCGTTTTGCCCCGTTTTGACGCGTTTCTCCACGTTTCCCATCGTTTTTCAACGTTTACCTCGTTTTGTCCCATCTTACACCGTTTGGGACCGGTTTTCGTCGTTTTGGACCCCGTTTCGCGCTGTTTCATAGTTTTTCAACGTTTTCAAGCCGTTTCCGCGCAGTTTTTCAGTTTTCGACATTTTTGGAGGTTTTCCTTTCGGCTTCGGCCACAAAAGTACAGAAATGGCTGGAGATCAAGAATATGATGACGGATACAGAATCGAGCCTGATTTGAATAAGAAGGAGAAGAAGAAGAAGGAAACGAAGACACGACAAGATGCCCAAGACACAATAGAAAGAAGACTGGAGGCCCGCATCATGGCCTCCGTGGAACAACAGATCAACTTGATGTCGGCTAACCTGGGCGAATTGATTCAAACACAGCTAGGCCAACGATATGAAGACCGAACAGGCCCCAGTAATGTCAACACGCGGCGTAACACACAAAGACGACCGCGACCCGAAGACGAAGATTATCAGGATGATCAAAGTGAAAGACGCTACTACAGCCCTGACAGACATCTAGAAGACGAAAACAGACTGGGAAAATTCAGACCCAGTCCCCCAGAGAGATACAAGGGCAACCGCACCTCACTGGAACTCAACAAGTGGTTCAGGGAGGTAGAAGACTACATGCAGTGGAACAACATAGGCAGACGCAGATATGTGCAAGTGGCCAAAACCTTTCTGGCCGACGACGCCTATGTATGGTTCCTCACTGAACAGCAATCAAAGCCCTGGGAGGACTGGGAGGACCTTCAAAGAGACATGCTCAGCTACTTCGTCCCAGAGAATGAGGGCAACAAAATCAGAGATTCGTGGCGCGATCTACGCCAGGATGGCCACATATCAGAATACATTGTCAAATACCGTTGACTCATGCTCCAACTCCCATTGATGCACACATCAGACAGGCTACATGGGTTCTTGTACGGCCTTAAGCACTGGGCCCGTCGAGAGGTCGAAAAACAGAATCCCAACACCTGGGAAGTGGCCGCCAATATGGCAGAAAAGCTCCGCGACACAAACCCCACACCAGGTTTGCCTCCAAATAACCCTCGCCCCAACAATTTTGCCCCCAAAAACTAGCCTAACCCACCCGCCGGGCAAGGCCGCGGATTTGTACATAATAACAGAAGCAATGTTACCCGCCCACCACCACCCAATTCCAACCCGGGATTAGGCCGCGGAAATGGCACCTTAGTCCCACGCAACGCTTTTGCGAGCAACTCTTCCAACCCCACACCCAACAATTTTGCCTCCCATACTTACAACGACAATAATAACAACCCGCACCCTGACCGCGTCTGGTGCAGTGACTGCAGGATTGCTCATGGCCCCAACTACGCATGTGTCCGCAAGAGAAATCAAGCATCAACATCATCTAGCAGGGCCAACACCATCCAAATAGAAGAACCACCCTCCCCCCCCCGAAGAAGAATCGAAGAAATGGATGACCCTATTGCTGACCAACAACTTCGAATTGGAGCAGTATCCCTCCAACCTCAATGCATGGCAGCAGCTATCACGGACATTCAGAACTTATATGTCCAGGCAACAATCGGGTCCCAGCAACAATGGATCATGGTAGACTCAGGCGCTACACACAACTTTCTATCTCCACAGTGCGCCGCTCGCCTGGGCCTACGCCTCACCACCGTAAATGAAACCACTGTCAAGTTTGCCCAAGGAAAGGATAGCAATGTCAAGGCAGCCCATCAAGTCAGGATTGAGATGGGTGAATTCACATGTCGACTTGACTTCATAGTGGTACCGATGGACGATTTCGAGACAATCATTGGTCTATCCTTCAACGACAAGTATCTTATTGCACTCCTAGGCATGAAGGTGGATCAATTGCTGCTGAACAATCAAGGCAAAGCAGTGACAGTACAAGGAGCCAGACTCACAACGAAGCAAGCTTTCACCCGCCAGGCGCATCTTCAAACCAACCCCCCTCCCATCAACCGCCAAGACCTTGCTCAGTTAGCAGCGATGAAAGGCAAACAGAAAGTTCCCGAGCACTCGCCACCCAAACTCAATCTCATGAGTGCAAAGCAAGCAGAGCGGGCTCTCAAGAAAGGAGCTCAGGTTCACCTCTGCATCATGCAAGCAAAGGAGCAGCCCACAGCAAGGCTCAACTCCATCACCATCGAGCAGGCCAAAGTGGGTGACCCCTCCCTTGCCCCCATCCTCCAGAAGTACAAGGATGTCATGCCTCCAGAACTTCCCCCCGGACTACCCCCTCCCCGTCAAATTCAACATGAAATTGACCTCATCCCAGGAAGCACACCCCCGGCGAAGGCCCCCTACCGCATGAAAGACACCGAGCTCAAAGAGCTCAAGAAGCAACTCCAAGAATTAGAGGATCAAGGTTTCATCTGGCCCAGCAGCTCTCCTTTTGGGGCCCCAGTCCTATTTGTGAAGAAGAAAGATGGTTCGATGCGACTATGCGTGGATTATCGGGCCCTCAACAAGATAACTATCAAGAACAGGTACCCATTCCCCCTCATGGAAGATCTTCTAGACAGACTAAAGGGTGCCCAATACTTCACGCGCATCGACCTCCGCTCAGGCTATCACCAAGTCCGCATCGCCTCGAAAGACATCCCGAAGACCGCCTTCCGCACATGCTACGGCTCTTGGGAATGGATGGTCCTGGGGTTCGGTCTCACCGGCGGCCCTGGCACTTTCTGCAGAATAATCCATGACAGTTTCCGCGACATGATTGACGACTACCTAATCACTTACATCGACGATTTGCTCATTTACAGCAAAACATTAGAATAGCACCAAAAGCATGTCGTCGTAATACTCCAGCGCCTCCGGGAACACCAACTTTATGCCAAGCTGGAGAAGTGTGAGTTCGCCGTCCAGAAAATCAAATTCCTTGGGTTCATTGTCACGTCATAGGGTATTATGGTGGATCCCAAGAAAGTCGACGCTGTCATCAAATGGGCTCCACCGACATCCATCAAAAAGGTCCAAGAGTTTGTGGGCTTCTGTCAGTACACACGTCGCTTCATCCGCGACTTCAGCAAAATCGCTGCACCACTCACCGAGATAGCCAAAGGCCACAAACCTTTTCAGTGGACCTCCAGAGAAGAAGAAGCCTTTGAGAACCTGAAGATAGCCATGTGTAGTACCCCCATCCTCCGACTACCCGACTTCACCAAACCCTTTGAAGTCCACACGGATGCCTCCGATGGTGCCATTGGCAGTGTCCCCATGCAAGAGAATCAACCCATCGCCTACGAGTCCCACAAGTTCACAGATGTGGAGACCAGATGGACCACCCATGAGAGGGAAATGCTCGCTGTCGTCCACTGCCTCCGAAAGTGGCGACACTATGTCCAAGACAAACACACCAAGGTCTACACAGACAACATCTCCCTCAAGTACTTCCAGACACAGCCCAAAATCACCCCCAAGCAAGCTAGGTGGCAAGATACACTGGCAGAATACGACATCGACATCATCCACAAACCAGGTACTACAAATGTCATGCCAGATGCTCTCAGTCGAATGCCCACCCTCACAGCCATCTCCACAGCAACCAGCACTCTACGCCAACGCATCCTCGACGCTCAAAAAGCTGATCCTGCTGTCCTCCGCATGCTCAACGACCACATCTCTGGGAAAGCGGCAGTGGGTCTCTTTGAAGTCAAAGATAACCTCTTCTACGCGCATGGAAAAATATACATCCCCAATGAGCCAGAGCTAAAGAAAGACCTCATGTGGGAGGCTCATGACTGCAAGCTAGCTGGACATGGTGGACAGAAGAGATCTTATGACAAACTCCATCAACACTACATGTGGCCCAAAATGAAGGACGACGTAATCGACTACGGGCGCACCTGCCCAACCTGTCAACTGGTCAAAGCTCAAAGAGTCAAGCCTCTTGGCCTCCTCCACCCCATGCCAACACCCTCCCGGCCTTGGGACATGGTAAGTATGGACTTCATCGTCGACCTCTTCCCCTCCCACGGCCACACTACCATCATGGTGGTCGTCGACTACTTCACCAAGCAAGCCCACTTCATACCTGCAAAGCCTCCCGTCACCGCCTACCAGGTCGCCAAACACTTCTTCGCCAAAGTCTTCAAATACCACGGCCTCCTCTTAGCCATAGTTTCTGATCGCGACACCTGCTTCCTCAGCGACCTCTGGCGCGAGCTCTTCAAGCTGCTAGGCACCCAGCTCCGCTTCTCCTCCGCCTACCACCCAGAAACCGATGGCCAAAATGAAAGAGTCAACCAAGGCATTGAAGACTACATCCGCAGCTACGTCAAAGTAGATCAGAAGTACTGGTCCGAATACATGGACGTCCTGGAATTCCACTACAACAACTCCATCCATAGCAGCATTGGCTACACCCCCTTCGAGCTCTCCACAGGTAAAGAAGTCATCACACCCCTTGCACTGGCAACCGGCGACGTGCATGCCCAAGATCTGGAATGTGAAGAGTTTCTTCAACAATATTAAACCCGCATGCAAAGGGCAAAGAAGAGTCTCGAGCAAAGCAAGGTACGCATCGCCAATTACGCCAACCAAAAGCGAAGGCCTGCCGAACTCTTCCAAGAAGGTGACTTAGTCCTCGTCAGCTCCCAGAATATCACCCTCCCTCAAGGCCTCTCCCCGAAGTTCAACCACCGCTACTATGGGCCATACAAAGTGCTCAAGTCCTACAACGACATTACCTACAAGCTGGACCTCCCATCACACATCAACATCCACAACGCCTTCCATGTAAGTCTACTCAAAAGGTTCGTGCCGGATAACACCTATGGTAGAAGCCTCCCCGAATATGTAAAGGATGGCCCGCCACATGAGCCGGAGGCCATCCTAAAGTCGCGTTTTGGACGCCGAGGATAACTTTTCTATGTCAAGTGGCGCAATCGCCCCATGACGGAATGCACTTGGGTACCTGAAGAAATCATGCTTCGACTCGGAAGACCCCTTGTGCTACGCTTCTACAACATGCCCACTTAAGAGGAGGACAACACTACATGACAACAACATAGAGTAGTCCTCCCCCCCACTTGTAACTAGCATCACCCTAGGTAGCTAGACATTTGTGGCAAACACTTCACTCCCCCCCTTGTAAATATCCACCCCAAAACCTCGGCATCAACTTTTGTATCGGCACCTCTCAAAACCCCGGCTTGACGTGGGCGTCAAGCTCTCTTGACCCGGGGATGTATATAAGGGAAGTATGTGCCACTTCCCCCAACTTGCCAGCCCCGTTTTCATATGATTACTTCCGTCCTTTGTATTCGGCACTTTCTTATGATATTGATCATTCGTTCGCGTCCCTCACTCTCGTGTCCCTCTTGCGTTCAGTTTTCAAGTTGCGTTCTTGTGTATGCGTTTGCTTGCCTGCAGGTCCCGTTTGCATCGCAGGTGAGAGCCGGCGCGGCCCCTTTCCCGCGACGCCCCGAACGAGGGCGTCACAAAGGGTTGGCCTTTAGTTTTAGGTGGAGCTTGTTCAAAAGCAAAAGGAGTGAAACTCACAAAGAAAAATCCTAAGCGCCATTGCCAAAAATAGGAATTTTTTTTCTTGGTAAAAAAGAACACAAAGTGGGAAAGGGAGAAGAAAAGGAGGCAGGGTTTTTCGAGCCCTGGATTTTTTGGGGTTTGGCTTGGAGTCTGGGGAAGAAGGAAGCACTTCGTGCGCAGTGTGATCCAAGCCGACACCTCAGGAAGAAGGAGCGTCGGGAAGCGGCTAGGAACAGCGAACACTGGGCAGAGGAAAGGGTCAACGAAGGCTACCAAGAAAAATATTTGTGCGCAGAGTGGTCGAAGTCGACATGGGTGGTCCGTGAAGCGGCGCGAAAAGAGCGAGCACCTTGCAAAGGAAGAAGCCAGCGAGGGTTGCCAAGAGAAGGGGCTTCTGACAAAGTGAAGCCAGAAGTGGATGTTCCCGTCGAGGCATGTGCCGACGGAGTCGAGTAGCAAGGGAGGTGTGTGCCCCTCTATACGGATTGGTGATGGCCATGGTGACACCAAGAGCAGACACTATGGATCTTGTACGTGATGTTTTTTATTGAAGGAAAGCTATCATTGCCGGTTTTGGCGTCGTCTCTCCCCCCTTCCCCCTTTCTTCTTTGCTCGTCTCTAGGTTGTGTGGTGTCGGTGTGTGTGAGCGTGTGCGCCCCCCCGGCCCCCCTGTGTGTGAGAGAGAGAAAGAGAGAGAGGTGTCGAGATGTGGAAGAGCTGGAAGCGGGCAGGATCAGTGTGATCGTTGTTTGGTGATTGTGCAAAGCGTATGTGCGCTGGGCGAAGTACAGGCAAGGCCCTCCTAGTGTGAATCATCTTTTTTGAAGGTGTTTTCTAGAGGACAGGGGTGTTGTGGATACCGTGAGCTATATAGGGGCCATTGTGTGTGTGTCGGGTGTGTTCCCCATTCCCCCTCTCAAACGTTGTCGTGTCGCTCTGCTCCCATGACAAGAAAATGAGCAAAGGAATGCCAATCAGGTGCATTTGAATCATGCATGATTATTCAACATATATAAGGGCTTGCTAACAAGCCAATTTTTAAGCTAAAAGTATGCCAGATGGGGCTCTAAGGGCAAAAGATGTCTTGGTAATGCTAAACAGTGAGTATTCTTGAAGTGGTCATAGCTGGGATTTTATTAATCAAAGTTGAAGTACTTGAAGGGCTCTACATGCTTGTCTTTACGGCTCGTCGATTGGAGCTACGATGAAGAAGTTATGGCAGTTTGAAGTTTAAGTCGATTACAGATCTGTACCGGATTGTGCAACTGCAGCTGAGGGGACAAAAATGAAATGAATGCGTCGGGCTGAAGTGCTCACTTTGTGGAGCATGTCGGTCTTTTCAGATCGGTGATCGGATTTACGATTGCCAAGTTATTGACCATTAAAGATTTACTGGGGGCCGGTTCCGCACTAGTCTGGTCCACTCGGCTAGAGTGCCATCTCGGAGTTTTTGGCTCTCAACCGGATTTTGGAATGCAATGATTGTAGAATTAACCCAACACAGGCAGGGTCATGAAGCTGGCTTTTTTCGACAAATGCCAGGATAGGACAACTCTCCAAAAGCAATCACTTACACTTACATCTTGCAGGCATATAGCACTATTGAAGATTTTTACGACATCAAAATTCACGATGATATTGTTAATCGATGGCGACTAGAGAAAGATGTGTTTGACGATGCTTGCCCGGCATTTATTCAAAATGTATGCCCAAATGGGGTGCTCTTGAAGTAGGCAACCACCCATGGCCAAGGGCCCAGTCTTTGAAGTCAAAAAGGCCGCCCAATGGAGAAGCTTGGCGAAGCCTCGGCCGATAGGTATGCCAAATGTGATTCCCTTCAATGGTGCCCAAAGACAACCAAGTCAAAAAACTGGCCGCCAAATTAAAGGGCATGGCCAATGGCCACCCGGTCGTTATAAATTAAACACATTATACATAGTGTGAAGGAAACAACCCCATGGCGGACATTAGCAGCCTAAGGGCACAGAGAAGAAAGAAGGGCCTCGCGCCAGTCAAGGCGGGCCTCAGATGACTTCTCCGTAGAGACAAAAAACGCTCAGGAGCTCCTCGTACACAGGTTTAGTTCCAGCCGTGCTGATTTTCATGAAGGTCCAAAATCCTGCCTTCCACGTATACCCATTAGCGACATCACTAATGGGTAGGCCAAATATAGAAAGGTGCATTCAACCTATAAGGAAAGGAGACGACTCCCTTTTGGGGCTCTCTCCTCTTTTCATGGAACGCCCTCTCTTTCATTGATCTCTTGCTCTCCGGGGAAGAAGGTGAGAGGCCAAGTAATCCTAATCCAATGATCTCAAAGCTAAACATCTCGATCTCATTGAGCAAGCCTAATCTCTAATCTCTCACGAGCTAAGCCAAGTTTTCCCAATCTCTAATCGTTTAAGCCAAGACACAAGCACAAGCCTAGCTTTCCAAAGTTCTTGATCTCATTAAATATTAAGCTCCAAGCCTAATCTCAAGCTCCTAATTCTAAGCCTATTCTCTTAAGCCGAGACTAAGCTTTCAATAACCAAGCATGTGCTCGAACCTCTTAATCCCACAAGCCATAATCCTTAACTCTCATTAGCCAAGCTTGATCTCGGCCTCTTAGCCAAACCTTCTCGGATCAACTTAAGCCTAAGCAATCTATAACCCGGATTATCACAAGCTCTAAACCAACTCCTTAAGCCCCTTGAACCGGAATTCATCCGGTAATCATAAACTCGATCGGACCACCCAAGGTATTGGAAGCTAAAGACAAAAGGCAGTCCAAGGTAGTTCATTACTATTTGTCTTGATTAGCACCTAGATTAAGTAAGTGAAACTTTGTAAAGAGCATAAATGTTTTCATTAACATTTGATTAAGCAGAGATAGTGTTGTTTATTAGGCTTAAGCTAAACTGTCTGTTTTGAGCTTTGTTCTTGTTAATTGTGTCTGCTGCAACTCTTTTCCCCGTACCTCTCATAGCCAGGGTCCCGGTGCCTTCTTGGCTCACCTTTCGAATACAAATCCCCCAACAACGTCGAGCAACTACAGATAGATAATCTCTCAAAGATCGACTCTGGAGTGTGAGAACTTCATGTTTGCACTTCAAATAGATATGACAATCGTCAAGGTTTGCAATTAATCATCATGTTCCAATACGAATCAATTGCAAGATTTGATTAATTTTATTGATTATCGTAATGTGTGAAAGCCGTAAGCTTGCACTTTAGATAAATTGATATAGTGCAACATGATGATGAGATTTGTTTATATTGTTTTAAATAAGTGATTAAGATTATTGATTATTCGAATTTGTGAAAGCCAAAATCTTGCACGTAGATGAATCGATATAGTACAATGTGAGCATTGAAATTGAAATGTTTTGTTTAAGGTGATAAAGTTATTTCTCACATGAAACTATAATTTGATTGACATGAGTTTATTGAAGAACGATAAGGCTATCATTGTTTATTGCTAAATAATAATGTAGCACGAGTATAATTGATAATGTGGGGAGATCTTGATCACTATATTGATCGATAGAGCATTGCTTGTGTAGTTTTTTGCTTTGAATTAATTTTGACCTCAAAATTGACAGGTGGATTTGTTAATTTGGCAGATTAAATTCATCTGGCAGCATGGTGAAAGGACATGACTGGAGTTATGATTGGAGTTAAGTCCATGAGCTGCATGCCGAAAAGAATACATCTCAGTTAAAATGCAAGACCTCGGGCCACGAGTTCAATGGTAATGCGAGCAGAATCAAAGAGCATTTGCTTAAAATCCCTCGTAATGGCAAGAGATATTCATGCTAGGTTGCCAAAGTATGTTTGCATAGCAGAGGAAATTCTTGTACCTAAAAAGAAAAGTGCTAATTCCAAACAAGTTGCAACGGATATTGAAATGCCAGTTGTCAACGAGAGGATAGAGCATGTGCCTACGAAAGCAAATGATCACACTCCCCATTCAAATCCTTTTCATAGACATGCTTCAACATCAGCAACACCGTATCCTAGCTCAACTAAAGCTAGTAAAGCATCATCCAATGGCCAAACGCTGTATCAAGTGTTGGATAAGAAATAGTTTCTTGAGTTGCACTTGAAATGGACGCAATATTTTGTGGCGTGTGGTATACCATTCAATGCTATGCGTGACCCCATAGTTCAAGATGCTTTAATGAGCATAGCCAGAAAAGGGTTTGTGCTTCCTGATTATAATAAGATGCACATAGAGTATCTAGATCCTCTGTTAAAATCACAAGCCAAGAGGCTGTTGTCCACCCAAAAAACACAATTACGAGGTGATGAAAACGGTGTTGTCCAGCTATTTTTAGAGTGCTCGTACGCTCTCGACATTCGTGCTATTCATCATCTTGTTCCAATCAAATGTGACAACCTCAGAATCTGTTCTATCTTCCCTTTAATCAACTAGCATGCTAAGCTATGAGTATTGTGAGATCTCAATCAGAAGGCTACATACATGTGCTCTCACCTGTACTTTGTCCTCATTACCATCCTGTATTTGCATCTTTTGTGGAGAGGCGCATTTGAACGATTTATGCATGATGGTGTTGTGTTTAGAAAACCAGAACTAAGGAAATCGGTGACCAGCGAGTGTTGGATGGATGGACCAACTGTCAGAAGAAGCGACTCATCAATGTGATGCTTATCAACCCTAGAGGGCCTATGTTTGTAGAAGCCATTGATACATCTTTAAAAGAGAAGACCAGTGATTATCTAGCAAGGATATATGAGCATGCCATAGCAAAGGTAGATGGGCCAAAGAATGTGACTGTAGTTGTCACAGATAATGCATCCAATTACAAGGCTTCAGGGAGGTCTATCTAGGTTAAGTACCCAGAGATTACTTGGGTGCCATGTGACGCGCATACTAATAATTTTATACTAAAAGAAATTGGTAAAATGGTTGTCATAAAACAAACTCTACTAGTGGATGCAAATCATGTGGTGAAATTTATTAGAGAGAACCAATTTTAGTATGCTCTTTTTTGAATAAAACCACCCAACAAAACTTTACATATATTTTGTACGACAAGGTTTGCAACCAAATACTATGTTCTTGCCACCTTGCAAGAAGTGAAGCCTCTTTTGATTGAAACGGTAGCCGATAGATGATGGGATGCTTGGCTCAACAAGTATCCTAGCTACCAAGAGGCAGCTACAAGATGTGCACAGCTTGTGAACCCGCAAGTTTTTTGGCGCAATGTAGAGAGAATTGTCACCCTAGCCAAACCATTTGTAGATCTTCTATTTTGCAAATAGTCGACAAAGACTCTTTTGTCTTTGGTCAAGTTTATAGGTATATGTCAGAGGCATTATGTAAAGTCAGAGAGCATGTTACATTTAGTGCAAAGACAAAACTTCCATAATCACAGCTGCCAACATGTGATGGGTGCAATTTCTTACGCTAATGCATGGTGTTGCATTTGTATTGGATCCCAAATTTCAAATGCACCAACAATCGGCCAATAAAGGAGTCATGACTTACTTCAAAAGAGTGTGCTCTCAACTATTGAGACAAGAGGATGGAAAAACTACTTTTTATCAGTAAGTTGATTATGCTAATAGAACTAGCATGTTCCAAGATCCATGGCATATAGATGTCATTGCACACACAAGTGCGCTTATATGGTGGAAGGAGTATGGTGGGGAAAAAGTGGAGCTGCACCACATTGCAGTTAGGGTTCTCTTTGCTGCAGCATCAAGTGGAAGATATGAGAGAAACTGGTCGGCTTTTGACTTTATGCATACCAAGGGCCGTTTTTTCAAATTTTGCTCCACCTCTCTCTTGGTATGCACTTGATGCATGAAAATCACAAAAAAGACTGTATTTATTTTGCACATCGCTATGGTTTTGACACATTTGGATCTCAAAATAAGGAGAGTAGCAACAAACCATATGAAAAGAAATAAAATTCACTTGATGTTGATTCTACCCAACGGTCACTACCTAATGGTCACTACAAGTGAAGAGTAAAAGTCCAGTGAAAGGGAGGAGAATTTTATGCATGATTGAGTTGAAGTCAACAAAATATTATCAAATTCAAGCATAATTCACTTGTGGACATAAGGCTTGCACATGAAGTCAAGAGGGGACCACCTGGAAGACTTTTGGAAGGGAAAAGACGGACACAAATTTTTGTAGAATTTTTCTCTATTTTTTCCATTCCAAGTTGGAAAAACTTCTCAACAGCAAAGTTGTAGGGGTTGAATTGATCTTTTGTCTCCTTTTTTTAATAATGTTTGGAGCTATGGTTTGGGAGGTATGGCTGAAATGGTGGAGCCTATTTATCCACTTGGGAAGAAGTCATGGTTATCCAACTACACACACCAATTTCTTATAGGTTTCTCTTCATTATTGCTGTATTTTCTCTTATTTTATCAAGGTTCTCTTGGTCTTAAGCTATGGAAGGTGACATGGAGACAAAGCTTGCCATGATGAAGGCGATTATGACAAAATTGGTCAATAAGCAGGGCACACAGAGCTCTCTCATTAGGGGAATGCCTCTAACTGAGGTTACTCTGTAATAACTCCTCTTGCTCATAATGTCTTCCCTAATCACTCTATTGGCCTATAAAAGGAGGCCTTCTCTTTTGTAAATAGGGACTAACTACACACACATACACACATACCCACATGCCTACACATACACACCCTTGTGCTACATGCTAGTAGCATGAACCCTAGTCACATAATCACAATACCATCATCATCACCATGCACATAATGAGTACCATATCTCCACACACTGGAAATGAAGGATTGAAGGCACGATTTCAAGAATAAGAAGAATGACAACTACACTCATGATATTCCTCTCCACATCAACTCCCATCCTTCCATTATGCTTCCTACAGTCTTGTCCTATTGTATTCATCTTTTGCAAGCAATCAACACACTCCATCTTGGTGCCATACCTTGTGTCATTTGGGATATACTTCATTGTGAGTATGGTTTATGTTTGTTTCTTTCCATTTTGCTTATGTTGAGGTGCGCGGATTTGCCACTATACACTCTCTCTCTCTCTCTCTCTCTCTCTCTCTCTCTCTCTCTCTCTCTCTCTCTCTCTCTCTCTCTCTCTCTCTCTCTCTCATATTCCTATCATCTTGATATTTGCACCTTAAGGTGTGCGGATTCACCACCTATGGTATGAGAAGTGAGCATATTATCTTCCTCACTACATGCACAAGTAGCAAGCCCATTCTCACTCACTCACCATTCCTCTCATCTCGTTTTCCAACCACCCCATTCCACACTTGGGCATGGATTTTGAAATTATTTTGCATGGCATGTTTGATTTTGTATATGTATGCATCCTAGCACATATCTTTCTAGGTGGTGCCCCTATTGTGTACCTCCCATGATGAGGCCATCATGCATAGTCTTGGTGTAGAGGCCACCAGGTCTGTTTTGTGTTTTTGCCTCTCATTTGGTGCCCCTACGTAGGAGTGATTTGCAAAGTCCTTCAATTTTCAACGCTGAAGACGATACACGTCATCGACCATGGACGAGTAGCTGCAAGAATTATCCAATTGGAGAACGAAGGGGGAATAAATTGAAGAAGCGCTAAGAGCCTTCATCGAAGTGCTGCTGCCAAGATACACCATCATCAACATCCAGGAAGTAAGTTCTCCATCTCGCATCTCTCATTCTAATCGTGAATCAAGAGCCAGTGAGATTTGTTTTTCAGCCATTCTTTGGAAAATCAATCCGTGTTTTTATTGATGAATTTTGTATCTATAGCTCCCTCTCTCTTCATTTGGAGAAAGTTTATGAAGGTCTAGCTGGCCTACAAGCTTTGGGTAGCCAACTCAATGTGGAGAAATTACACATTGGTGAAAGTAAGGTTACTCTTCTTGGTCGTGTGATCTCTACCAAGGGCATTGAAGCTGACCCAAGCAAGGTTCAAGCCTTGGTGGCTATGACCTCTCCCACCACTACAAAGCAGTTGGTCTCTTTTATTCAAAAGGTGAGGTATTTGAGTAGGTTCATTCACCTGCTCTCTCAAGTGGTTCTCCCTTTACAACAAGTTACCCATCAAGAGATCTGCACTTGGAGTGAAGAAAATGAACAAAAGTTCAATGAAGTAAAACAAATTCTAGCCTCGTTTCCCACCATCGCACCTCCAAAGTGGGATGAGCCATTATAAGTAAACCCTAGTGTGGGAAATGACACACTTCGGGCGGTATTTATGTAAAAGGATCCTCAAACTTATTTCATGCGTCCTATCTAATTCTTGAGTCGCATGATGACTCCATCAGAAAAGGGATACACGCTAGTGGAGCAATCATTAGGAAGAGGATGGGGTCTAGGAGGGCCTCTTTATTTTCCATGAGCTTATGGAGGTGATTAGCATTTTGACAAATAGGTGTATGCCATGTGTGCAAGAATGGTGGGTGTGTAAGAGATGTGTAAGAGTGGTCAAAGGATGCATTTTCCCCCAAAAAAAGGAGATGAATAATTTTATGATTTTTGGCCTTCCATAACTCCCACATATGATCTCTAATTTGAGCGGAGATCATAGATCCAGAATCTACACATCGAGCTCTTTCCATAGATATGCTACATGATGTGGTTTTACCCGCTCGATTATAAATTTCATTTTGGGGGAAAATTTTGAATTCAAATAAACTAGCCGTTTTGCATGTTTGAATTCAAAAGTTGTCCTTTGATTACATTCTTAATACGAAAGGTTTGACTTCCTCAAACTGCCAGATAAAGAGGCCCTGCACACTCCATTCTCTTCTTAATGTGGTGCTTGCATTAATATTTGCTACCACCAAATTTCGCTCTTATTTATTGTGACCATTCATCATCTTAACAATGGAAGAAGTATTTCCTTATGCTACTCTGTAATAACGCCTCTTGCTCATAATCTCTTCCCTAATCACTCTATTGGACTATAAAAGGAGGCCTTCTCTTTTGTAAACAGGGACTACACTACACACACATAAACACATACACACACACCTACACATACACACCCTTGTGCTACATGCTAATAGCATAAACCCTAATCACATAATCACAATACCATCACCATCACCATGCACAAAATGATCACCATATCTCCACACACTTGTAATGAAGGATTGAAGACACGATTTCAAGAAGAAGAATGACGGCTACACTCATGATATTCCTCGCCATCAATTCCTATCTTTCCATTATTCTTCCTATGGTCTTGTCCCCTTCTCATCTTCTCTACCTATGCTACTTATTGTATTCATCTTTTGCAAGCAATCAACACACTCCATCTTCGTGCCATACCTTGTGTTTTCTGGGATAAACTTCATTGTGAGTATGGTTTATGCTTGTTTCTTTCCATATTACTTATGTTGAGGTGTGCGGGTTCGCCATCATACACACACACACTCTCTCTCTCCCTCTCATGTTCCTATCACCTTGCTACCACTTGCACCTTAAGGTGTGCGAATTTTCCACCTATGCTATGAGAAGTGAGAATATTATCTTCCTTACTACATGCACAAGTAGCAAGCCCATTCTCACTCACTCACACATTAGGGAAAATTTGGACTCTCAAAGGGGCCCTATAAGGAGGTTTGACTTTACCACTCTTGTCCAAAGTGGGCAACCCGGTGAAGTACATAAATGCTTTGCCAAAACCCTATCAACCAACATATCATTAGAAAGTAGGTTCTAAATCCCCAAAATCCGACAAATTTGGAGTTGATTTGTAGAAGTTATGGCCTCCCACTAAAGCTGAAATATGGGGAGAGATTCCATTTATAAGATGGAGTTGTCACATAAAAAAATGGAATCTTCTAAAATGTAAGGAATTTGATGGGCATGCTATATATCAATGGATAGATCTCAATGAGTACATTCTAAATGCAAAAGTTCCAATAAGTTTTGATTTCATTGTAAAATTTTTATCGTGCGCCGATTTTGGAAAAGTGAGAGAAAGTCAAGGTCCTTATAGGGCCCCTTGGAGAGTCCAAATTTTCCCTAATGATTCCTCTCATCTTGTTTTCTGACCACCCCATCCCACACTTGGGCGTGGATAAATTGTTTTGCATGGCATGTTTGATTGTGTATATGTATGCATCCTAGCCGCATATCTTGCTAGGTGGTGCCCCTATTGTGTACCTCCCATGATGAGGCCATTGTGCATAGTCTTGGTGTAGAGGCGACGGGGTCTATTTTGCGCTTCCGCCTCTTAATACCAAGAAATGAAACCGGCTTCACCCTAAACGGGCTGTTGATTTGGTTTATGTTTTCTGCAACATGAGACTTATCCATAAGCTAGTGAACATTGCATCAAGAGTATCACAAAAGCATTACAGTGTCTTTCAAATCCATTAGGCTATAGCTGAGGAAGTAGATGATAATGATGATATGGAATGGGAGATAGCTTCAAAATTCTCTGATATGGATGAAATAGATTATATGAGTGGTGTGTTTGATGGAGACGAAGATGCATGTCTAAAGGTCTATAAGTTTTGCTCGATGTGAGTACGTGAAAATTATGAAACATCGCCATTTTACACTACTTGATGTTCACCTCTCTCTCCTCTCTCTCTCTCTCTCTCTCTCGTTACTTTTTCAATAAGAGTCATAATCTATACTAGTAATAATGGGGGAAGGGATTATGCCCCCCTCCCCCGGCCACATGTCAACAAGAGAATCTTTTGATCATTGTCCCGTACGCCTCCCCTCGACAACGCCACAATGTGTGTGTGTGTGTGTGTGTGTGTGCGTGTGTGTGTGTGTGTGTGTGAGAGAGAGAGAGAGAGAGAGAGAGAGAGAGAGAGAGGCGATCGAAGGCTATCGGCCACATCAGTTACAGCTAGATACAATACAATTTGTTTGATCAAGAGTACAAAAATGGATAGCTGAAGGGATAATTGAAGAGGTGTGATTACAAAAGCTGTAGCACGTTGCATTTTATTCAAATCAAAATATATAAGGGTAAAGTGATCAAAGTGCTCAAGCCAAAGATTGAGTCAGCTCATGGAGTAGTTGATCTATGTTGAACTCATTACTTTCAAGCACGGGGGATGGGCCTACAGGTTCTTGTTGTGAAGGACCGGACTCATCTTGCAATGGTCCGTATAGTGATGCATCCTATTGCAGCTTGGCTTGAGCCTTTGATAGCTCTATCTCAACCTATGGGAATGCACAACCTTGAAAAAGTGAGCCTTCCAATTTGGAAGGCCGTCCATTCTGGATGGCCTATGTGCAGACGGTCTAAGAGACTTTCTTTGGTGGGAACCTTTATTTTGCATTTGGTTAAAATAACCAAGAGCTTTAATGGCCAAGATATCACCCAAGGTATCGCCAAGGATAATATCTTTCTGTAACATTCCTTGACTAGCAATCGCATCATGAATTTGCAGGCATAGGTGATTGCATCTAGAGAGAGGTCCCGTTCCCTCATCATGCTCTCCTAGTAGTCTATGCTTGACTTGTGTATATAATATTGCATTTGTGAGCACACTGCATTTGGCGTAGACACAAATTGTGCTGACTTGGTACAAATCGTTCTTCTAAGCACAGTCTTTTAGTCCGGGCAAAAAAGAAAACTTGTTGCTTTGACAGATCTCTTTTATCGTTGTCAATGTTGCATGCAGGAAAATAACAACATCAAGGCACCAACCATGCAGCTTCCGATGGAAGTGTGTGCGTAGCTCTTCTTACATGCTAGTGCAACCCAATTACTTCTTCTAAATACACAAGGGTGCAACTCTTTTTTTGAACTGCGATCTGTGCACCAACTTCCATCTACCTTTATCAACTATGGGATGGATATGATGTGGGAAAATCAACCTGTTGGTGGCAAAAAAATAGCATTGCTGCAAGGCTGCCTCCATTGACCTAACTCAAGTGCAGTGATTAGCATTCAGCCTCAAATATGTCAACTACTTTCTCTCACTTCCGGTCGACACCAAAGTCAACATCTAGCAAGTGGTATTGTTCCTATGAGTTTGGAAGTTCTCTTCTTCTTCTTCTTCTTCTTCTTGCCCTTGCAGACATACCAACCCGGATTAAAGATGTATGCTTGTAGCTTTTAAACTCTAAATTTGATTAGGTGGTAGGTTGATGATGTGTAAATGAAAATTGAACGGTGATATATTAGCATGATGTAAATATGGTGACGAAGTTTACAGGTTCTCAACAAAGACCCACCAGGATTATTGAGTGGGAGCTTGTTTGGGCCGGTAGAATCAAATAGTGTGTGTGTGTGTGTGTGTGTGTGTGTGTGTGTGTGTGTGTGTTTGTGTGTGTGTGTGTGTAGGTAAGATGTGTTGGGATCGGAGAGCACACACACAGAGAGCCAACACGAAGAAGGAGATAGACACAGTGTGTGGTGTGGCGGTACTCACACTACAATGTGTAGTTATGAGTATAGTTCTTATGAATGAGTAAATGAATGGATGTACATGGGCAGCTGAACAACGGGCAGCCGGGCACATGGGCCTTTAACCCAACAATCTCCCACTTAAAGGCAGTGTGCCTTTAAAGTGGCCAAAGTACAGCAAAAGAAGTCAAGCCATACCCATCAGCGATCTGCAGTGTGCAAACCGCTGTGAGGCTAACGACTTCGTGAGTAGATCAGCAGGGTTATCGTCAGTGTGTACCTTGAAAAGCTCTATGCGCTTGTCCTCTAGCACCTCTCGTATGAAGTGATACCTCACCTCAATGTGCTTTGTCTTCGCATGGAAGACAGGATTCCGTGCCAATGCTATGGCACTCTGGCTATCACAATGTAGAATCGGAGCATCACAAGCCATACCAAGATCTCCCACTAGTCGTGAGAGCCATACGGCCTCCTTGGCAGCCTCAGTGGCAGCCATATATTTAGCCTCTGTAGTGCTCAAAGCAACGCATGGCTGTAAACGTGATGCCCACGAAACCGGTCCACCTGCAACTGTGAACACTAGCCGCTAGTAGACTTCCTCGAGTCCATTGACCCTGCATAGTCTGAATCTGTATATCCGCAAACAGACATATCCTTCTCACCATAACATAGGGACAACTCTGAAGTCCCTCTCAAGTATCTGAGAATACCTCTCACTGCATCCCAATGACGCTTGCCCGGGTTAGAAATGTACCTGCTAACCACACCAACTGCATGAGCAAGATCTGGACGCGTAGCCACCATGGCATACATCAAGGAACCAACAGCTGACGCATAGGGAATCTGAGACATCTCTGTAGTCTCCAAATCTGTCTGAGGGCAGTCATCATGGCTGAGTTTTACATATGGAGGCAACGGGGTACTAATGGCCTTCCCCCCTTCCATATGAAAACGCTCAAGCACCCTGTCAATGTACTCTTTCTGACTAAGAAAGAGCATCTTGCGAGAACGATCACGAGTGATCCGCATACCCAAAATATGACTGGCATCCCCAAGATCCTTCATGGAAAAGGTCTCATGTAGCCTATGTTTCAAGGCATCCACATCAGAAATACACTTCCCTGCGATCAGCATGTCATCCACATACAAAACCAAAACAATAAGACTACCATCTGCAGCCTTGCGAGTATAGAGGCATGGGTCCTCATAACTGCGTACATAACCCAATGAACTCATGAATGCATCAAACTTACGATACCATTCACGAGATGATTGCTTCAGCCCATACAAGGTCTTAAGAAGCCGGCATACCATCTTCTTTGAACCATGAATAACAAACCCACTTGGTTGCTCCATGTACAAATCCTCGTGCAAGTCCGGATGTAAGAAAGCTGTCTTTACATCCATTTGCTTCAACTCCATGTCTTCTGTAGCTACCAAGGCAAACAACATACGCAAAGTAGACATCTTCACCACTGGGGAGAAGATCTCATCAAAATCAATGCCCTTCTGTTGCTTGAATCCTTTAGCCACAAGCCTTGCTTTGTACCTAGGCTTTGCATCCATTGAACACAATTTTATCTTGTAAACCCACTTGCATGGTAGTGCCTTCTTACCCTTTGGCAAAGGAGTAAGCTCCCACGTTTTATTTTGGATCAACGAATCCATCTCTGACTGCATAGCCTGCTCCCACTTGAGCTTGTCAACACTAGACATGGCCTCATCATAACATGATGGCTCCCCGCAATCAGTCAACAATACATAATCCATAGAAGGCACAAAACGCTGAGGCTGTCTTGCACGCCGCTCTGAACGCCTCAAAGACTGTGCAGGAGGTGCATCTGGCTGTCCCACATCTACATGATCTCCCAACAAGGGCTGATCTCCCACTTGAGGGTCAATGGGCTGCCCACGAGCAGCCATGGGACCATCATACCGATGACCATCCTCCTCAAATATCACACGCCGAACCTCAACCGTTCGCGGTGATGCTCTATACATAGAGTCCTCATGAAAAACAACATCATGGCTGCGCACAATCTTCCTGTCAATAGGATCCCACAATCGATAACCCATCTCACCAGAGCTACCATAACCCAAGAAGATACATCTCTTGCTCTTTGGATCCAATTTGCTGCGTTTTGCCTTAGGTACATGTACATAAGCTTCACAGCCAAAAACACGAAGGTGACCATACGAAGGTGGCAAACCTGTCCATACCTCTTCAGGCACTTTGAAGCCCAAAGGAACACTAGGTGAACGATTTATCAAATGCACAGAAGTGGCAACAGCTTCAGCCCAAAATCCATTTGACAAACCAGCCATAGAAAGCATACTACGGACTTTTTCCTGTATAGTCCTGTTCATGCGCTCTGCCACACCATTTTGAGGAGGTGTATAGGGAGCACTAAGCTCGCGCCGTATACCCTTCTCAACACATAATGTCGTGAAAGCATGAGACATAAATTCACCCCCATTGTCCGTACGTAAGCACTTCAACTTACAACCTGATTGGTTCTCAACAAGAGCCAACCATTGCTTAAATATATCAAACACCATATCCTTCTTACGAATGGGGTATGCCCATACCTTCCTGCTAGCATCATCAATGAACGTAACAAAGTACATAGCACCTCCAAGAGAAGCATTGGGCATCGGCCCACATACATCACTATGCACCAAAGCTAGCTTTTCCAAAGATCTGTGTGGAACACTTTTCTTATGAGAAGACCGAGCATGTCGACCATAAAGGCAATGCTCACAAAACTCAAAACCACCAAAATCTGAAACGGGAATGTAATCCGCACGTGCCAACAACTTCAAACCTTTTAGTGACATATGCCCCAAACGCTGATGCCATAAAGAAGCAGGAGGTTGCTCAGTGATCCCCACAATGTGATCAGCCACACTAGCTACACAAAGGGAATACAACGTATTCCTCTTAGCACCTTTAACCAAAACAAGGCTGCCCTTAGTGATCTTCCAACCTCCATCACCAAAAGATACATTGAAACCAAGTGAATCCAACTGACCCACACTAATCAAGCTTTTTGCAAGAGCCGGCACATGACGCACACGCTGCAAGACAAACGTAGTAGAGTTTGGCATAGCCAAATGAATATCCCCAATGCCATGAATCTGCATAGAACGCCCATCGGCAATCCTGACAGTACCTGTGCTCGAAGCATCGTAGTCATGAAACCACGACCTATGAGGCGTAATGTGAAAAGAAGCACCACTGTCAATGACCCAATCCATAGGCATACTACGCTCATGAGTGAGAAGAAAAGCGTCATCAAAATAGGATGCAAGCAACACATCACCAAGCTCTTCACTAGTAGCACTAGTCGGAGCACATACATGGTCATCTTGAGAGCTACACTCTCCCTGTGTTGCATTTAACTCCTCAATCTTGACATTGGATTTAGGCTTGTCCTTAGCATCATGGTCTTTCTTCTTACCATCTCCATTTTCCCTTTTCCACTTGTAACAATCCTTTTTGAAATGGCCTTTTCTACCACAATGAAAACATTCCACATCCTTTTTACTTGTGCCTGCACGGGACTTGCTTCTAGATTTACCCCTGTTGGACTTATACTTGTCCATAGTCCTGCCTCTGACAACCATTGCACTAGAAGACTTACTACCTGCATTATTCTTTCGATTAATCTCTTCCGTGAGAAGACTAGACTCCACATTAGTACTTGTCAACTCATTCGCAGGAACCGAGTTACTTATGGCTGTCCTAAATGTGTCCCATGACTCAGGCAACGTGACAAGTAAAAACATAGCTTTTACATTTTCCTCAAACGTAATTTCCTGCGTAGCAAGTTGGCTGAAAATTGTATTGAACTCATTCAAATGCGCATTCATGGAAGCACCTTCCTCCATTCGCAAATCAATAAGCTTTTTAATCCAATACACCATAGAAGCAGCCGAATGCTTATCATACATATCGCAAATCCGCTGCCATAGCTCATAAGCTCCACCCTGTGCATCTTTCACATTGTAATAAACAGACTTTGAAAGGGAAAGCCTAATGGTAGACCTGCACATCTCATCCAACTCCTCCCAATCATCCCTCTCCATGTTCTCTGGCTTAACTCCCTGCAACTTTAGAGGTCGAATCTGTTTCTTCTGCACCAAGACATCCCAAATCTGATCTTTCCAATATGAGAAGTTAGCACCATCCAACTTCTCAATATTGAAAACTGTGTCCTCTTTAGTGCCCATTACAACAAGAATGCAACAATGAGAAAGCTGTAACCAACCAACAAACTGCCACAACAAAGTAGTGTTGCAAATCTGACAACACCTGCTGCTCAATCAAAGAGCAAACGCATAGAGTATAAATTAGCCCATAATATGGTCAAAAAACGTACGTAGAAATCCACAAACAAATGCATAAACCCGTGACACCTGTAACTCAACCGGCCTAAGCAAACTGTGCCACAAAATGCATCAACAATGAGCTGTCATAGAGGCATAAACATACTCCATGTCTGAATAACCACAATAGAGACATAAGCTGACCAAGCTTACACAAATCCGTGAGCATAAATGGATCCAAGTGAGCATATAACCAATGCACAAGCTCAACGAAGTCCAATCTCTACTGTCAACCAAGTACCTATCCGTACTCAAACCGCAACACTGCAAGCAAGAGCAAACCCGCTCTATGTATAAGTGAACCAAATCTCCACAATATCATGCATAAAGAGTGTCTGTCAAACTGCCATATCCACATCCATCAACATACATAGATGATGTAAACCTGTAGCTCAAGAACACGCATAAACAGACTGCCGAGAAGAGTAGAAGCTCCCACTCAAACCACAACCATATACATGGCTGTCCCACAGTCAAAATACATGTTTTGTAACCACAGAAGAGACCTGTATCCAAAGCTCCCTGTAACCTGTAACCTGTAACCTATACCCGTACTTGTACCTGTACCTGTACCTGTAGTCGAAGAAGACAATGTCGCCAAAACTCCCACTCTTTCTGTGTGTATGAGGCCACTCCAAGAAGAGGCTACACACTCTCAAATGAGCTGTGGGCTCACGTAAGTGGAAGACACTACAACAATGGCACCTGTAATGGCTATGGAAGCTCTGGCAGCAGAAAACTACCAAAGAGAGCTGAAAAACGCAGCTCCTAGTCTGTAGCTCGGATGGGATTTCTGATGGCACGAATGGCTCCGAAAGGGGGGTTAAACACCAGGACACCTGTTGAAAATACTCGCGGAGTGCTGAACCTTCCAATGCCAAGCTCAGAAAAACCTTCTGCTCTTTAGAAATGCGCGCGTGCGCGAAACCAAAAAACGGCAATGAAACAGCAGCAAGTTTCAACACACTCAACAATGATGATGAAGCTCTCAATGCTCTCACTACCAAGCTCTGATACCACTTGTTGGGATCGGAGAGCACACACACAGAGAGCCAACACGAAGAAGGAGATAGACACAGTGTGTGGTGGGGCGGTACTCACACTACAATGTGTAGTTATGAGTATAGTTATTATGAATGAGTAAATGAATGGCTGTACATGGGCGGCTGAACAACGGGCTGCCGGGCACACGGGCCTTTAACCCAACAAGATGTTGTCTCGTGGAGTGTGTTGATTGCAAATATGTTGAACATGGATGTGGCAAGCTATTTTAACTCTCTGTCTGTGCTCGAGGTTTTGACTATGGTTGCGCTGCTTTGCTTTAAATTCTGGCCTTAGCTTTGATTTTCGAAAGACTTGTGCTTTTATTTCAGCATCAACGCCCTATTCAAATAGATGGTGCGATGTCGATAAAAAAAGTTGTTGTTGATTTTGTCGTTGAAAGATGGAGACATGGAGCAAGGAGATATAGACTGCTACCCTATTCCTCGAAACATGTCCAAGATCCAACAGTTCGCGGCTTTGACCCACACAGGGCACTCCAAGAAACAGTCCACGAAGGGACGATCTGCACTGCTGACCTTTCTAATATGAGCACGGAGACCTGTTGTTGTGAACCACGTGACCTACTCTCTACAAGAACCGTGTAGGTCCCCGAAATTTGATTATTTGTTGGAGCGTCGATGCGATGCTTTCTTACTACGTTAGCATATACCTAGCTCCATTCAAAATTTTGATAGATACCCTTAGCGGGCTGTGGAGTGTGATGCTTACTCAATATCAAGGAGTTCAACTCTCGCACACATCTGCACCTCAAGCAGTCCGTCCCTCTGCTCAGAAAGAGTGGCATCGACCACAAGGAACTTTAATCCGATTCCTATAGAAGAAAAGTAGCTCTTTTGCTAGTTAGAAATAGCTAAATTAGGCTTCTTAATTTATAAATCTTTTTAACAGATATTGTGACGCACTAACTAGTTATTCTCACATCCTATAATCTATTTTTTCTATATAGCAATCCTACCTTATAATTTTTCTATATAGAAGTCCTACCTTATATTTTTTCTATATAGCAATCCTACCTTATATTTTTTCTATATAGAAGTCCTATTTGTACATTTTATCTACATAGCAATTCTATTTCTACATTTTTGCTATATAGCACTTATTCGGCACCCTGCTAGCTGGTCTTGATCTCATTAGGTAGGATCTTTCTAGATTCTGCTCCAATCCTCAACCAACCGTTGAACCAGCTACGTAACCAACTGACCTAAGGAGCTTCAGTGAGTGCTAGTGCACCTGCATTTATATTAAAAAAAATCATCTCTTGCACTATTTGATGCCCACCTTCTCAACATGCTGGTTGACACCTCCTGCAATGCTGGCACTTACCTCTGCCCAACACCTTGCACACCTTCCATGCCCGACACCTCCTACAGCTCTTTGGGTCACTCGCATCAACTAGGATTCTCTTTTTTTAAAACTATTTTTAGAGGATATCTAGTCTACTACTGATGCATTTTTGGAATAAAATTTAGCTCGTACCCCCTACTACTACTAGCTCCTCAATATTATATTCATTCATTCTTGCGATGCCTCCCTCCTCGAGATCCGTTCCGAATGCTACCCGCCTCGACCCGAGATCTCTGTCATGGCTCTCATCCCTACAAAGGTAGGATACGGAGGGGTCGAACCCAAGCAAGCTGCGTTCATCAGTTATAGCCGCTAACATAGCCAAACCAACATCGACTAGATGTTGTCCAACGCAGCAACTCTTAGATATAAAAAAGATGATTGCCTACAGTTGCCGGCTTCCCTTCGCGCGGCTGTCGCTGCCCTTGCCGAGGTCTCAATCGCCATCTCCCCTCGCTACTCCTCGACCCTGTGCCTGCGCTGGCTTCTCTCTACTCAGTCGCTCAAGCTTTACTTCTCCTCTGCTCTCTGCCTACTTCGACGGGAGACAGTGGGTCTGGCTTGATTCGAATTTTTTATCATTTTTCCCAGCCGTACTCTTACCCGCTCGCTCTTTCTAGAAAATATTCATGTTATTTCTTAGGATATTTTCTTTTTTAGGTTAGCAAAGAATACTGTAAGGGTTAGGCAACGTTATCAATGGCATTTTTTGGGATGTAGTATGTTGTAAACGCCTCCTCAATGACCACACCACATGCTCCGATGACTTCCCTAGTAGTCACTTCGATTCATTCTCACCTTTGTCTCTTGGTGAAATGCAACCACCATCCTCTTTTTGATGCCTACATTTTGTGCTTCAGCCGCACATACCTTAAAATCCGTGGCACATCCATCTACCACTCCTAGTGTTGAAGCACCTACCTACGTTGCTTGAAGTTTTCGTTGTTGGGGAGGCCCCAATGTGGGCCTCATACTACACAACCTGGAGAAACTGACTTAAAATTTTGTCCTTTTCCTCACTGTTTTGGTTTATCACGACTTCACCTTGACTGTGCAACACCTCGTACCATGCCTCCTCTCTTTTTTTTGTCCGGCAATGGCTCCCCCTCACTCTACCAACAATCCCCTCCTCAACCACAATCGGTGACTTTCCAACTTCACCATTGTCCTTGCATAAATCTTACTAGGGCTAAAACCATCCAATTCTACTATTCTTGGCTTATTTTGTATCTGTTTTGAATAAAAATTAATTTTGGATACCTACTCACGCGTCTTTAAAAAAATCCATTAATTGAAAGTTTTGAATGAATTTCATAATTACATACTTCAATTTGCCCTCATGAACTTGTGCCCTTTGTCCCTTGTTGTCTCTTCCTCGTCTCCTCTTGCCATCTCCCCCCTACTTCCATCATTCAAAACACCCCCCCCCCCCCCCCCCCCCCCCAAGTCTCTCCTCCCCTATTTTTTGCGTGCTTTCTTTATAGAGAAAGGCATTCCCTTTGCATATAATGAAAACAACCTCTATGTTCAACACCCATCCCTTCTCATATGATGAAAGCAACCTCTATGTTCAACACGAATGTGTGTGTGTGTGTGTGTGTGTGTGTGAGAGAGAGAGAGAGAGAGAGAGAGATTCGCATGATCAGTGACATGCTACGCACAAATAGAGAGACGAGAGTCACATGAAAAAGGATCACCCATCTTAATTTTAATGTGTGGAAGTTAAAATGACTTGGGACCACCTATTGTGATCTAAGCTGGAGGCCATGCACACGCCGCATTCCCCATCCTTCCATCGCTCTGTGCCCATCGGCTTGCAGCCTGCGCAATGCGCGCTATTGCTCCCTTCCCCGGACACCCATCCCTTCCCTCAGTATGCTCGTCGTGCTGCATTGGATGTCTCCTCAGCAGCGCCACAGCTTGGCCTCAGTATGAGGCGGCACAGCTTGCCCTACCCACAAGAGACACTCCATTCGATGTCTCCTCAGCAACGCCGCAGCTTGGCCTATCCACAGGAGCCGCGAGAGAGACAGACATAGATATATATATATATATATATATATATATATATATATATATATATATATATATATATATATATATATATATAGAGAGAGAGAGAGAGAGAGAGAGAGAGAGAGAGAGAGAGAGAGAGAGCAGCCCTTCGCCACACCATTGCCTACGCACAGGAGCCGCAAGAGACAGAGAGACAGACTGTTCTGTGCCTCTCTCCCTCTTTCTGGCTCACCTGCACCCGCGCGACTGCGTCACCGCCTTCAGAGCAAACAAGATAGTCGCCTTGGATAAAAACTTTCTCTCTCTCTCTCTCTCTCTCTCTCTCTCTCTCTCCACCTCCTCTTTTCCTTCAAAGCCTCAAGAGCATCTACTAAGATTCCCTTTAATTCACCCAGAAAAAGTCATTTGGGGACTTATTGGGTCCGTTAATTAATTTGAAGGGAAGATTCTCTTCGGAATTAAAATGGACGAAAGTCCCATCATGCCACGTCATCCCCTTCCCCTCCCACTGGTGACCATCGCACGAGCCTGCCACTGTGCATCCAGGCGAGCATCAAGCCATCGCCACGAGGAGGCAGCAATGTGCGCATGGTCGTGCGCATCCTCTCTCTCTCTGCCTTCACCGTTAGCTGTTCCACACAGCTCCTCCCCTCTGTGCAGCCTTGCTTCCACCGCCACCTGCACTTGCCTTGCCCTCTCCATTGACGAGATCGCATCCCACACACCAAGGCATTGCACAGGCAGAGAGAGAGAGAGAGAGAGAGAGAGAGAGAGAGAGAGAGAGAGAGAGAGAGAGAGAGAGAGAGATTCCCTGCCTGATCTCACTGGCAACCCTATCATCTGCTCCCCTCGGCGCACTCTCTGCATGCTCTCGATGAATCCCCCCTTGGTTTCTCCGAGCCTCAGACATGTCGGATCTGTGACTGGTTTTACCGTCAGCAGGGCAAGAGAAATATCTCCAAACTAGAGAGAGATAAAGTGACACACGTCAAAAGGGGAGAGAGAGAGAGAGAGAGAGAGGAAGAAGAAGAAGAAGAAGAGAATTTTAACGTCGTAGGAAACTATCCCAATAGACCTTAAAGATCTATCCGATGGGTATCTACCACAACCTTTTCACCTGGAAAATAACGCCTTCATCTGATTTTCCTTGCCCTTTTCTTTTGCCAGCTCCCCTTTTTTCACCTCAAACAAAGTGAGAATCTCCTTTTATTCCACTTAATTCGACCCCAAAAAAGATTAGCAGGACATACTTTTCTTGATCAAAGAAAAAAAACATTGGATTATGTAGAATACTAAGGTTCTTGTTATTTTTAGCTCTTCTTACATGAGCCAATTTCTTTGATGCGTTATTTAAATCAACCTAGAATGTAGGGATTTGACTAAATTATTATATTATTTGGTAACAAATTTTCAGATAGGAGCACGAGTTGACAAAGAGGACTTCTTTGAACATTCTTTGCATATATCTAAATCAATATTAGTAAAGTACAATCCACACCCAAGAGTAAGTACACCCAAAGTCGTTAGGATACTTTACGTTTGAGAGGGGTAAGCTTTCACCAGGACTAAGTAACAGCCATATTTAAGAGGGGGACGCAATGGGATCAAAGGCGGAGAAGCTCATGCGTGAAAGTAGAGGAGATCGCAGTCGCAATAGTCAACTCAAAAACTAAACCTAATCGGATAGTAAACCTAGACAGACTGGAAAATGCATATCACCTCACAATATAAGGCCATAAAAATGCCTAGTCATACATGATGCGTGCGTGGGTGAGGTGGTTAGCCCATGCAACCCTCAACATGGATTGCGAGGCCACCGGTTCAAAACCCAACAACACGCCTCGTTTTTTTCGTTGGCTGAATCTACTATGCCTTGTATTTTGTGCGATCGTGTTTAGTGCGCCTCGAGATCCCGCCCTTCAACCCGAACCGTCAATCCCATTACTCCACCCCGCATTTAATATGGGTATCACTTAGTCCCAAGGGTAAGCTTTTCACATATAGAAGCATTTTTTTCAAGCATCAAATCCTTGCACTTGACCTGCATAACCACATAGATCCACATAGATCATACACATCCTTAACCCCCTTGCCTACACTAGGTCTTCATAGTTGCCCGGCATTCTAGTATACACCAATAAGCACCTTTGACCTTGCTTTCTATGTTTTCTGGTATCAACACTCTTTGGCTGCACGAATGTCTTAGAGCTAGACAAGGTGGAACCAAACGTAAAATACTGTACGTATTCGGTACGTAAGGTACGCAGTCATGTATGGATTGAGGTTTAAGGTACGTAAAAATACGCACTATTGGTAAAAAACCCTTAAAAATTAGGAAAAACATTTGAAATTTCACAAAAGAAGCCCACAAATATATAAACTATCAATCTATATGGCTAAATGAAAAGGCCTACCTGCATTAAACATCAATCAAGTGACCTACCATGGTCCATATACGTATTACGAACATGGGACACAATACCCAATTTCAGTAATAGTATGACAGACTCGATACCATAATCTCAAAAGCAACCTAGCATTGTAAGGTAAGAGACAATGTACATCAATGATCATACAAGGGTGAAGATCCAAAGATTGACTAATGATGATTAAAATACTGCAAATACAAAACTCAACACTACAATCATCCTGGCATGAAAATGGCATATCAATCATGACCAATGAGAATGACATAGCAATCATGACCAATGTCTTATGCCAACTACAAAAGCTCATAAACTAGCAAGGTGCAAATGCCAAAAGTTAAAACTAATACATAGCATGAATAATACTAGAAAAAACCCAATGGAGTCCTCAGTCAAGAGACTCAAGTCTCTCTCTCCCAAGACAACTAGCTTAGAACTCATCATCGGATGAAGATGAGCTCTCTGCAGAGGAGAGAATGTCTCCATGTGACAAGACATTGCCCTCGTCGTCGTACTCTGGCTCCACAACCATAGACACCTGTGGCTGCTCTGCAACATCCTCAAGATCCTCCTCCTCTGTGGCGTGAATGAGACGAACCGCCTCATTTGCACGTACTTGTGCTTTGCGGACAGGAAGCTTTCCTTTGCGAATGCTCTCACGTCGTGCAATATCTGGATCTAGAGCTCGCTCTTGGAGTGGAATGTTGTATGCCCGTGCTCGCGATCTGATCACTCGTCGATCCACACTCTCCAACTCTCTATGAAGTAGTCGAAGAATCTCCTCCTGCTCATCTCTCGTCTGCTGCTCAATGTTCTCTATAGTGGAATCAGGCACCATCTTAACACTAGGTTGGTAATGGGACACTTTTATGTCCTAGGACACTTTTATGTCCTGTGAAGTGACCATTTTCCTTGAATTATGTCAAGAGTTTCAAAATGGATTTTGAGGTGCTATCTATCTAGAAAGTTGTCTCATGAGCTGAAAAAAACTCAACATTTTTTTTGGAATATCAATTCCATCTTTAACATTGTCCTTGCACAACATTTCACAACCTAAACTGTGTGAAAAAACAGGTCCTGTTTTTGGCTTTTTTCAACTTTTTGCAACAATACCACTGTAAAATTCATGTTTGTGAGGTCTATAATGCTAGAGAACTATCTTTAGTAGTCCTCAACATGTCCTGATGCTTCTAGGGAGAAATAAATATTAAAGTTGTAAGTTATGACCAAATTACAAAAATTGTCAAATCCTGTTTTTTAGCCAATTTTAGCTCTTCTATGATTTTTTTGGTGGATTTCATGATATCCAAATTCATCTTTGATTTTCTATGTCGCATATTGTAACATAAAGCTAACATTCCTTGAGTTTTGGGGCACCTAATACCCTATTTTGCATAGTACACAACGATGGTTGATTTTTTCAATTATGGAAGAAAACGAAACATTCTAGTATATCAAGTATAGCTTTTCAATATTGTTAGTTTCTTGTGACAACTACATGTATTTTGTAGGTAGTAACCATATCTAGTCATAAGTATCAAATTTGGCTAGATATTGAATAGTTTCTATGGGATTCTACAACTCATAATGTTCAACCCAGTTTTTTCATGTTTGCTGTATTTAGCACTTCATCTTTGTCCCCAAGATTCCCCTTGGTAAGAGATGTATTATTCTTTTGACATGCTCGATGGCTCCTTATGAACATAAAGGACAATAGGCAACTAAGAAAACATGCATATATTATTTGTATTGAGCGTGGCTATAGAAACTTTGATGATAGGTTTGCAGAATGGTAAAAATTCAACTTTTTTGTACCTATTTATTTTGGCAAAACAAAAAATAGTGAGTGAGAAGCAATCATATGTTCTGATCACCAACCCATTGAAGTTAACTAGGGAATTTATCTCAAGTCCTACAAAAATCCCTAATCTTATTTTTATGCAACAAAACGTAAGAAATGACTGTTTTGATGAAAATTCACTGGTCCATCAACTTTGGAGGCTTGGTGTGACCAAAAGATGAGAAATTTTACAAGTTTCTTATTTTTTCCATGTTTAGTAGGCCTTGAACTATAACCTCATGAAAGGAATTTACAAAATGAGTGGATCTACTATGGTTTTGGAGGTTTTTTTCAAAACCCTGAAAGGACACTTTTATGTCCTGTTAGGTTACCAACCTAGTGTTAACCTGCGTGGGATCTACCTGCTCATAGAAAAAACCGAACGTACGTTACAAAGAGTTCGATCATATCATCATAAGTAAAATCGACGAGTTAACAAAACCACATATTTAATATTACCTGCTTTGGTGTCCCCAAAGCATGGTAGGCTCGCACAAGCTTCATGTTGGCTCTACAGTAAACCAACCTCTCTAGTTGCGCAGTGCTTAGCCTATTGCGTATTTTGGTGTGGATCAATGAGTAGGCACTCCAGTTGCGCTCACAAGCACCCGTAGAGCAATCCTTCAATTGGGAAATTACAATGATTTAGGGTTTAGTATTTACCTGCAAAAGTGGCAATGGTTTAGGTTTCGTATTTACCTGCGAAAGTAGGCGTAATGCAAGATCCGTAAGCTTGGGAAGACCCTGTCTCCCATAGCTCTGCCACCAAGTCAAAGGAAACTTGGTGGCCTCCTGTCTCAGTGCCACAGGCCGCACAAAGGAAGGACCTAAGCTGTTGATGAAGCTCGTCATCTCAGCATCAATCTCCAGTTGTGTGTCCTCATCATACCTCAACGAGATGTATGAATCGCGTAGTGCAAGCAAATCTCTATCATGGAATAGTTCTGGCTTTTTGTAGAGAGGATGGAGACATGCAGCCATTCCATGTATAGGACGGCTCATGAACGTCCACCGACTCTCCACAATAGCCAGTATGTCATCTCGTCTGCAAACATCCATAAAAAAAGAAGCATCTCAGTGTAGCAAGTCCGAGCTATCTAAAAAAAAACAATTGCCAAAAATTGTCAATGATGCAATCAAGGAAACATACCGCTGCTGAGACAAAGAAGGACACTCTCTAATGTGGCTCTTCCTCTGCAAGAATAGATGGTAAACCAGCCCTAGTGTGGACCCCTCCATATCCGTGACACGCAGCAACACGTGAACAGGCTGCAAAGCCACTGTGAGAGACTGCACCTCTGTCCAAAAGCTCTCATCAAGAACACGCCTCTGGATGTACTTAGTGTTCTCCTGCTGGGAATTGTGCATGTCTCTCCATTTGGGATCCACCACTGTTTGCATCAGGGAATCCCTTAGCTTGAAGAGCCTATGGAGCACCAAATACATATAGGAAAACCTGGTTTTTGAAGGCCGTACCATATCCAACTGGCTGTGGCTCCTAAAGATGGTAAGTACTTGGTGCTTCTTGCGGAAGAAAGTGGTGATCTTTGTTGCATCAAACACAATAGGCAGCACCCAAGGGAGTTTCCCTATCCCCTCCATGAGTAAATCAAGGCAATGTGCAGCACAGGGGGTCCAAACTATCGATGGAAACTCTGCTGAAATCAAGTCACCCATTGCTTTGCAATTTGATGCATTATCAGTGACAACCTGTACCACATTCTCTGCGCCAACGTCTCTAATGGCCTGCCGAATGTGCGTGTAAATGAACTGACTTGTGATATGTTCCCCTGCCTTCCCTGCATCCACGGCTCGCAAAAAATATGTGCCAAGGCAAGATGACACAAGAATGTTGATGATGTGTCGTCGACGTATGTCACTCCAACCATCTGAAATGATTGTGCACCCAAATTGTTTCCATCCTGCCTTCACTGGAACCAAAGCCCTGTCAATCAAAGCCTTTTGCTCATCAAGCATTGTCGTGCGCATTTTCTTGTACTCTAAGCCAGTCCATGTATCTGTGGGACCAACCTGAGCAATAGCCTTCACCATCCTTTTCCATTGGTCAGTCCTCAATACATTGAAGGAGATGTTGCACTCAATAAGAGTGCGAGCAATCTCCATCTCCGCCACCTTTTGTCGCTCCTTGATCCAAGATTGAGTATGTGCTTAGGCCCTGTGACATCCTCCGTATCATTAACATCCTCAGAAAACACATCCTCAACATCTTGCATGACACGAGCCCTCTTCCTGTTAGACTGAGCCTGTGCACTAGGTTCACTACTTCCCACCGTTTGATCTTGAGTGTCCGTCTCCCCAAGGTCTCCGAGAAGGGCATCATGAAGAGCATCTTGTGTAGATTGTTTTCCCCTGCCTTTGTTTACTCCTGCCATTGCAGGAAATTTTTCTGCAATCAGTTGATCTTTTACAGCAGGCGGCACCTTCTTGCATGCTCCACAATTGGCTGTACATCCTATTGTCGTCAAGTGTCTGACGACACGAGTGACCGTACTGGTCTTCTGCATCCCACAATACTTGCATTGCCAACGTCGTGTACCTGATCCGGATTGCCCTGGAGTCTTCACAATCTCAATGACATTAGTGTGAATGTTCCAGAGGGGGTTGGCTTCGCGAGGCATGGTGTTTTCTTTGCAAGAAAGGCGCTCACAGACCTGCTGTGCAACTTTTACAGAAGCGCACACTCTCTGTAAAGAGCTTTACTGAAAAAATAAAACGCTACCCTATCGCTGCAACGGACGCCACACGCGCTGGCCAAATTTTTTAAAAAAAACATACTGCACCGTACGGATGCAATCCGTACGGTACGGATCCGTACTGTACGGACGTACCATACGGATTGCATCCATACGTACGTACGGTACTACCTTGGTCAGCTAGAAGAGACTTACTAAAGCCCAAAGCTAGCAAAACTATGATAATGCACCACAATCTTTTGACAACCCAATAAGTCCCTCAACCGATTTTTGCATTTCTTTTCATAGGAATCTCAGGAGATGCTTTGAGGGAAAAGGGGGAGAAGGTGGCACGTGTAGACCTGGAGCCAAAGCCTGCATAACCAACTCAATTTCGGGTACTTTGAAAAATTTGAAGGGCATTTTGGAAGAGGGGAAAGTGCAGGACGCCACGCGGCCGAGAGATAAGAAGAGAGAGGAGGGGAAGATTTTTTAGAAAGACAAGCTCTCTCTTTTTGCTTTTTCTGCAGGAATGCAGTGGGACGCCGGGGGGGGCATGGCATGGTTTGTGGTGAGGATGGAGGTCGCACAAGGAAGCAAGGGGAGGTATGTGCAAGGCTGGGGAAGGTGATGGCACAGGGCTCTCGAGCACGATGATGAGCATCACGACAATTTTCTCCTTTCTCTGAAGGTGCACAGATGACACTCGAGACAGTAGATTGCAAGAAGCTACAACGCAGGGAAATGTCTCTCTCTCTCTCTCTCTCTCTCTCTCTCTCTCGTTTTGCGGAAGAGATGCGCACCACGGAAGTGCTGCTTGACCTCGCAATGCAAGCAAGATGAGGTCAGATTAATGGCAGTCAACGCAAGGTGAGCAAGGTGGGTGGATGAAAGCAATGAGCAGGTAAGAGACGAGGCGGTTGCAGTGGTTTAAAAAGGCAGTACCTTCCACATTTAAAACTGAGGAGGTCGCAAATTAGCTGCTTGAAGGGCAAGGTGGGCAACGAGAGTCGAAGAAGGTACAAAGGAGCGACTGTCCGCGAGGAGTGGGTGACTGAGGGTACAGACCCTGCGTGGGAACAGGGAGACAAGGGGACCTTTGATTTTGCAATTGTTGGGGCGAAGGAATCTTTCAACATAATTAATTAATGATGTGCACGTAGACCCAGTATCCACGTAGACCCATTACCAATTTATAATATATGAAACTCCTTCATACATGCATAGGATTACATACTGGCTTTTAATCCAAAAGTAAACATAATAAGTTCAAATCTACCAAAGTTTCCAAATACATAGATAGACCTTAAACTCGTTTTAATCAAGTCAAGACTTTTATAGGGTTGGCACGTTTCAAGTAGGTCCAACCAATTTCACTTTTGGGTTGAATTAGAGGGTATCTTTGAAGATACCCTCTTTGACATGAAGATTAAGGCAAAGATCTCACGCGTGGATGGGTGGGAGAGAGAGAGAGAGAGAGAGAGAGAGAGAGAGAGATGATAGGTGGGAGGGCGAAGACACACAGAGAAAAAGAGGGGGATATATTTTTTAAAAAGGAAAATTACCAAAATACCTTTTTGATTTTCCTCAAATTTTTAAAATTTTTAAAATATCGCTGTGTTTATTTGGCTGGATTGTTCAATATTTTCTAATTTTTATTCTTTTTTTGCAGTTGAGATCCATTTTGGGGAGCTTACCATGTAATTTGTAGCAAATCACTTGGGAAAAAAAAGGTCTATTCATCTCTAGAGCCTGCATATCCGACTCACATTCTAGTTTTAGCATCTTGTATTGATAAACAATCAGTAGTCTTCTTATGAAAAGCTACAAATTTTTTTATCATCTTTGGAGAAATTTAACCTCGAAGGAGAGCAACCAGGGGCTTTTTTGGAATTTTGAGAAATTTGAAGGGCATTTTGGGAATTTATCACAAAATGTTGGGGGTAGTTTGCAATTTTCACTCGAGTTAGCAGATTGGCGCGTGGAGGACGGAGAGACTGACGTGACTTGGTACGAGGGTGGGATTTTTTGATCCTTCGTCGTGATGATATCTGACAAGCCTGCGGTGCAGATTTTGGACGCAGTGGGAGGGACGCGACGTCTTTGTCGACTGGAGGGGATCCCTTGGTTGGAACCACACGATGCTCTCTCTCTCTCTCTCTCTCTCGTGTTGAGAAGCAGGACGCTGATCTCGAGACCAACCTTCCTCTATTTCTCTTTATCACCCTTGTCTGTGAGCTCCAGGTTTGTGTGTCTATTGTGCTCATCAGGAGTAGCAGAATCTCGCTCTCTCTGGTTTGCTCGGAGGGTACAACCTGCTAGGCATCGAGGGGACTAGGAGGGGGATAAGACTGCGTAGATGCCTATGCACATTTGAGAAGAAAAGTGGGAGATATGGCACCTAGAGGGAAGACGCAAAGAGAGAGAGATGCCAAGTGTCAGAACGAGACGTAGACAGGTCTGGCGCTGAGGCTGCAAGGAGATGGTGGAGTTGCAGCTCTCTCGAGCACACACAGCAGAACAAGGTGAGTGGCGCGTGTGAACAAAGGGTCCAAGCTTTTTGCTTAGACCTTTGGCAGATTCCATGGCATCTCCTCGGGAAATTAATGGGTTTTTGAAGAGTAGACCGAGTAGTAGTCTCTTCTAAAGATTTTTCTAATTCCATCATTAGATATGTCTTCTTAAAATGTAAAACTCAAGACTTGTGAAAGTTTAAAAATAAAAAATTGGACGGAAGAGAAGACTAAGTAAAAAAAGAGCAGAACAATGGGGAAAGAATTGGCTAGAGTCAAGGTGGAAAACGATCGTCAAGAACATTTGGGGCCCTGAATGGCCGGACAGGATGAAGGTCTTCTTATGGAAGGTGCTATGCTGAGCCATGCCAACCGGAGTGAAGATCCTTGCTAGGGAAATTGGTTCAGATAGGTGCTCGCAATATAGAACAGCTTGTGAAGATCTCTCCCACCTGTTCAAGGAATGTCTGACAATATGTGGACTTGCAGGCAAGATTTTCAAATGGGTCCAAAGAACCTGGAAAATAGGATTCTTCAAGAACGATCTCTTCTTGGGAGGGAAGGTGTTTAAGAGTCATACACTGCTCATTACTACAGAAATCGTGAGATATTGCTACTTTGAACACATCTGGAAGTGTAAGGTCTCTACTTTCAAATTTCACACAAGTTCTATTACGCATTTGAATTTTTAACCATCACTCATGATTTAAGATATTCAAGTTCATATGAATCGTAGGTTGAGAAAACCTAGAATTTAAAATTTACGCTACTAAATTCTCACATGCTTAGCTATATGAATCACTAACTAACTTATTGCAAGACTTATTTACTGATTGTAGAAAATTTTTTTACTACTATAAAGTTAATATAAGAGTGTAAAGTTTAACTTAAAAATGTAAAGTATATTATCATTAACACTAGGTTGGTAACCTAAGAGGACATAAAAGTGTCCTTTCAAGGTTTTGAAAAAAACCTCCAAAACCATAGTAGATCCACTCATTTTGTAAAATCCTTTCATGAGGTTATAGTTCAAAGCCTACTACACATGGAAAAAATAAGAAACTTGTAAAGTGTCTCTTCTTTTGGTCACACCAAGCCTCCAAAGTTGATGGACCAGTACATTTTCATCAAAACAGTCATTTCTTACGTTTTGTTGCATAAAAATAAGATTAGGGATTTTTGTAGGACTTGAGTAAATTCCCTAGTTAACTTCAATGGGTTGGTGATCAGAACATAGGATTGCTTCTCACTCACTATTTTTTGTTTTGCCAAAAGAAATAGGTACAAAAAAGTTGAACTTTTACCATTCTGCAAACCTATCATCAAAGTTTCTATAGCCACGCTCAATACAAATAATATATGCATGTTTTCTTAGTTCCCTATTGTCCTTTAGGTTCATAAGGAGCCATGGAGCATGTCAAAAGAATAATACATCTCTTACCAAGGGGAATCTTGGGGACAAAGATGAAGTGCTAAATACAGCAAACATGAAAAAACTGGGTTCAGCATTATGAGTTGTAGAATCCCATAGAAACTATTCAATATCTAGCCAAATTTGATCCTTATGACTAGATATGGTTACTACCTACAAAATGCATGTAGTTGTCACAAGAAACTAACAATATTGAAAAAGCTATACTTGATATACTAGAATGTTTCGTTTTCTTCTATAATTGAAAAAATCAACCATCGTTGTCTACTATGCAAAATAGGGTATTAGGTGTCCCAAAACTCAAGGAATATTAGCTTTATGTTACAATATGCGACATAGAGAATCAAAACTGCATTTGGATATCATGAAAGCCACCAAAAAAATAATAGAAGAGCTAAAATTGGCTAAAAAACAGGATTTGACAATTTTTGTAATTTGGTCATAACTTACAACTTTAACATTTATTTCTCCCTAGAAGCATCAGGACATGTTGAGGACTACTAAAGATAGTTCTCTAGAATTATAGACCTCACAAACATGAATTCTAGAGTGGTATAGTTGCAAAAAGTTGAAAAAAGCCAAAAACAAGACCCGTTTTTTCACATAGTTTAGGTTGTGAAATGTTGTGCAAGGACAAGGTTAAAGATGGAATTGATATTCCAAAAAAATGTCAAGTTTTTTTCAGCTCATGAGACAACTTTCTAGAAAGATAGCACCTCCAAATCCATTTTGAAACTCTTGACATAATTCAAGGAAAATGGTCACTTCCCAGGACATAAAAGTGTCCCATTACCAACCTAGTGTTAAGGAAATAAATAAAATAATTATAAAGACAAAAGAGTACACAAGGATGACAAATGAAGGCACATGGACTCACCTGGACTCACATAGGAGGGGACAAAGTGGGACACACTGTCACATGAAAAGGAGAGGCTAGTCTTGACTAATCTTAATGAAGGGAGGCTGTGTGGCCTTATCTTTTGATGATAATGACAAAGTGGTCAAGCTGATGGGTACCACAAGGGTACCAAAAACGCGGGTATGATTTTTGAGGGAAAAAAAACAAAAAAACAAAAAATATTTTTTTTTTAAAATTTAAAAAAATTATTTTTTTTGAAAAAATAATTGGACGTTTTCTTTTCTGCTATAAATAGAGCATCCATGCTTACACTTTAGACATAGAGATTGCCTCTATAACGCTCACGAAGTGATGCCACTTCTCTTAGAGAGAAGGCGTCCACAAACCACTAAGAGAGCAAAAACTCTAGTGGACTAATAAGGTGTGTATTAATTAAGCATTCAATTAACTTTAGGAATGAACACCATTTTAGATGAAATGGGAAAATCCCACAACTTTGGGACTAATTTCAACGCCTCTGGATTCCTATTTCCCATTAAATTTGGAAAAATTTCATTTAATTTGGGAATGTGACAAAGAGATAGATTCTCAAGAAAATGGTGGTGTTGAGAAACACCTTTCAAAATTTTTATTTTTCTATGGGTGTTTCAAAACACTTCATAAAAGAGATAGACTCTCAAGAAAATGGTGGTGTTGAGAAACACCTTTTAAAATTTTTATTTTTATGTGGGTGTTTCAAAACACTTCATAAAAGAGATAGATTCCCAAGAAAATGGTGGTGTTGAGAAACACCTTTTAGAATTTTTATTTTTATGTGGGTGTTTAAAAATACTTCATAAAATCATACATAAGCTGGGGAAATAAAACAATGAGCAAGATATGAAATGCTATTCAATTTCTCCTATTAAGCTAGCCTGTGCCTTCTCCATGACATTTGATTGGATCTTGATTGTTTCCGCAATTCTTCCAGCCCTTGGAGTCCATGACCATACAATTGTATCAACACACTCCCAGTGCTTTGGGTCAGCAAGATTGCAGCACCAACTCTTTTTCCAACAATCCTCATACTGTTCTTGGATTGTGGGATTTCGTTTTCGATGTTTTCGGGTCTCACAAGAACAAGATCCCCTTTTCTCACATCAATTTGAGGCCTAAAGGCCTCTTGTGGCCTTGCACTTTGAGGACCAACATAGTGATCATTTAATTCTTCATATCCTTGAAACTCATCTCTGTCTTCCTCTATCTCTTGCATTCTATGACTCCCTATAGTCTTTGGCCAAAATGTTGTATATTCACCAATGTGTTTATTGGTTGGTTGTTCAAGCTCCTTGATTATGTTTTGCCAATAAGTGATAACATGCTCCATGTATTTTGTGGAGTCATGGTCCTTTCCCTTTAATAGAGAACATCTTTTCCAAAATTCAAGATATGACCTACTCCCTTGAATAACAAGCGGACTATCTCTCACATAGTCTGCTATAGGTACCACATCTGGACAGCCTATTGGTAATTTTGGTTTTCCCTGGTCATCTTTATTCCACAACTCAATTCCTGACTCCTTTGGCATCCAATCGGGTGATTTGGGATGAATTTTGTATTGCATTACTGGGACTTCACCTTGCATATAGAAACGAAATTGAAGTGGCTTAGAGTGTCCGACTAGAGCATCTTGTCCATTACACATGTACCCTTGCACAAAGGATTTAAAGTCGGGAACTTGTGTCATCAAAAATGGTGCTGGAGCTGAGCTTTCACATTTTTGAAAATGTTCCATCAGATGTGGAAAAGTGAATGTCATTCCTGTTCGCAATCTTTCTGAGAACCTACTAAAAATTGCATCTATGTCCTCATGTGTATGACCCACCATTAAGAATCCCAAATGCACGGTTTTGAAAACTCCTTTTGCTACTAACAAGGATAAGTATGCAAACAAATATCGATTTTTATTCTCTTCTGCACAATTATCTAGTTGTAGCAAAAGATTCTCAGGCAATTTTTGAAATACAGGAGTGGATATGGTATCCACAACACATTGAGAGGAAGTTGATTGTATGTGTACAATCTCTTCATTACATCCCTGGATGGCCAATGGTGGTTTCATTGTTGATGCATTCCTCTCACGCTCTTGCTTCATTTTGTTTTGGAGGTCTAAAGCTCTCCTTGAGTTCAATGCATTGAATAATGTTACATTGTTGCATGGCATACCTGTTGAAGATGATGAAACAGGAAACAGAAGGAAGACAGCAACTCAGAGTAGGAAGAAGATGGAGAAGGAGAAGACACAGAGCTTGCGTACGAGATCTCTGTAGTCTCTCTCTCTCTCTCTGTATTAGAATAATAGTGTATATACAAACTGAGAGCTACAAAGCTTATATGAAACCCTAAGAGATAAGGTGTCCTTTCACACCAGATGTCCAGGGGGAAAAACCCAGTGGGAGAAAAGTGCCCCTGGTGAAGCGCGTATACACACTAACACTACTAAATGTCTACAAATCCCCCCTGTAGTGATAGTGTGAATCCGTACAAGGTAGCAGATCATCATGTGTATGAGAGTAAGCCCAAAGCTTTTCGGAAAGCTTCAAACTTTTCTCGTGATAACGCTTTCGTAAATAGATCTGCAATGTTATCCTGTATAGGACAGTCAGTTAGTGTGATGTCCCCTGCATGTAGCCTTTCCCTGACATAGTGGTAGTGAACCTCTATGTGCTTTGTTCTTGCATGAAATACTGGATTCCTTGCAACTGCCATAGCACTCTGACTGTCAGTGAAAATGGTAGTGGGTGCCTGTTGACACTCACAAAGATCTGCCAATAACCTGCGTATCCATACACAATCAACTGTTGCCGTGAAAGCTGCCCTGTACTCAGCTTCACAAGTTGATGTAGCCACTGTGGGTTGCTTCTTGCTTAGCCAAGATATACATGCATTTCCCAAGAAAAAACAATTGCCACTTGTGGAATGTCGTGTGTCAAAATCACCAGCCCAATCTGAATCGCTGTAACCAAGAAGCTGCATAGAACTGTGCTTTCCATACATATCCCCCCTTGGAAAGAACATGGCAAGATTAGGGGTACCTGAAAGGTAACGAAGTATGCGCTTCACAGCCTGCCAATGATGCATACCTGGGCTGTGCATAAATCTGCTTGCTTGTGAAACCCCAAATTGAATGTCTGGACGAGTGTTGCCTGCCAAATATATCAAGCAACCAACCGCTGTTGCATAAGTATGTACATCAAAAGGTTCTCCAGCATCGTGCATGCACAACTTTGATCCAGTTTCTACAGGTGTAGAGATTGGTTTACAATTTTTCATACCAAACTTGTCCAAAATTTTATGCAAATATTTTGCCTGCAACATGTATATGCCATCCTCTGATTGCACAAACTGAATACCCAAGTAATAATGTAGCAAACCAAGATCAGACATCTCAAAGGTTTTTCTCAAAGCATCTTTAAACGCTTCAATTTCATTTGCATTATTGCCTGTAAGAAGCATATCATCCACATAAAGTGTTAGCATAATGAGAACTCCATCTCTCTTTTTGACATACAAAGTACTTTCTGTTGGACTATTCTGAAATCCCTGGCAAATCAAATAAGTATGTATCTTCTCATACCATGCTCTTGGAGCCTGTTTGAGACCATACAAAGCTTTACGCAATCTACATACCTTTTGCTCTCGACCTTTTACAACAAAACCACTTGGTTGACTCACAATATAAACTTCTTCCTGCAAATCACCATTCAAAAAAGCAGTTTTGATATCCAACTGATGCACTTTCCAACCATGATGAGCAGCAATTGCAACTAGTGATCTAACTGTGGACGCACGAGAAGTAGGAGCAAAGGTTTCATCATAATCTATGCCTTTCTGTTGCGCATAGCCTTTTGCCACAAGCCTTGCTTTGTACCTATCAAGAGTACCATCTTGTTTCCTTTTTACCTTAAAAACCCACTTTGTACCAATAGGCTTTTTACCTGTAGGCAAGTCCACTAGATCCCATGTATGATTCTTATGAATAGGATCAATTTCTTGCTGCATAGCATCTTTCCACTGAACACACTCTAAAGCTTGTTCAAATGAATCACGTTCATCTACATCACAAAGAGTGCTAAAGCAAGCCAAATCTCCTTGCTCTCTGCCAAAAGTAGTACCAGCACGTGTTTTTCGTGGCAACGGTGCATCTAACTTGCTATCCTGCAAAGTTTTCTGAACCCATTTAGGCAAGGTTCTTTCTTCCTTGAGAACTTCTTGCTCTTCACGCACAATTTCCTCTACATCATGAGGTGTCACATGCTGATCAAAAGATTGATCAAGATTATCAACCTGTTGTGATTCTTGATTCTCCACAAAAGAAGGAAGCAAACCTTCAAATACATCATGTGTCTGCATATGCGGTACATCAAAAGCAACCATAGGTTGAGCAGTAGTTCCTGCAAAAATTACATCACGACTTTCAAAAATCTTGTTTGTAGCAGGATTGTAAAGTCTATAACCTTTACTTCCACTATTGTACCCCACAAATATACATTTGATTGCCTTATCATCAAGCTTCCCACGTAACTGCTGAGGGATATGAGCATAAGCAAGACAACCAAAAACACGAAGATAACTGACTGAAGGTTTTCTGTCATACCAAGCTTCATATGGAGTAATGGTCTTCAAGGAACGAGTAGGACACCTGTTCAAAACATGTGCTGCACAAGCAACTGCCTCCATCCATAGCTTATGAGGCAAACTCTTAGCCTTGAGCATACATCTAGCCGTCTCCATTAAAGACCTGTTCTTCCTTTCTGCAACACCATTCTGTTGTGGTGTGTATGGCATAGTGCATTGGTGTTTAATGCCTTTCTTTCCCAAAAAAATCCTTAAATGCACCTGACATGTATTTACCTCCTCGATCGGTACGAAGAGTCTGTACTTTGCAACCTGTTTCATTTTCAACCATGGCGACATAATGTTGAAAAACTGCAAACACATCTGACTTTGCTTTGAGTGGATACACCCAACAAAACCTGGAAAAGTCATCAATGAAGGTCACAAAATAAAGGCTGTTTCCCAAAGATGGCGTCCTCATAGGACCACATACATCACTGTGTACAAGCTGCAACTTTCGTGTCGCTCTAACTGAACCATCCTGCGAAAATGCAAATCTGTGCATCTTTCCAAGAACGCAACCTTCACATACATGTCTTGGTGGCATCTCCAATAAAGACAAATCATGCACCATATTATGACGTTGTAAAGTCATCAAACTGCCATAACTAACATGCCCAAATCTAGCATGCCACAACTCAGCATCCTGCATGGCCTGAGTCTTTGTTTCTGCAATACATACCTGAATCTGCTTTTCATAACGATCTAGCACAAATAGTCCATTTTCCAGCGTACCTATAGTGATAAGAGAATAACCATTCTCTCGATCTTGTACAACACATCTGTCATCCTCAAAAATGACCCGAAGACCATTTTTTGCAAGAGAGGATACATACAACAAATTCTTCTTGATCCCTGGAACATATAAGACATCTGGCAAGCATAAATCTGAACCATCTGAAGCGGTAATCAAAATCTTACCAACGCCTTTAATTGGATAAGAAGCATTATTTGCACATGTCACCTTCTTTCCTGCTGGAGCTGCATCCAATGAACAAAACAAATCCTTCCTTGAAGTAATATGCCTGGATGCACCACTATCAAAGTACCAAATCATTTGTGTCTTATCAACACTGTAAGCAGAAAAATTTGAACATACTACGAAAGCATAAGAATCCTGCACAAAGTTTGCAGACTCTTCTTTAGTTGTAGAAGAATCACCAGAAGCTGAAACAACCAAACTTGAGTCTTCCTTCTTTTCTTTAGCAATTCGCTTTTTACACTCACTAATGTAGTGACCAGGTTTCTTGCAGTAGTGACATTTACCTTTCTTCTTGGACTTGTCGGAATCACCTTTAGACTTCGCTGAAGATTTTCCTGCACTAGACTTGGAGTAATGAGCACTCTCTTTACCCTTGTTTTTGTTCTGTACAACAAGATTATGATCCATACCATCCACCTGTAAAGACTTGTTCTTACGTGATTGATCCTCGTGCAATAGCAAAAGCCACTAACTCTTCACAATGAAGAGGCTCAGGATTAGCTCGCAAAGACACAGTCAAAGAAGTCTGAAAAGTCAAATAAGATGGTGGTAGTGAATTGAGTGTTTTGGAAACCAAGTCCTTCTCTGGAATCACTTCATCAATGCTAAGCAATTGCTCTTTAAGATCCCTGATTTTTGTAAGATGCTCGACGATATCGTCACCTTCGTCCATCTGTATTTTGTCAAGTTGTTTCTTCAAAAACTCTATTCTGGCAACATTTTTTCCTCCAAACATAGCTTGCAGAGTGTTCCAAGCATCCTCAGAAGTTCTGCAACATCTGATATTTGGTGTGATTGTCCTCTTTATGGTTAAGGCAATCACAGCCATAGCTTGTGCATCTTTAGTATCCCATCTCTTTTGCTCTGGAGTGACTTGTGAGGGTCCTGCACCAACAGCTGCACCACGACCAGGCGTGGCAGGTGCAATGCTACCTGGACGAACTTCATCTTCAGATACATAATCCCACAATCCTGTACCAACCAAAACATTTTTGGCCATAAAAGACCAAAGAGAATAGTTGGTACCATCCAATTTGTCTTCGGATGTAAACACACCAAAAATCTCTTTCTCTGTAGATTGAGCCATACTGTGGATGCACACAAGAGAACAAAAGAACCTCCAAGAGATTCACAAATCTCCTCTCCAATCCAAGCAAAACTCTACACAAAATCTCAGCACAAAGCTAAGACAAGCTGCTTCCCAAAAGAACTGTTTACTTGAAGAAAATCTGTCAAAAAGCACACCCTCTTGATCTAAATGCCTCCGAAAAGTAACTTCTTCTACGCTGCTCAGAACAAAATTCTGAGGGTTCGAATGGCTTCGAAAGGGGGGTAAAACCCAGGTCACCTCAGGTCACCTGATCAGAATACTCCCGGAACGTCGAGGATGCTCCCACGAGCAAATTTTCCGAAAACCGCCTGAAACTGCGATTGCGCGCGCGGACATGAAAACGCAAGTAGAGGCTCTGGAAATCACCTTGCTCTGATACCAATTGTTGAAGATGATGAAACAGGAAATAGAAGGAAGACAACAACTCAGAGTAGGAAGAATATGGAGAAAGAGAAGACACAGAGCTTGCGTACGAGATCTCTGTAGTCTCTCTCTCTGCATTAGAATAATAGTGTATATACAAACTGAGAGCTACAAAGCTTATATGAAACCCTAAGAGATAAGGTGTCCTTTCACACCAGATGTCCAGGGGGAAAAAACCAGTGGGAGAAAAGTGCCCTTGGTGAAGCGCGTATACACACTAACACTACTAAATGTCTACAATACCGTCATGGCATAAATCTCCTTGTCCATAGTTTTCTGTTCTTTCCAGATTCTGTAAGCATAATGCAAGGGAACCAATTGTAGCATTGGGATCTGAAGGCCATAGACCATTAAGTGAGAAGTGACCATACATTCCATGACCATGTCCATGTGTTATCATACCTATTAATGATACTTGCAATTGATATGCATTCGCATAATCTTTTGAGTTCTTACGCAACCTAGGTATTGCTTTCTTTTTTTGATCCATTTTATCATGTATAATGCATAAATACTTATCCTTTTGCAACTGGGAGAACTTACGCCAGGTGTAGTACACATTCCTACAACTTTGTTGTTGCAACATGTGAATTCAACGTTCATCCTTCAAACGTGCAATCATCTCGTCATCCTTTGTTGACTCTAGTTGAGACTTTATCCGACTACACACAACACATTTGGAGAACTCACTTGTTTTTGACAATGTCACATTAGCAAACTCTGTATTCCAAATCCTATTGAATGTCGTGCTAGACATTGGCTTGAGACTCATACTGTCAAGTGTTTTATTGACATCATGTAAAATGTCTACTTGCTTGTACGTGTTTGGTATTGCAAGCAAAGTTTCCCTAGTACCATCTTCCATGGTTCTACTCTTATGTGGCATTCTCTCCGAGTTTTCATCAACAAAAGAGCGCATCAATGCCCTTCCCATTTCTGTATGGTCTCTTCCTTTTCTCATGACACCATCATTACCATGCACTGAGTGTCTAACCCCATTCTCAAAATGTTCACGGCAATGATAAAATGAATTTTTTGGAATGCCATGAATTTCGTACCAAGCTCTATTGCAAACCTCACTGCCATTAAAAGAAAACACATAGCATGTCTTTGTAGTTGTTTTGTTCTCACGCCATGCAGTCAACATTGTATCATACACATAGTTTGTTCTATTTTGCAAACTCTGTCCCCAAAATTCATTGCGCATAGCCATGACCTTATCTCGATTGGCATATTGACAACACCTTTTGGAACAACAATCTATGGTTGAAACAAGCTGGATAGATGCTAGAGATGCTTGATTGGATCTCTTAGAAGCTTTCACTGACATTTTTGGCTTCCTATTTACAAAGCAATATTTCCGCTTTTTTGAAATAGGCTCTACCAAATAAGCTGATTCAATGCATGTGTCTTGTAATGCATGCATAGCATGTAGATCCTCATAGCATAACAATTCTTTTCCATCCATAGTTGTCACTGTCTTGATAGGCCAACAAACTAGATTAATGCTACATACACTAGCTTCTGTAGAAATAATAGCCTCATCTGCATAGGATGTTTCGATACCAATACCAATGTTATCTTCACCTAGCTCACCAAAGTTTATAGAGTCAAACGGACACACGTACATGACAACCCCTTCGGCTACTACATGTGTTTTGCTTTCATCCCAAAGTTGAACCCTCTTATCCTTCCAAACCTCTCTGTAGCTCATTCCATTACATTGTGCATCCAATGCTCCTTCTGCTTTGTGAGCCTCATGCATAGAAGCCCCTTTGCACTGCATCTCATTTATATGTTGCAACAACCCACTACTACATTTCACAATACTATGAAAAGCATCTCCCATTTTCAATGCATCCATTGTTGGAAAAGGGATGAGTGCTTTCTTTTCAAAACACAAATCAACTGACACCAATACATTGACTTCCCCAATAAGCATGCCAGAACAATATGCACTTGGATTTATTTTAAATACAGTCCCAATGACAACCTTTTGTGTCGCTACAAACATGCACACTCTATCACCATGATTGAAATTAGCCATACCTGCAAGAAGATTGCAAGAATAATTTTTAAACAAACCGCTTGCAGAGTATATTGATCTACGTAGCATAAAGCATAACAAGTATGTATGTGGGTGTTTCATGAGAAGCACCCTGTGGCCTGAAGGTCATAGGGTTCCCTCTATGCTACTAAGAATCTCTTTGTGCTCTATGCTCTATCGTCTATGCTCTATGATCTATATTGACTTCCTATGGCCCCTAGACCACAAGGAGCCCTCATTTTTTCCAAAAAACCCTCATTGTTTTTCTATGGCCCCAGCGCCATAGCTCTCTATGCCGGAATAAAACATATTTGCTCTATATTAGCTCCCTAAGGCCTGAAGGCCATAGGGTTGTCCTCAAGATCACCTCACGGAGTTTCATGTCAAGTATATATACATCATATGGCACCCCATGACCCTAGGTCCATAAGATCTCCAAATGAAACATACGACAATGTATGGCCCTTGAGCTTATACATTGCAACCCCATGACCCTAGGGCCATAGGATTGGCATATGAAACATATGCCAATGTATGGCCCTTGAGCTTATACATTGCAACCCCACGACCCTAGGGCTATAGGATTTCCAAATGGAACATAGAGCAACGTATGGCCCTTGAGCTTATACATTGACACCCTATGGCCCTAGGGCCACAAGACTTCAAAACATACAAAAAGACAGCCTATGGCCCTAAGCCATAGGAAAAGCTCTTTTTTTGTCCCTGAAAAGATCTTTCAATTTCGGAGCCGACGAGATATGTCTCATTTTCGCACAAAGCCTAGAACTCTAGTAATCTCGACTGCAAACCCGTGAGAAAAACCCCTACATTCAAAATTCAAATTTTGAATTTCTAACCTAACCTAACTAACCTTATCTCTCTCTTTCTCTCTCTACCACAATTTTTTCCGCGTTGTCGCTCTCTTTCTCTCTCTCGTTTCTTTCTCGAAACCTACATAGAAACCTGCACAAAGCTTGTCTTTCTCTGTGTCTCTCTCCCTACGCATACAGTTCTACACCATCGTTGCGACGAGAACACACATCTACGCGAAGCCATCGCCACAACCTTCAACAGAAGGACTGCTGTCGCGACCTCCCAAACACAGATCTGTTACCATCATCGTCGTGGCCTCAACACACCTAAGTTACTGCTTGCTACTGCTGCAGCCGGTTTTCATCAAACACAGATTTACTCAGAGGTAACCTGTAGAAACCCTAATCTTTTTTCTTAATTCGGTTTTAACTGTTCTTAATCTAGTTATGTTTTAGCTAAGTTGTGAATCACCTCTCTCTAGAACAATAAACAAAAATCATTAATTACATCTCTAAAATTGTAAAACCGTAGACTGTAGAACTATAAAACAGAAAAATCTCTACTTAAAGATCTAAAACTATAATACAGAATACTCTAATTAGAGACCTAAAAATATAAAGCAGAAGACACTAATTAGGGACCTAAATTTGTAAAACAAAAAACTCTTATTAGGGACCTAAATCTGTAAAACAGAAAACTCCTCATCAGTGACCTAATACTGTAAAATTGTAAAACTCTAACTGCAAAAATCTCTAATTACAACAAAAAATTATAAACCTGCAAATGCAAAAGACAATAACTACAGAAAATGCTGAAACTATGGATACCTGTAATTGGGTTGTGGGGATTTGGGCACACGTTGTAAGAGGACGAGTAGAGCATGCTGTTGTATGAGGATGGATTAGGGTTCAGTTTGCAGGAGGACGGGAAAAAAAAAGAGGCAAGAAGGTGGGAAATAAAGTGTACACTATATGTGCTAGAAGGGCAAACAGGGTGTGGCTACATAGGGTTTCACCACATACTAAAGAGGAACATATGGCCCTAAGGCACCCTATGACCATAAGGCCATAGGGTGGTCTCACATCGTACTATAGGGTGACCAATGTCCCATCTGGCCATAGGGTGCCAATGTACTATTTCAAGGGTCATAGGGTTCCCTATGTTCTTATTGAAGATCCTATGGCCATAGGGCCATAGGATCTCCAAAACATATATATGGCACTATGGCCATAGGACCACATGGTGCTCTATGTCCGATCTAGAGACCTTGTGGTCCAAGGGCCTTAGGGTGGCAATGTACAATCTCAAGGGCCATAGGGTTCACTGTGTTCCTTTTGGAGATAGGGTGGCACTAGGGCCATAGAATCTCCAAAAGCAACATAAAGAACCTAGGGCCATAGGATCAAAGGGTGACCTATTGGAGACCTTGTGGCCCAAGGGCCATAGAGTGGGAATGTACAATCTCAAGGGCCATAGGGTTCCATATGTTCCTTTTGGAGATCCTATGGTCCTCGAGCCATAGGATCTCCAAAATTAACATATGGCCCTACGGACATAGGATCACAGGGTTCTCTATGTTCCTTTTGGAGACCCTATGGTCCTCGGGCCATAGGATCTCCAAAAGGAACATACGGCCCTACGGACATAGGATCACAGGGTGCCCTATGTCCCATCAAGAGACACTGTGGCCCAAGGGCCATAGGATGGCAATGTACAATCTCAAGGACCATATGGTTCTCTATGTTTCTTCTGAAGATCCTATGGCCCTAGCACCATAAAATCTCCAAAAGGAACATAAGGAACCTATGGACATAGGATCAAAAGGTGCCCTATGTTCCATCTTGAGACCTTGTGGCCCAAGGGCCATAGGGTGTATTAGTACAATCTCAAGGGCCATAGGGTTCCATATATTTTTTTTGGAGATCCTATGGCCCTATATCCATAGGATCACAGGGTGCCCTACGTCCCATCTAGAGACCTTGTGGCCCAAGGCGGGCCATAGGGTGACAACGTACAATCTGAAGGGCCATAGGATTCCCTATGTTCCCTAGGGTCACAAGGTGCCCTACGTTCCATCTGAAGACCCTATGGCCCAAGTGCCATAGGGTGGCAATGTACAATCGCAAGGGCCATATGATTCCCTATGTTCCTTTTGGAGATCCTATGGCCCTAGAGCCCTAGGTGCATGGGGCTGCCATGGTGCCCATTAATATGCACCATGGTGTACCCTATGTACATAGGCCACCCTCAGGCCCTTGGATGCCCTCTGTCCTATCTAAAGACCTTGTGGTCCAAGGGCCATCGGGTGACAATCTACAATCTCAAGGGCCATAGGATTCCCTATGTTCCCTAGGGTCACAAGGTGCCCTAATTTCCATCTGAAACAATGAGGGCACCTTGTGGCCTTCGCGCCATAGGATCTCTATGTAGAGCATAGAGCAAAGAGCATAGAGAGCTTCTACTACCACAGAGGGAACCCTATGGCCTTCAGGACACAGGGTGTCAATATAGAGATAACAGAGGTTCTTACTATCATAGAGGGGACCCTATGGCCTTCAGCCCACAAGGTCTCCTCAATATAGAGAAAATAGTGTTTTTTACTGGCAGAGAGAGCGCCCTATGGACCTGGGTCCATAGGTTGCCAAAAAACTATCATGAATGGTTTCTTTAAAACATACAGGGCACCTTGTGTCCTTAGGGTCATAATATGTGTAGAGCATAGAGAGGTTCTTACTAGAATACAGGGGACTCTATGGCCTGAAGGCCACAGGCTCCCAATATGGAGCATAGATCGGTTCTTACTAGCATAGAGATACCAAATAGTGCTTGGGGCCATAGGATGTCAATTTAAAGCATAGAGCATAGAGCATAGAGAGCTTCTTACTACCATAGAGGGAACCCTATGGCCTTCAGGCCACAGGGTGTCAATATAGAGATAACAGAGATTCTTACTAGCATAGAGCGGACCCTATTGCCTTCAGCCCACAAGGTCCCCTCAATATAGAGAAAATAGTGTTTTTTACTGGCATAGAGAGCACCCTATGGACCTGGGTCCATAGGTTGCCAAAAAACTATCATGAATGGTTTCTTTAAGATGTGTAGAGCATAAAGAGGTTCTTACAAGAATACAGGGGACTCTATGGCTTGAAGGCCACAGGCTCCCAATATGGAGCATATATCAATTCTTACTAGCATAGAGAGACCAAATAGTGCTTTATACATGGGGCCTTAAGGTGTCAAAACAATGAGGGCACCTTGTGGCCTTGGGGCCATAGGATGTCAATTTAGAGCATAGAGCATAGAGCATAGAGAGCTTCTTACTACCATAGAGGGAACCCTATGGCCTTCAAGCCACAGGGTCTCAATATAGAGAAAACAGAGTTTCTAGCATAGAGGGGACCCTATGGCCTTCAGCCCACAAGGTCTCATCAATATAGAGCAATAGTGTTTTTTACTAGCATATAGAGCACCCTATGGCCCTGGGTCTATAGGTTGCCAAAAATACCCTCATGAAGGGTCTCTTTAAAACATACAAGGCACCTTGTGCCCTTAGGGTCATAAGATGTGTAGAGCATAGAGAGGTTCTTACTAGCATACATAGAACCCTATGGCCTGAACACCATAGTGTCCCAATATAGAGCATAGATTGGTTCTTGCTAGCATAGAGAGACCAAATAGTGCTTTATACTTGGGAGCATAATGTGCCAAAACAATGAGGGTTTTTACAAAACTATGAGGGCACCTTGTGGCCTTGGGGCCATAGGATGTCAATATAGAGCATAGAGCATAGAGAGATTCTTACTATCATAGAGGGAACCCTATGGCCTTCAGGCCACAGGGTGTCAACGTAGAGAAAACAGAGGGTCTTACTAGCATAGAGGGGACGCTATGGCCTTCAGCCCACAAGGTCTCCTCAATGGCATAGAGAGAATCCTATGGCCCTGGGTCCATAGGTTGCCAAAAAACCCTCATGAAGGGTTTCTTCAAAACATATAGGATGTGTAGAACATAGAGAGTTACTTACTAGCATAGGGGGGACCCTATGGCCTTCAGGCCATAGGGTGCCAATATAGAGCATAGATCGGTTCTTACTAACATAGAGAGACCAAATAGTACTTTATACATGGGGCCATAGGATGTCAATATAGAGCATAGAGCATAGAGCATAGAGAGCTTCTTACTAGCATAGAAGGAACCCTATGGCCTTCAGGCCACAGGGTGTCAACATAGAGAAAACAGAGGTTCTCACTAGCATAGAGGGGAACCTATGGCCTTCAGGCCACAAAGTCTCCGGGATATAGAGCAAATAGTGTTTTTACTAGCATAGAGAGCACCCTATGGTCCTGGGTCCATAGGTTTCCAAAAAACCATCATGAAGGGTTTCTTCAAAACATAGAGGGCACCTTGTGCCCTTGGGGTCATAGTATGTGTAGAGCATAGAGAGGTTCTTACTAACATACAGGGGACCCTATGGCCTGAATATAGAGAATAGATTAGTTCTTACTAGCACAGAGCGGACCCTATGGTCTTCAGGCCAAAGGGTGTCAATATAGAACAAAGATCAGTTCTTACTAGCATAGAGAGACCAAATAGTGCTTTATACCTGGGGCCATAGGGTACCAAAACAATGAGGGTTGTTCAATGGCATAGAGAGCACCCTATGGACCTGGGTCCATAGGTTGCCAAAAAACCCTCTTGAAGGGTTTCTTCAAAACATAGAGGGCAACTTGTGGCCTTGGGGTCATCGGATGTGTAGAGCATAGAGAGGTTCTTACTGGCATATAGGGGACCCTAGTGCCAATATAGAGCATAGATCGGTTCTTACTAGAAAAGATCGGACCCTATGGCCTTCAGGCCAAAGGGTCCCATTATAGAGCATGGAGAGGCTCTTACTAGAATATAGGGGACCATATGGCTTTCAAGTCACATGGTGCCAATATAGAGAAAATAGTGTTTTTACTAGCATATAGAACATCCTGACCTAGGGGGATTGGTTGTCAAAAATCGATCATAGAAGGGTTCCTATGGCCTTCAGCCCACAAGGTCTTCTCAATATAGAGCAAATAGTATTTTTCATTGGCATACAGAGCACCCTTGGGGCCCTTGAGGCCAACCCTATGGCCTTCAGGCCTTAGGGAGCTAATATAGAGCATGGTGCTTTATATCGGCATAGAGAGCTATGGCCCTAGGGCCATAACAAAACAATGAGGTGTTTTTGGAAACGATGAGGGCACCTTGTGGTCTTGGGGCCATAGGAAGTCAATATAGATCATAGAGCATAGACGATAGAGCATAGAGCACAAAGAGATTCTTAGTAGCATAGAGGTAACCCTATGACCTTCAGGCCACAGGGTGCCATTATAGAGTAAACAGAGGTTCTTACTAGCATAGAGGGGACCCTATGGAATTTATCCCACAAGGTCTCCTCAATATAGAGCAAATAGTGGTTTTTACTTGCATGGAGAGCACCATATGGACCTGGGGTTATAGGTTACCAGAAAACCCTCATGAAGTGTTTCTTTAAAACATTTTGGCCACCTTGTGGCCTTGGGGCCATAGGATGCCAGTGTAGAGCATAGAGAGGTTCTTACTAGCATGCAGGGGACCCTATGGCCTTCAGGACACAGATTGCCATATGGTGTTGGTGTAGAGGCTCTAAAGGGGTATTTAGGCCATTCAAGGGATACTTCTTTGAGGGTCCTCTAATGTCATAAGGGAACATGTGATCACACTACCATAGAGCGGCCATTTTGTTCACTTGTAGAACCATTTTGTTGGCACCCTTTGGACCTAGGACCACATGGTTTAACATAGAGGTGACTCTATGGCCCTACGTCCATATGGATGTAATAATATCCATCTTGTCTAAATATATGTCATTCTTTTTACAGAGAATGTCTCATAAGAGAAAGTCAAAGTCAGTTGATGCAACAGGCTCAACACCAAGTTCTTGGTATCTAGATTTTCACTTACCAAATGGTGGAAGTGATGAGAAAGTCCACTTGTTATTTCAAGATAAAGAGCAATTGCCCTTCAAGGACTGTGGTATTGTCAAGGAGATAAAGAAAGATTGTTCAGATCTTGAAATGTCTCCATGCCTTGGAGTAAAACTACTCAATGGTGACTCCTACTTGTTGGAGCCTCTGGCCTTTGCTCAAAAATTGGTGAAGGTTGATTATGAAGGAGTGACAATGACAAAAGCAGGGTGGGTGGAGCTTCAAGACGACACTCCAAGTGAGAACTTTATAGACTTATATATTGAGGTCTTTAAGAAAGTCAATCAATATTTAGGTAAATTGAGCAGCACAAAGAAGAATAATAAGCAAACGAATGAAGACACAGGTACAACAAATCAATCTAAGACGCTCAAGGAGAGTCAGACTCCCTCATTTGGAGAAAATAGTGGAAATGTGGCCGAAGAAAATGTTTCAGTTATACCCTTACAGACTCAAGAAGCAGGAGATTCTAGTGGACTTGCAACCCTAACAGTTGGAACCCCCTCAGTGGCAGTGGTTGTGGACTCAGCATCCTTAGCTGTGTTGGACTCTATTATACAGCCCAAAGAAAAAGATATTGATAAAGAAGTTGCCAAAACTTCTAAGAGTGGGCTAGATGGATACGTCGGAATTGACCACTATTTTAAATTTGGTGTACAATCTACCCATTTGATCCCAGTTGAGCAATGCAACCTTGCACCAGAAGGCTATAGATGCAGACCATTGTCAGATGTATATGTGAAATATCTCTTGAAGCAATTTGCAGGGCACTCTAGGCCAGTCTCCAGTGCAGCAGACTTGATGCCGTATAACCCAATTAAAAAAATTCATTTACAAAAAGCTGAAGTGCATGGAGATAAGCTATCAACATACCACTACTGATTCTAGCTGGTTAGCATTCCATCATAGCCGCTAGAGCTTTTTTGCGTAACAACAGCACTAAGTATGCTTTGAGAAAAGAGTTCTACAAGTTTAGAACTGCAAGGATAGTGGTAGACGCTCCGAAAGAGGTTGTTGTTCGAATTTCCAAAATGGAGAACATGGAGAGAATAACAACAATGAAACACCAGCCTTATGTGGAGGTCTTGAAGCATGGCCGTAGTCAATGGCTTGCATATTCTAAACCAACAAAACCCAAGGCAGGTGTTCATGTCGGTCATCCAAGTCGAGCAGGTTGGGATGTAAGTTCCACTTCCCTATGCTTGTTTTTGTTACAAATATGTCTTGAAATAAAGTAAATTTTCTTTTATTTATTTTGAAGGCCTTTGTAAATGTGGTGAACATCGTGTTTAAGCATAAATCATTTGCCAACAAAGAAGCACACATGGTCATGTACGATGATGAAATCTATGATCAGTGGATACACATCTTCGAGAAGCATCAGACATCAACTGCTGGTGGGCGACAACCAAGCATAGCAACCTTTAGATGCCTAGCTGGTTTAGAAGATAATGATGTCAAGCTACTACAACAAGAGCTGGCAGATGAGAAGATCTGCTTAGTGAAGAAACCACGTCAACAAGCGGGCATGCTCGACCTCACTGCACGTGCAACGGTCTTAAAGAAGACCAGGGTTTTTGAGCCTCAAATGTTGATGGAATTTAAAGAGATAGATCCATCAGCAATAGCAGTTTCTTCATGGGATAAATGTAAGTCTCATTATAACATTACAGATGAGATTTAAAAATCTCTCTTCACGAGTTGTACGCAATGGATAAATCTCCTACTACAAAAAGGAAAGGAGAAAGAGACAATTCCTGAGATCACTAGGGGATATGTGCAGTGGATCATTGCACAAAATAATGGCACTTCTAGTTTGCAATTCATTTTACCATGGACAATCAAGTGTGTTGGAAAGAATTCGGAAGGCATTGAGTTTCTCTGCAGTGAGAATAGCTCTAAAATTCGTGTTGGTGTTTGCATCATAGACACAACACACAAAAGTCTTACATCTAGTGGTTGGAGTGCTGCCCAATTTGGTAAAGTAATTGATGGAGTATGTGGGGTAGCACATCAACCATCAGAGTTTTTAATTGCCGGCTTAGTCAAGTATCAGCATGCTGCTTCCCTAGATAAGGCAATTTCTGAAAAAGCTAAATGGTATCAATTGCACGTTCTACCTTTAAGCTCCTTAATGGGATGAGAGACCATCCAAACATGTGCTCTTTGCGAAGTATTTTTGGGGTTTGGGCATTTTTCAGTCAAGGAGAGCAGTACACCAACTACTCTAGTGTTAAAGAGTCATTGTTGGAGCCAATGCATACTCTCTACATCAATGACGACGAGTATGATGCTGTGACCACGGCCAAATCCTTTTTTGTACGTCGTGCAATCAAATGCATCTGTCTCAAAGAAGATGATCAAGTGATAGACATCTTCTCATTAGGCTATGGGACTAAAGAGGCACTACAACAACAGAGAAAGGTGATATCAGTTGCATGTAGTAGTGATCAAATGACGCAATTGGAATCTCTTTGCCATTCCATAGTGGAAGAAGACCTTGATCTTAGAAGGTGGGCAGGTGTGGATAACACAGAGAAAGTCAATGCCAAAGATTCAGAGGAAGAAGAAATTGAAGAACCATTGGATGCTGAGGCCATTCTAGAAAGTCTATAGGAAACAGGTTAAGCTAGCCACCCATGATATTACATTACTGATATTTAGATTATTATTGTTGTCATTTTTTTTTATTTGTCCCATCTCAAATCTGCCCATGATGTTAAAAACATTGATGTTTGGCTCGTTATTGTTCTCAATTTATTTTCTTTGAAAAAATGTGAACTTGTGAGACATGACTGGATCAAGCTGCTTGTGACACCCTTTCTCCATGCCATTTTCTTTCCTTCAAGATGCAAGCGAATGTGATTGCATCTCGAGAGACGCCCTCGCTTCATATCTGTCAAAAATAGCACAAAGCTTCTTGGCCCTGCCCAGCTGGACATATCCCCCAATTAGTGCATTCCAAGAGACGACATCCTAGTTAGGAGGCTCCTCGAGCACTTTTTGTGCTTTATGTGGTGCACCACACTTATTGATACATGTGGACCAAGGCGGTGCTAAGCACGACTTGTTCTTTGAACAACATGAGTCTAACATTATCATCATGAATTCATGTGTAATGCCACATGCCTCCAAGGTTCAAGTGTACGTGATTGTGCCATCTCTCTACATCTGCTCGAAAATAGCCCGGAGCTTTGTGACCCTAACCCTTGCCTTTCCTTCTCCCATTGTAGAGCCCGAGCTTCAAATGTGTCATCATAGACCCCCCCTTCACCTTGTCATGTTTTCCTTTAAGATTCAAGAGAATGTGATTGCATCTGCCAAAAATAGCACAGAGCTTGGACATATCCTGCAATTAGTGCTCTATGAAGTACACTACATTTGGGATACATGTCAACCAAGGCAGTGCTAAGCATGATGCCCTTGCTTTGCATCTGCTACAAACAACCCAAATCTTCCTGGCCCTACCCTTCTTGGGCATACCCCAAAATCAATGCATTCAAAGACATGTTCTGGATAGGGTTGCATCTGGAGGCACACCCTCCCTTCTCATCCACTCAAAATAGCTCTAGAGGCATATGTAGTAATCAATGCACTCCAAGAGAGAACAATCTAGACATGAAGCTCCTTAAGCAGACCACATTTTGCGTACATGTCGACAAAGGAATTCCCAAGTTGGATGTCCTTTTTCAATAGACCTTTTGCTCACATGCCTTGGGAGATGCAAGCATTGATGATTGCATCTAGAGAGACACCCTCGCTTTGCACCCACTAAATATAGCCTAGACCTTCCTGTCCATGCCCCTCTTGGGCATATCCAGCAACAAATGCATTGTAAGAGATGATGTTCCGGAAAGGGAACCCCTCAAACATAGGTGATTGCACATAGAGAGATGCCCTCATTTCACATTTGCTGAAAATAGTCCACAAGTTCGTCACCCTACCCCTCCTCACCGTATGCCACAATGAATGCACTACTCCAAGAGGTGACATTCCGTAGAGGAAGCGTCTTAGGTGCACCAAAATATTGCGTACATGTCGACCAAGTAATTCCGAAGCATGACATTTTTTTTCAACAACCCTCGACTAACAATATCATCGTGAATTCTTTGCCCGTATCAGCATCTTGCATAGTCCCACATGCCTTGAAGATGCAAGCGTAGGTGATTGCATGTGGAGAGAACCCTCGCTTCACATCTGCTGAAAACAACCCACAACTTTCTCACCCTACAGCTCTTGGACATATCTCGGCAATCAAAGCATGGAGATCCTCAAGTGCAGGTAATTGCAATCGTAGGGATGTCATCGCTTAACATTCGTTGAAATTAGCCATAGCTTCCTTACCCTACCCCTCCTAGGCAAATGAATGCAATCCAAGGGAAGAAATTCTAGACAGGAAGCTCCTTTAAGCACCATATTTTGTGTACATGTCGACCAAGGCATTCCCAAGACGACGTCCTTTTTTAATAGCCCCTGACTAACAATATCATCTTGAATGCTTTTCCCCATTTCAGCGTCTTGCATAATCCCCCCATGCCTTGAAGCTTCAAGCATAGGTGTTTGCATCTGGAGATACAACCTCACTTCGCATCTCCTACAAACAACCCAGATCTTCCTGGTCGTGCCCTTGTTAGACAACCCTTTAGATAGGAAGCTCTCTAATCGCTTTTTGTGCTTCTACACCACAATCGGCATACATGCCAATCCCTAACTAACAATATCATCATGAATTCTTTGCCGGTATCAGCATCTTGCATAGTGAACCAAGGAATTCCCAAGCAAGACATTTTTTTTCAACAACCCCCGACTAACAATATCATCATGAATTCTTTGCAGGTTCGTCACCCTACCCCTCCTCAGCATATGCCACAATGGATGCACTACTCCAAGAGATGACATTCCGAAGAGGAAGCTTCTTAGGTGGATAAAATTTTGCGTATGTGTTGACTAAGGAATTCCAAGCAAGACTTTTTTTTTCAACAACCCCCGACTAACAATATCATCATGAATTCTTTTCCAGTATCAGCATCTTGCATAGTCCCATATGCCTTGAAGATGCAAGCATAGGTGATTGCATGTGGAGAGAAACCCTCGCTTCACATCTGTTGAAAACAACCCACAACTTCCTCACCCTATGGCTCTTGGGCATATCTCGACAATCAACACATAGAGATTCTCAAGTGTAGGTAATTGCATCCTAGGTATGTCCTCGCTTCACATTCACTAAAATTAGCCAGAGATTCCTCACCCTACCCCTCCTAGGAAAATGAATGCAATCCAAGAGAAGAAATTCCAGACAGGAAGCTCCTTTAAGCACCACATCTTGTGTACATGTCGACCAAGGCATTCTCAAGCACGACGTGTGAGTATCTTGCATAGTCCCCCATGCCTTGAAGCTGCAAGCATAGATGTTTTCATATGGAGAAACAACCTCGCTTTGATCTGCTAAAAACAACCCCTAGCTTCCTCGCCCTACCATTCTTTGTGCATATTCCACAATCAATGTGTTAGAAGGGATGGCCTTTGGGACATGGAGTACCTCAAGCATATGTGATTTCATCTGCCTCAGTTGGGCAAATTCCTCAATCAGTGCATTCCAAAGAGATGACCTCCCAGATAGAAAGCTCCTCAATCACTCCTCGCTTTGCACCCACTGAAAATAGCCCAGAGGTTTCTGTCCATGCCCCTCTTGGGCATATCGAGCAATAAATGCATTGTAAGAGATGACGCCCCAGACAGGGAGCCCCTCAAGCATATTCATTTGTATATGGAGAGATGCCCTCATTTCGCATTTGTTGAAAACAGCCCACAGGTTTGTCACCCTTCCCCTCCTCAGCATATGCCACAATGGATGCACTACTCCAAGAGATGACATTCTGAAGTGGAAAACAGCCCATAACTTCCTCACCCTATGGCTCTTGGGCATATCTCGACAATCAACGCATAGAGATTCTCTAGTGTAGGTAATTGCATCCGTAGGGATTTCCTCGCCTCACATTCACTGAAATTAGCCACAGCTTCCTCAGCCTACCCCTCCTAGGCAAGTGACTGCAAGAGAAGACATTCTAGAAAGGAAGCTCCTTTAAGCACCACATTTTGCGTACATGTCGACCAAGGAATTCTCAAGAATGATGTCCTTTTCAGCAGCCCCTGAAAAACAATATCATCATGAATTCTTTTCCCCATTCCAGCATCTTGCATGGTACCCCATGCCTTGAAGCTGCAAGGATAGATGTTTGCATCATGAGAAACAACCTCACTTTGCATCTGCTGAAAACAACCCCTAGCTTCCTTGCCCTACGCCTTTGTGCATATGCCACAATCAATGTGTTTAAGGGAAGTCATTCCGGACACGGAGCTCCTCAAGCATATGTGATTGCATCTACCTTAGTTGGGCAAACACCACAATCAGTGCATTCCGAAGAGATGACCTCCCATATCGAAATCTTCAAAAGCACTTTCTTTGCTTTTTGAAGGACCCCACACTTGACAAACATGTAGATCCCGACACTCCCAAGCACCGCCTCTTTTTTCAACACCCCCTGGACTAACAATCTCATTGTGAATTCTTTTGCCCAAATCAGCACCACATGCCTTCAAGATCCAAGCATAGGTGATTGCATATGGAGAGACACCCTCGCTTTTGCATATGGAGAGATGCCCTCACTTTTGCATCTGCTACTACAGAGAACCCAGATCTTACTGCTCATGCCTTTGTTGACATATTTTGCAATCAGTGCATTTGAATAGCAACCACCCAGATAGGAAGATCTCCAAGAGAAGACATTCTAGGCAGGAAGCTCGTATAAGCACCACATTTTGCGTACATGTCAACCAAGGAATTCCGAAGCACGGCGTCCTCTTTCGACTTCCCCTGACCAACAATACCGAGCAATTCCCAGGAACGACATCTTTTTCAATAGCCCCTAACTAATCATGGTGCCACGCGCCTTCAAGATACAAGCGTATGTGATTGCATATGGAGAGATGCCCTCACTCTGCATCTGCTACAAACAACCCAGATCTTCCTGGTTCTGCCTTTGTTGACATATCTTGCAATTAGTGCATTCCAGTAGACAACCTCCTAGATAGGAAGCTCTCCAAGAGAAGACATTCTAGATAGGAAGCTCCTTTCAGCACCACATTTTGCGTACATGTCGACCAAGGCATTCCGAAGCACGATGTCCTCTTTCAACTGCCCCTCACCAACAATACCATCGTGAATTCCTTTCCCCATGTCAGCATCTTGCATAGTCCCCCATGTATTTGAAGTTGCAAGCATAGATGTTTTCATTTGGAGAAACAACCTCGCTTTGCATCCACTAAAAACAACCCCTAGCTTCCTTGCCCTACCCCTTTTGTGCATTGGGCGGGGCAAATGCCACAATCAATGCATTCCCAAGAGATGATTTCCCAAGTAGAAAGCTCCCAAGAACTTTCTTTTCTTTCTGAAGGACACCACACTTGACATACATGTCAATCTCCGCACTCCCAGGCACCACCTCTTTTTTCAACAGCCCCTGACTAACAATCTCATTGTGATTTATTTTGCCCCAATCAAGGCCACATGCCTTCAAGATCCAAGCATAGGTGATTGCATATGGAGAGACACCCTCACTTCACATCTGCTGAAAACAGCCATAACTTCCTCACCCTATGGCTCTTGGTCATATCTCGACAATCAATGCATAGAGATTCTCAAGTGTAGGTAATTGCATCCGTAGGGATGTCCTCGCTTCACATTCACTGAAATTAGCCACATCTTGCTCAGGCTACCCCTCCTAGGCAAGTGACTACAATCCAAGAGAAGACATTCTGGAAAGGAAGCTCCTTTAAGCACCACATTTTGCGTACATGTCGACCAAGGCATTCTCAAGCAGGACGTCCTTTTCAACAGCCCCTGACAAACAATATCATCATGAATTCTTTTCCCCATTTGAGCATCTTGCATGGTCCCCCATGCCTTGAAGCTGCAAGCATAGATGTTTGCATCATGAGAAACAACCTCACTTTGCATCCGCTGAAAACAACCCCTAGCTTCCTTGCCCTACGCCTTTTGTGCATATGCCACAATCAATGTGTTTGAAGGGATGTCATTCCGGACACGGAGCTCCTCAAGCATATGTGATTGCATCTACCTTAGTTGGGCAAACACCAGAATCAGTGCATTCCAAAGAGATGACCTCCCAGATCGAAAGCTCCTGAAGCACTTTCTTTGCTTTTGGAAGGACACCACACTTGACAAACATGTAGATCCCGACACTCCCAAGCACCGCCTCTTTTCTCAACACCCCCTGGACTAACAATCTCATTGTGAATTCTTTTGCCCAAATCAGCACCACATGCCTTCAAGATCCAAGCATAGTTCATTGCATATGGAGAGATGCCCTCACTTTTGCATCTGCTACTACACAGAACCCAGATCTTCCTTCTCATGCCTTTGTTGACATATCTTGCAATCAGTGCATTCGAATAGCAACCTCCCAGATAGGAAGCTCTCCAAGAGAAGACATTCTAGACAGGAAGCTCCTATAAGCACCACATTTTGTGTACATGTCAACCAAGGCATTCCGAAGCACGACGTCCTCTTTCGACTGCCCCTGACCAACAATACCGAGCAATTCCCAAGAATGACATCTTTTTCAATAGCCTCTGACTAATCATCGCGCCACGTGCCTTCAAGATCCAAGCATAGGTGATTGCATATGGAGAGATGCCTTCGCTTTGAATCTGCTACAAACAACCCAGATCATCTTGGCCGTGCTCTTGTTGACATATCCTGCAATTAGCACAATCCAATAGAAAATGTCCCAGATGGGAAGCTCTCAAAGCAGTTTGTGTGCTTCTGAAGTACACCTCAATTGGCCTACATGCCTATTGCCGGTGTGGGCCTACACTGAAGAGGGGAGACATGGTTGGGGTAGCGCCACAGTGGAAGGAACAGAAGCCCACACACACACAGACTCTCTCTCTCTCTCTCTCTCTCTCTCTCTCTCTCTACACTATCCCGTCTCTCTACCCTATGGCCTTTAGACCATAGGTTGGTTATTCTAGGTCACCTAAAGACTCTTTTAAGTGTTTCAAGAACATTTTTCATTGGCCTTATATCTTGTGTCCATATACGTTAGGGAAATATATTTCTTATCTTGTGATTAAGGTTTAATATTATATTGAGAATTAAATAAGCTAGAAAAAACTAAAAAGTATTTAGTCCTCAAAATTTCAAAATGAGAGTTTGAACAATTGATGTATGGTCATTTTTTGTTGGGTGTAAGTTCTTCTATTGTGAATTGATGGTGTAAGCGTTTGAAATAATTATCTTTGTATTGCAACTAACTAGATTAAACATATTTGCTTTGAAATAATTTTCTTTGTATTGCAACTAACTAGATTAAACATATATTCAACATCTGTGTAAATGCCAACTATTTGCTTAGATAGTAAACATCGAGTATAAATGGTTATTGAAGCATTTGTCCTTTGGATTATGTGAAGATCTCGTTCTTTGATTGTAACAAGATTTTATATAAAGTGCGAGTATTTTGTTCCAAACTATGATTTGGTTTCTCTTCTAGATGATGCAGAGAATTGGAATTTATATCTTGAATTTTTTTCAATAGAGAGAAGCTAGGACTAGTAGAATTTTTTAGCTTGTCATGTAGCAATCGGAACATTGTATCAAGGTTTATTGCAAAGAAATGATTGTATAATGTATAACCATTGTTTAAGTTTGTAAATTGGAAGTAGAAGGCAATGCAAGTTCCAAAACATGTGCAATGTCATAAGGAGAATCCAGCACAAATACTTTTGCCCCTCAGGATTTGTAAATCAAAGTGCATGGTGAGCCGGACCTTCCATCCACCAACAGATCAATGCATTTGTGAATTAAAGTACTTGAAATTTTGATTTAAATGTTTGAATGTTATAATGATATTTGAAGGCAAAGATCCCTTCAACTGTGTGGTAAAGCAACAAATGTATGATGTATGATAATGATTCAATTTTGTATATCGTGTTGCATATTTATCGCATTTTTTTAGCTTACACATTTTTCTAGCATAGAGGACACCCTATGGCCCTAGGACCATAGGATGCCATCATATCCCATGTACAATTTCTCTTTTACCATAGAGGACATCTTATGGATCTAGGGTCATAAGACGCCAACATAGTGCATAAATGGCTTCTTATAAGTATACACGTAAAAATAGTGCATAGAGGGAATTTTACTAGCATAAAGACCGCCCTATGGCCTTGGGACCATAGGGTGCCAACATAGACCATAGAGGGATTTTCATTAGCACCTTGTTTCCCTTGGACGCAATGTGCCATAAAGTGGTTTTTGTATATATAGTAGAGAATTCTCACACAGATGATACCTTGGTCACTATCTAGCCCTTGGACCATATGATAGTAGCATAGAGGAAACCCTATAGCCCTAGGGTTTCCTTCTATCCCTAGCGCCATACACTGCCAACATATAGTATACATGGTTTCTTCATAGAGCAAACCTTTTAGTCCTACACTATAGAGTGGAAACCTAGACCATATAATGTATCCTACTAGCATAGAAGGCACCCTATGACCCTGAGGCCAAAGAGTACCAATTTAGGGCATAAAGGGTCTCTTCCTAAGTTGAAGGGCACCTTGTGGCCCTAGGGAGCACCCTATGGCCCCAGGGCCATAGGGTGTCAACATAGTCAAACTTAGAGCATAGAGGGTTTCTTACTATCATGGAGGACACCCTGTGTCCTTGGTGCCATAGGGTGCAAACATATAGCATGGAGGGTTTCTTGCTAGCATAGAGAGCACCCTATGGCCTTGGGGCCATATGATTTCGACAAATAGCATAAACGGTTTTTTGATAGCATAGAGGATAGCTTATTTCCCTGGGGCCATATGATACAAAAATAAAAGAGTCTTAAGAAGGGAACCTAGGCCACTAAATCACAATGGGGCCATAAGGTGGTCTTTGTGGGGAATGATCCTAAAGGGTTCCTTGGCTATCCTATGGCCTTTGGGCCATAGGTTACCAAGATAGAGTTTAGATGGTTTCTTACTAACATAGAGCTCACATTGTGGCCTACGGTCTTTAGATTCTAATATAGAGTTTCAATGGTTTCATACTAGGCGTAAGGGGCACCCTATGGCCTTGAGGCCATAGAGTGTCAATGTAGAGCGCAGAGGTTTCCTTTCTAGCATAGAGGGTACCATGTGGCCTAGGAGCCATTTGATGCACCCTATGGCCCGAGGGCTGTAGGTTGCCAATGTAGACAAGGTTTCTTAGTAGCATTATAAAGGGTACCTTGTGGCCCTCAAATCTCCATAGGGTGCCAACATAGAGCGTAGAGGGTTTTTCTTACTAGCATAGAGGACATCCTATGGCCTTGGGGCCATAGGGTTGCAATATTGAGCATAGAGGATTTCTTACTAGCATAGAGGCTACCTTGTGGCCCTAGGTCCATAGGGTGCAAACATAGAGAATAGAGGATTTCTTACTATCATACAGGGTACCTTGTGGCCCTAGGTCCATAGGGTGCAAACATAGAGCATAGAGGATTTGTTACTAGCACAGAGGCCTCCCTATGGCCCAAAGGCCATAAAGTGACAACATGTAGCATAAAGGGTTTCTTACTAGCATAAGAGGTAGACCTTGTGGCCCTCGGGTCATAGGGTGCCAACATAAAGCATATATGGTTTCTTACTAGTGCTCATAGAGGGCATCTTGTGGCCCTATGACAACCCATGGCCTTGGGGCCATAGGGTGACACATAAATAAAGTACCATATGGCTTTGAAGCCATATATCTATTTATATGTTGAGACCTCCCAACAATCCTAACCCTACGGCCTTGAGGCCATAAACAGACATATTTTGGATTATCTTAAAGTCATAGAGATATCTACCAAGAGAACCGTATGGCCTGAAGGCCATAAGAAACTTAGTCAAGGAAATCATCCAATGCAAGAAGATCATGGCAATAGAAAATGAGGCTTCTGCTCTAGAGCTTAAAGTCATAAATTTTTCTCCAAGTATACTTCTAGGCGCCACCATCATGGACAAAGAACTAATGTAGCTAGATGTGTTGTCAGTTAGTAAATTTGCTATTTGCGATTAGTTTTCTCTAAGAGTGATGAAAAAAAGAGTTATCAAAATCTAGATACTTTGGAATCTAAAATTATGTGTTCTTTAAACTTGCAGTCCTTCAAAAAGATATTGCGGCTGACAAGGTTTTACTCGAGATTTTTGGTATAGAGGATGCTAATGCCATTGACCCTACTGAGAAAGATTCTATCAATATCCATGTCAACCAAAGAGTTTCTGACGAAGATAACAAGAATCTACAAGTCTTTTTAGGTCAACTGCTACAACGACTGGAGATAAATTTAAAGAGTAATCCAATGGAAGAAGACAGTGAAAGTTCCAGAACATGTGCAAGGGAAGAAGAAGAATCTAATGAAAATATTCTAGTAGCCCAAGAGTTGGGAATTGGATTGCATGACACCACAATGGAAGTAGAAGGTTTTTTTTTTCTTTTTTTTTCTGAAAAGCTCTTTCAATTTCGGAGTATTAACTTACACATTTTGCTAGCATAGAGGACACCCTATGGCCCTAGGACCATAGGATGCCATCATATCCCATGTACAATTTCTCTTTTACCATAGAGGACATCTTATGGATCTAGGGTCATAAGATGCCAACATAGTGCATAAATGGCTTCTTATAAGTATACACATAAACATAGTGCATTGAGGGAATTTTACTAGCATAAAGATCGCCGTATGGCCTTGGGGCCATAGGGTGCCCACATAAAGCATAGAGGGATTTTTATTAGCATCTTGTTACCCTTGGGACACACATGATACCTTGGTCACTATCCGGCCCTTGGACCATATGATAGTAGCATAGAGGACACCCTATAGCCCTAGGGTTTCCTTCTATTCCTAGGGCCATACACTGCCAACATATAGTATACATGGTTTCTTCATAGATCAAACCTTTTAGCCCTACGCAATAGAGTGGAAACCTAGACCATATAATGTATCCTACTAGCATAGAAGGCACCCTATGACCCTGAGGCCAAAGAGTACCAATTTAGGGAATAAAGGGTCTCTTCCTAGGTTGAAGGGAACCTTGTGGCCCTAGGGAGCATCCTATGGCCCCAAGGCCATAGGGTGTCAACATAGTCAAATGGGGTGTAAACTTAGAGCATAGAGGGTTTCTTACTATCAATGAGGACACCTTGTGTCCTTGGTGCCATAGGGTGCAAATATATAGCATGGAGGGTTTCTTGCTAGCATAGAGAGCACCCTATGGTCTCCCTATGGACTTGGGGCCATATGATTCCAACAAAGAGCATAAGCGGTTTTTTGATAGCATAGAGGATAGCTTATTTCCCTGGGGCCATATGATACAAAAATAAAAGAGTCTTAAGAAGGGCACCTAGGCCACTAAATCACCATGGGGCCATAAGGTGATCTTTGTGGGGAATGCTCCTAAAGGGTTCTTTGGCTATCCTATGGCCTTTGGCTACCAACAGAGTTTAGATGGTTTCTTACTAGCATAGAGCTCACCTTGTGGCCTACGGTCTTTAGATGCTAATATAGAGTTTCAATGGTTTCATACTAGGCGTAAGGGGCACCCTATGGCCTTCGGGCCATAGAGTGTCAATGTAGAGCACAGAGGTTTCCTTTCTAGCATAGAGGGCACCATGTGGCCTAGGAGCCATTTGAAGCACCCTATGGCCCAAGGGCTGTAGGTTGCCAATGTAGACCGTAGAGGTTTTCTTTCTAGCATAGAGCGAACCTTGTGGCCTAGGGGCTATTTGGTACTCCCCTAGAGCATACAAGGTTTCTTAGTAGCATTATAAAGGGTACCTTGTGGCCCTCAAGTCTCCATAGGGTGCCAACATAGAGAGTAGAGGGTTTTTATTAATAGCATAGAGGACATCCTATGGCCTTGGGGCCATAGGGTTTCAATATTGAGCATAGAGGATTTCTTACTAGCATAGAGACTACCTTGTGGCCCTAGGTCCATAGGGAGAAAACATAGAGAATAGAGGATTTCTTACTATCATAGAGGGTACCTTGTGCCCCTAGGTCCATAGGGTGCAAACAAAGAGCATAGAGAATTTGTTACTAGCACATAGGGAACCCTATGGCCCAAACGCCATAGAGTGATAACATGTAGCATAAAGGGTTTCTTACTAGCATAAAGAGCAGACCTTGTGGCCCTCGGGTCATAGGGTGCCAACATAAAGCATATATGGTTTCTTACTAATGCTCATAGAGGACATCTTGTGGCCCTATGACAACCCATGGCCTTAGGGCCATAGGGTGACACATAAATAAAGTACCATATGGATTTGAATCCATATATCTATTTATATGTTGAGACCTCCCAACAATCCTTACCCTATGGCCTTGAGGCCATAAACAGATATATTTTGAATTATCTTAAAGTCATAGAGATATCTACAAAGAGAACCGTATGGCCTGAAGGTCATAAGAAACTTAGTCAAGGAAATCATCCAATGCAAGAAGATCATGGCAATAGAAAATGAGGCTTCTGCTCTAGAGCTTAAAGGCATAAATTTTTCTCCAAGTATACTTCTAGGCACCACCATCATGGACAAAGAACTAATGTAGCTAGATAAAGATTAGGAATCTCTAGACAATAAGGAGCATAAAAAATTTTTCATTGTAGATGTGTTGTCAGTTAGTAAATTTGCTATTTGCGATTAGTTTTTTGTAAGAGTGTGACAAAAAAGAGTTATCAAAATGTTGATACTTTGGAATCTAAAATTAGGTGTTCTTTAAACTTGGAGTCCTTCAACAAGATATTGCGGCTGACAAAGTTTTACTTGAGATTGTTGGTATAGAGGATGCTAATGCCATTGACCCTACGAGAAAGATTCTATCAATCTCCATGTCAACCAAATAGTTTCTGACGAAGATGACAAGAATCTACAAGTCTTTGAAGGTCAACTGCTACAATGACTGGAGATAAATTTAAAGAGTAATCCAATGGAAGAAGACAGTGAAAGTTCCAGAAATGTCCAAGGGAAGAAGAAGAATCCAAGGAAAATATTCTAGTAGCCCAAGAGTTGGGAATTGGATTGCATGACACCACAATGGAAGTAGAAGGAAATGGAAGTTCCAGAACATGTGCAACGCTAGAATGAGAATCCAATACAAATATTTTAGCACCCCAGGATTTGGAAATCGAAGTGCATGGTGAGTCAGACCTTCCATCCACCAACAAATCAATGCTGACTATAATAGTGAGCTTGTGTGGATTGTTCCTGAGGAGATGCTGGAAAAAGTCCAAGAAAATGAAGAGCTTAAAGTTTGGACATGAGCATATTGTTCTTCGTCCAGGATGCATTGAGTTTTTAAAGGCTCTATTTAGCAATTTCAATGTAGGGATATGGTCAGCTGCTAATGACATGCATGTTGTGGACATCATCAAGATTTTAGAAAAGGAAGCTAAAGAAAAATTTCCATTCTTTATGATCTGGGGGCAAAGCCAATGTCAACCATACGTAGAATCAAGGATCACTCGCTTAGATAATCCAGGAGTAGAAGCACTTTTCAAACCGCTGGCTATTGCATCATCAAAATTTGGGCTTGATGCAAGAAGATTGCTTCTTGTAGATGATGAACCATTAAAGGGATGTGTGAATACTGCATTGAATTGTAGTTTTCCACCATCATTTAATGTTGATGATAAGGAGGATAATATCCTCCTTGGGGAGCTGCTACCATATATCAAAGCTCTCAATCATGTTAATGACATTCGCACAGTTACAGGGTCTCATTTATATGGATAAGCACCCATTGCTGAAGGTCGTGAGCTTTATAACCATATACACAAGGTTGTTGCAGAGTGGGAGGAGAGAAATCTAATTTTTCTAGGAAAAACCTACTCCACGGCAAGGCTACCAGAAGTTTCTCGTCCTCTTCACGATGAGAAAGTTACAACATCTAGCACTAGTGGAATGTCCACTCGAAGTCAAGACAAGAAACTTTCAGCTCGTGATCGAGAAAAAGTAAGGTTCTTCAAGAATATCAAATCATTATCAGCCTTGAAAGGTACAGAAGCAATCATGCTTGCCGAAAAATTGGGATACAAGGAGCCTGTGATCAAAGTACATGAAGCCAGGAATTATATAAAGCATCTAAAAATTCAGTATGATCTCAAATAGCCCTATATCAAGAAATGATGGAGCAATGTTTTGTAACATTTTTTCATTTACAAAGATCTTTATGTACTCAGAGACTTTGTTAGAGTGCTTAGGGTTTCAAGATATATGAAGATGTAAATGATTAATAGTTTTTTAAATTGTCTTTCAAGACTATAAGTAACTTCTGAGTTTCATGTGCCAAATGCTCTTTTTTTAAAAAGCTTTTATAGTTGTTTGCTTTGAAATTTGAGTTCACTATGCTATCAAGGACAATCTACATGCTCATAAGGTCAAATCTCGCCCTATATGTCCTTGGGGGAATTTCACTTTATGGTCTCAACACCCTATGAATCTAAGGCCATAGGGTCATAGTTTGGCATGTGTTCTTGCATAAGACTTACTAAGTGTAACCACAAATTAGCACCCTATGTCCCTAAGGTCTTCAACACACTAAAGATCTCTATATTAACTTTTTTTTTTAATCATTTCAGGGCTTCTAAGAAAAAATGTTTTGCTATTAGATTATCACAAAATAGAGGAGCTCCCTTTCATATTACATCAAATATCACATTCAAACCAAGAGCAATGGTTTCATTATCTACCAACATCTTTCAAACAGGACAAAAGAACGCTTATGTTGGATTTAGAGGGTGTGCTTCTTGCAACATTTGAGCTTCAATCAAGGCCAACTTGGACCAAGTACATGTGCATTGTAGAAGATAACAATGAGGTGTATGCGGTGCGTCCAGATGCAGAGTATTTCTTAAGATTTTGCTTTGAGTTCTTTGAGGTTTGGATTTGGAGCTGCCATCGTTTAAGAAAATCTCAACACATAATCAAGACCTGTTTTCCTACACAAAGTCACAAATTCAAGATGATTATGGATAACCGGTGCTGCCAAAATTCAAATTTCATGATCGGTTACAAAAGATCCTATCACAAAAATCTTTCGACCATATGGAAGCTATTTGATTATTTAGATGGGAGCAACACTATAATATTTGATCATAGTTCATATCGAGTGATGTGGAATATGCAAGGAACTTATATGATTTTTCCAAAGTTTTGGAACCAACCTACTCAATTGCTTCAAAGTTTTTTAAAAGATGAAATTGTTCCATGGTTATGTGGATGGTTTAATGCTAAAGACAAGAGAGATTATACCATAATAAATTTTGTAATTTTCCATCCTGATCCTGAGACTCACTATGTAATGCAATGTTATATGTCTCAAAGGACTCAAAATCTCAAGAGAAGGAGGCCATTTTAAGTGTACTAGTTAAGTATTCTAAATAGCATCTACCAAGTATTTGGCAATGTATACTTTTCAAGATTTAAACTTGATGGAATGTTGTGGGATATCTTGAAACATATTTAAGTTGTTTTTTTAATGAAGTGCATCCTATTGTCAGGAGACTTCTCTCATTCAAGTTCTTTGGTTTCATTGTTTGATGCTTCTATGGTATTGTTAACTTTTTCTTCTTATTAATTGTCTTTATTAAGTGATCCAAACAATCAGAATTTATTGACATTTGGTAGTATTACAAAACGGTGTTTTTTGAACACCCTCAATCTTGGAGATATCATATTGTTTCTAGTTAGTCTTTTATTGTACATGCGATGAAGACCATAATTTTTATGAAACTGTCAAGTTGGTGGTAATCTTTATGTTTATACTTTATACTATTTTGACATAATCAATGTATAAAATTCGTATTATTCACATCAAATGGTGTTTTTAAACACCTCATTTTTTTGAGACACCATCTCTAAAACCTTTGAGTGAAGTTTTAACGCATGTTCTTGATGTAAAAAATCTTCATCTTAACATTGATTCTTTGGCACAAACTTATATTAGGAGTTTTTATATTGTAGTTTTATGTTAAGAAATAATTTCAAATTTAGAATTATGATAGTTTATCTAAGTAAGTGCCTCATCTAACTTTGTATAGGTAAATAAAATACCAAATGGAATTATAGGTGCAATAGATGACATCTTATGGTCTTAGGGCCATAGGATACTCTATAGTATTGTTTAGATTTTTTAATTGTTTGTGAACATAGATCATAGAGGGTTTTTCTCACTCCATAGAGGATATCCTATGGCTTTGGGGCCACATGGTCTCAATATTGAGCGTAGAGGATTTCTTACTAGCATAGAGGGTACCTTGTGGCCCTAGGTCCATAGGGTGCACACACAGAGTATAGAGGATTTCTTACTAGCACAGAGGGCACCCTATGGTCTAAGGACATATGGTGACAACATATAGAATAAAGGGTTTCTAACTAGCATACGAGGCACACCTTGTGCGCCTGGGGACATAGTGTGCCAACATAGAGCATAGAAGGGTTTCTTATTGGCATAAACAACATCTTGTGGCCCTAAGACAACCTACAGCCTTATGGACATAGGGTGGCACATAAATAAAGTCACATATGGCTTTAAGAGACTGGACCTCTTTATATGTTGGGACCAGCTAACAATCCTAACCCTATGACCTTGAGGTCATAAAGAGACATATTAAAGTCATAGACATGTCTACAAAGAGCACCATATGGCCTTAAGGCCATAGGTGCAATAGATGGCATCTCATGGTCTTATAGCCATGAGATATTAGTTTGAATGTTGTTTAAATTATCGTGTATTGAAAACTTGATAGCATGCTACAAAACCATGACCAAGTATTTTGTTATACATGGATTAAGGTCACCAAATTATGACAAGAGTGTTTAATAGTATTTTCCTTTACATATTATCTTTTTTAATTGCTGTAATCAATCTATATGCTGCTTTAAAATCATATCAATTGGTTTTTTTGACACCTCATTTTTTGAGAAGCTACTTCTAAAAGCATTTGTTGAATTTTGAAAAGCAATGATGTCATACAAATCCTCTTTCCAAAAACTATATTGGAGGTTTATTCTTAAATTTTATAGTAGAGAAATTAAAATAAACTCATACAATCATGATAATTTATATAAATTAAAGGCAACTAGAGCTTAGAAATCATTAAATAACACAATCCTAGCATACACATTTAGAATTTGAGAAACGGGATTTTCCCAAATTATTTAAAATGGTGTGAATGATGTATGTGTGCTATCTCTTACTCTAATTTCTCTAATAGATTAGTAAGATTCAATTAGTTTTAAGAAGGATATGAGTGTATGTGTGTGCTATCTCTTACTCTAATTCCTCTAATAGATTGGTGAGATTCAATTAGCTTTAGAAAAGGATGTGTGTGTGTTCTCTTTTACTCTAATCTTTCTAATGGATTAGTAAGATTCAATTAACTTTAGAAAAGATGTGTGTGTATGTTTTCTCTTACTCTAATCTCTCTAAGTATACCTACTCTCTCTAGTTAATACATCTTCACTATTAACTTATGCATAGTAAATTGAAAGTTAATACATAAGAGAACTCATCATATTCTTATTATACATTATGAAATTCTCATTGACCAATTTTATTGTCAATTAGATTAAGTAGAATTTTGAATAATACTAAAAATTGATTTAGTTGAAGTATAGAAATGGAAGTTAGAATTGGATTAGAAATGTCATGCATAAAAGTAATGCAGTCCTAAAATTTCACTCGTAGTTTACACACTTAATTTTTGATTAATTAAGATTAACAAATATTTGATTTATAGAAATTAGATATAGAACAACAAGACTAAGTGTGAATCCGAGTTGGCGAGGGTTCAAATTACAGACTCTCTTTGGAAACAAGGAGACTACTAGGGAAATTGACCAATTTAAAGTTCTAAGTGTATAACATAAGTGTAGTACAAAAAAAATGGCTCCAAAGCGTGCTCGAACACAAGGCGCTAATGACCATGAAGCTGGTACAAGTAACGGTGGAACTCCTGCGACATGTTATGTCTCCACCAATTGTATCAATCAGAGCTATGGTACAGGTTAGTATTGCAGTTTCAAGTTATGCATCATTGCATATGAGAGACCATAGAAATATATTATTTACCTTATGAAAAGAAAACACAGACCGAAACCAAGGGGCTTAACCCCAAGAAACTCGGCATATGTTTGACAAGTAGGAAAGAATGTCTAGTTAAACTGGTTGCTATAGGAAAGAATGTTTGTCCAAAACCTTCGGTATGGTTTCTCTCAAGTCTCTCTACTTATTAGCGCTGGCATTATGTGACAGTTGCCGAGGCGTGAGATGACGCCCAGGATGGCACCGCTAATGCTGTGGTGGGAGTACACCCAGATTAGCCTTGCTGGATACTGTAGTTTTGTTTTGCCGTGGCGTGAGGATGACGTTCAGATTTGCACCGTTGTTGCTGTGGCAGGAGTACGTCCAGATTAGCACAACAAGTACTTGTCGAGCGGTATGGGACGCTCATGAGGACAAGGATTTTTATAAATAATGTATATACCGATAGGACATAATAGCGCCAGTAGAGATTCTTGAGTGAACCTAATCCAAGGGTTGTTCGTTTAAAATTGGACGACTTCTTGTTTGACTATTGTTTGTAATACTATTTGAAGGGTTGTTTTAACGAACCAGTATCATAAATAAAGCAAAGGAACATGTATGGTAGTAATTAAACAGTGTGGTAGTAATTAGATAACAAAAGAAGGGTGAGTGTGGTGTGGAAAGTGGGATAATGATACCCCGACGGTATCCTTCTATGGACGGGTGGACCCGATGAGTCGGGTAACTTTCCAACGCTAGAAATTATTTTTTTAAATCATAAATCTTAAAAGAGACAAACCTTGGCGGCTGTGCTTCTGAAACATGGAGAAAAAAGCGCACAGGTTGATCACTCTAAGATTTATACTGTTAGGCATAATTGATTATAGATAGTTTTTAGATAGGGTTATGGTGGTCACTCTCCGCCATAGCGAGATAGGACCAATCCTTCAATAACGGTTCATGCCCGTGGCTACGTAGTAGCTAAGGCAATGTCTATTGGTTTTTCTTTATCAAGATTGAAGACCTATCAAAGCTACTCCGCTCCTCTCAAAAAGGGGCACGAACCTCACAGGAAGGCAAGGAACAATCGAATTTTTGAGAATTCTGTGGAGGCAACTAAGTTTGAGGAGATAGTCCAAAAAACCAGGGTAACGATCATTGCCATTGGTAAGCAAAGGAACTCAAAAGTGGATCAGGACCCTTGGGGCTACTGGAATGGAAGTGCAAAGGTGAATATGTGGGATCATCCATAGTCATGGGGTGGCTCCCCCTTTAGCCGAGGTATCTAGAATCCTTGATGTGGTCATGGCTCGTCACGAGTATGACAAGAATCTGTAATTTTTGGATCTGTTTATATAATCCACTCACCATTGTGAATTTTGCACAAAAAAAGTGCAGAACAAAAGATGAGATTGTATTAAGCGAAGCGCCAACACGTTTCGATCCTTGTTGGGTCTCATATGGGCTTTGTTAAAAACAATGCGAACTTTTTAGCATGCACCACAAGTAGTTGTGCGGAGGTATATTGGAGAGGAATTTGAATACGAAGATGAAACACATTTTCTTTCCCTCATCTTAGTGCTCCCGATGAGCCTTACTTCGTGTAGTTTGGTGTAGCTCCACCTCGCAAAGGTTGTGTGTAAGCAACTCTTCATGCGTTGCGTACAATGGAGATTGGAGAAAGAGAAGGTAGAGAAGCTCATGGACTAACCCCAAGGAGCCCCCATGCATGTCATCTTGGAGTCTTCATCCATGCATCCGTGCTCCCTACGACTCTTGTTCATACACCACCATTGGGTTAGGAGGTTAATGATACCCACCCTTGCACTAGTCACGACTACATTTGGGATGACACCACTAGGTCGAGAGGTTAATGCCTTAACCGACATGACCAACGTGTGTTTTCTTGACCTAGAGATGAGTCCACACATATGTGATTCAGATAGAAAACAAACCTCAAGACAAAAATTAATCTTAGGGTAGGTTTCTGGATCAAAGATACTGGTGAAGGGGCCATGCCCATGGGCGTGTGGTGTTTACAAGGCTAGCTGATGACATGCGAGTAAGGACCAAGGACATTCTCCACTTTAGCAAAGGCATTGGACAAGATATAGGTTGCAATGTGAATCCCATGGGCGTGTGGTGTTTACAGACAAGGCTAGCTGACGACATGAGAGTAAGGACCTAGCACATTCTCTACTTTAGCGGAGGCATTGGACAAGATATAGGTTGCAATGTGAATCCCACCGGCCACCACCTTGGCCAGTCGCCCAATACCAATTGCCGACATCTCGAATCTTGAATTCCCGTTTCATGCTATTGCAACACTCACCAAGTTTTCATTCTCTACTCTCTCAAAGAAGACTTTGAGGAGGAGCGTAGATGCCAAAGCAAGAGATTGTCTACTCTAAGAAGTATTACAATGATGTATAGGAGAATAGTCTCTCTCTCTCTCTCTCTCTCTCTCTCTCTCTCTCTCTCTCTCTCATACACACATGCACACACACATACACCTGTGCTTGTACTTTTGTAGGATCTTAATGTGTGTGTATGTGTGTGTGTGTGTGTGTGTGTATGAGAGAGAGAGAGAGAGATTCCTGCTTGTTGTTATCTTTGAGATTATAATCTTCCCTCTTTATTTTTGTTAGCCATGCTAATTAAAGCTATGTATATGCTACTTTGCGCTTTGGTACCCTCAAAAACCTTAATTTTGCTACTCTTCTTTACTTTGAAAATTATCTCTCAAGTTGTTGGAAGGGGAGATATGGAGAACAATTGATTGCTTCCAATTCCCAATTTTTCTTGCACCTTTGCTTGCCAGCTTTTCACCATCCCTTACAATTACCAAGTACTCACACACACCTAAACTATGACACACACACACACACACACACACACACACACACACACAAGAGAACAAATTGACAAGGGAAGAGTGTAAGAGGGGTGTAAGAGATGTAGACATAATCATGGAGTACACAAAGAAACACAGCATAGCATAAGATAGAGGAAAGGGTAATATTAAGAGAATCTACACAAGAAAGGCCTAAAGATTGCAACCCCAAACTCCATGACACCTCTTGTGGAGTTTGGTATTTGATATTTGATATTATTTTTGGTGCCAAAAATTGGAGGCCCCTCTTTTATACTTTAGTCCCACTTTAGCTATGAGTGGAACACACTACTTATTGCATGACCCTTTTAGGGTGAGTTCTCATTGTCCTATTTACAAAGCAGTCATAGTGGTTTATTGATAAAATATGTAAATACTATGCTAGAATAAAATGATTGAGAGAGTTATTATTTGACGGTGCCTCCTCGTCAACTCCCAGAATTCCAATCTACAAACCGTTATGCACTCACTATTAGTAGAATTCAAATAGACAACATATAATCAACCATTAAGCCAGCTATCCCAATTGCAGTTAACCACATACAATAGGAGGGTGCCCAATCTTGTAACATCCCTCCCATCAGGGATATCAATTGTCCTCAGTTACTCACTAAAGAAACAACTGGACCATGACTGACGGAAACTTTTTGAAGGTTTAGAAGGTTGAGGGAAAAAATTTACTTGGCATCCTCTCTAGGGTGGCCTTAAAAGGTCAAAAGATAGCGATTATAAACCATGCCAGTTTTTGTGGTGATGGTATCATGATCAACTATTTGTGTGGTGATGAGTTGTTCTTCTTGGTCCACAAGTGAAGGTGGATCCTCATAAATGTGATGTGTAGGTAGGGGTCCTCTGAAAGGTCTTAAAAGACTAATGTGGAGATCATTGTGAATGTGCCAATGTGAAGGTAGGTCTAAATGAAAGGAAACATCATTAATCACATAAGAAATTTTGAAAGGACCATAAGAATGAGGAGCAAGTCTTACAAAAATATTAGTATCAACACTTCTGATCCTTCATTTTTCAATGCGAAGCATCACATAATCACCTTCTTTCAATTGGTGTGCCTTGCGGTTCTTCTTAGCATGCTTAGTGTAAAGTTCTTGTGAGTGTTTAATGGTAAAATTCACACTTGCATAAATATTATGAAAATTAGCAGTAAAATCATCAGTGTGGCAGGCACAATATTGGAAAGACGTGAAGTAGGAGTAGGTAGAGAATGACCAAACACAATTTCAAATGGAGATTTACCTATGGTAGTGTAAGTGGTGTTGTTATATGAAAACTGTAGAATATGCAGGTATCATCTTATTCCTTGGGTTAAAAGAAACATAAGATTTTAACAAGTCAATGATAGTTCAATTAGTGACTTCAACTTGACCATTAGACTCAAGATGGAATGCAGAAGTAAAATCAAGTATGGTTCCAAGATTTTCAAAAACAGTAGTCCAAAGAGCACTACAAAATTTGGAATCTCGATCAGAGATTATAACTTTACACAAACCAGGATGTGGAAAGATAGCTTTAATAAATAGAAGTGCAGCTTGATGTGCTGTGAGTATTTTCTTACAAGGAATGAAGTATGTTTGTTTATAAAAACGGTCAATGAGTGAAAATCTAATAAAAAAATCCAATGAAATATATTCCCACGTTTTTACAGGAATAGGGAGAGGGTGTAAAAGTTACAATTTCTTACCTACATGGCTGCTTTGACCTTTTGACAAATCAAACAAGTTGAAACATACTGTTTAACATCAGTTTTCATAGTAGGCCAATAGAAATCACAATGTACGTTTTGAAAAGTAGTAGCAAATCCTCTATGTCTAGCATAGGATGGTTTGTGCAACTCTTTAATGATCAATGTGGAAAAAGGTTTAGTTACACACAATTTTTGTTTGAAATAAAGAAAGTTTTTTTGAATAGTGTATTTCAAAAATGTGTGGAGAGAGTTCTCAATTTTATTCAACCATGTGGTTTTCAAACCATCATCTTGTGCATAAGTGTTAGGCATTGAATCAAATGAAGTACTCGTGTAATAGTTGATAGAATATTAAGAGAGGGTCTTTGGCTCAAAGCATCAACTGCAACATTCTCTTTACCAAGTTGGTATTGAGTGTTGGGTTGAAAACTTTGGATGAAGGCATCCCACTTAATATATCTATCATCTATTAAGGGTTGAGAGAGCATATACTTGATACTTTGTTGATTTGTTTTAATGATTAAATCGACACCCACTAAATAGTGTTTTCAAATTTTCAAAGCATGTACAACAATAGTCAACTCTTTGTCATATGTACTAATTTTTTCTTCAGATGGTTTGAACTTACGACTTTCAAATGCAAGTGGATGGTTATCTTGCATAAGTAGTACACTGATACCTTTTCCACAAGCATCAGTGACTACGGCATAGAATGGTCCATCAAAATCAGGTAACTACAGCATTGGTGCATTTATCAAAGCATTATTGAGTGCATTGCAGGAAATGTCTTGCAAATCAAACCATACATAAGGAGATTTTTTATTTAACACGAGAGTAAGGTAATGAGATTTGTAAGCAAATTTATATACAAACTTCCTGTAATAACTGCATAGACCAATAAAAGAACAAAGTTCATGCAATTTTTTGGGTCTAGGCCATGATTGAATAGATTCAATTTTCTTAGGGTCTACATGAAGGTGGAATTCCAGGTGGTAGATCATGCATGAAACAATTCTTCAATTGTGAGAGAAAATCATCATATGAAGAGTTATATGAGGTTTTGGGGTGTGAGAGAGAAGTGGAAATTTTTTATGTGCTAGTGTTGCTTGGATGGAGAAATTTTAATTATTATGGTACATGTTTTATAATTAATCAACAGATCAAATTCATGACAAAATGGAATTCCCAAAGTCATATCAAGACCATGCAATGGTGCTACCAAAAATGTACATGCTTGTGTAAATTCACCAATGCAAACTTTAACAATGACTTGGGTTTTGCAATTAAAACGTTGATTATTAAAAACAGTTTTGACTTTGTCAGGTGAATAAGTTTCCGAGAGAGAGAGAGTTTTGTGCCAATCGTGCAGAAATAAAATCATGTCTATTGCCATCATCTAAAAGAATGGTGGAAATTTCACCCTTGATTGTGCCTTGTACTTTAAACAAAGTATGAAGAGATATAGGAGTACCTAAAGATGGGTTGTCATCGTGATCATCCTCAAGATCGTATCCTTTACCATAATTAGCTTCCACTTCATTGTCGTTGGGATTAGCATCTTCAATGAGACTAATAGTAGCATCGTTGGGGCGGTTGTTTTTGAAGGGTTTTTGGCTTGGATTTTGGGGTGACTCCATTAGATTGGCCATTTCTCTTAGCAGGCCCTTTTGAGCACTTATCTGCATAGTGACCATACTGAAAAAATTTGAAACACTTCACCTTTTTATTACCATTAGAGTTTTGAGTAGGATGTTGGTTGGAAGAATGTTGGCTGCCTCGCTGCTTTGTGTTGTTGTTGTTGCCATAAGGTTGAGAAGTCGTGGCATAATTATCAAATCTACGTCTCTTGAAAAAGGTACGACTTTGATGTTTGTTCCTGTCAAAGTTAGGAGAGAAAGAAGCTCTCTTGTTACGGTGGTAAGTGTTAACAGTTTGTTCAATGTGAGAGGGTTGTCCACCTTTCTTCTTCTCCGCATTAAGGGACAAATTAATAGCCTTTGATAGTGAATCTAGTTCAAACATATCTACCTCTACACCAATTTGCAGTGCTAAGCCAGATATATATTTACGCTTTGATTTCCTGCGATTGACATGTTCAATAGCTTGTAAATAATTGAATTAAATAGTTTCAAAAACGATCAATGTAGCCCTATACATCTTCATTTTGACCGTGTTGAATTAAATCCCACTAGCATTGTGCTTTCGCTTTATATTGTGTGGGAAAAAAATTGAGGTAAAAAAAGCATATGAATGCATGTCAGGTACGTGGTCTTTTACCATGCTGTTTGGTGGCGTTCCACCACAATGCAGCGCTACTGGTGAGATGATTTGATGCACACTTTACCATTTCATGTTCGGGAAAGTCTTCATCATGAAAATAGGAATCTAATTGCCTAACCCATGCTAGAAAAGTGCTAGCATCTTTAGTGCCATCAAAATCCTTGAAAGTGAAGGCTTTTTTGCTAATTTTGTTTTGCTTGGATGCTGGTGCAAATTCAATGCGTGAAGAATGTAATAATTTATCTTCAAGCTCTTGCCTTCTCATATGTTCATACATGAGAGCTTGTTGCAGATTGGCAAGCTTCTCAGTAATTGTGGGTGCCTATGGAAGGTGTGTCATGATTGCGTGCTTTTTTATTTTCTTTTTTTTCTCATTTATAATTTTTTTTGTTTTTTTAAAATTAAGGCTATCAGTGTATATGTATAAAGTGATATGCAGAGTAACATTTAAGAATTAAAAAATAAAGTAATAAGCAAAAATAAATGGGTACTTAGCTCGTAGATTTTTTGATGCCGTTCAGTCCAAGCTAAGGAGTACGATGGCAAGTTGGAAAGCGATGATCGGTTGATAATTCAAATGCTAGTTGACTAGATTTTTATTTTTTTAGTTTTTAGTTTTAGCATCCGATCTCCCTTATGTTGATCAACCGATTGGATAATGGTCAAAATTTTGTGTAGCTTGAGGATTCTTGGATAAAGCAAGATTAAGAGAGCTTTAATTGTAGTGATATGTATATATATATATATATATATATATATATATATATATATATATATATATATATATATATATAGCCAAATAATAGCCTTGGGTGTGAATCTATTCGGAGGTCACGAGTGATAGGAGGCCGAATTGTCTCTTGGAACAACAATTGGTGCTAGGTGGCCAAAGGGGCTCGGGATTAGCTAGCTGCCCTGCTTGTGACGTCAACCGTCCAAAACCGTGAGTAGGGTGAATACCCTCTTAAGAGGGGATGTTTTTGGCGAATCCATGGGTGGCTGGCCAACTTGAAGGTTAAAATAAAGCACAACTTTTTGAACTAAATGTGTGAAGTAAAATTGGCATGCAGTGAGCAATTAGCGAGCACGACAGTGGCGAGCAGGTGCCGTTTTAGGCCGCGAGGAGGAAAGGTAAAGTGACCGGCGGTCCTCGGCACCCCTATTGAGGGTGATTGTGACATTTTTGGTGAAGGTCGACGTAGACCCTTTCTCCTCAGTAGATCCTAGTTCCCACGGACAGAGAGCCTTCTCCTTGGCTTTGTTTGCTTCTTGTCTGCTGCCTTCTAGGATTCCAAGTTATTTTGCCTTCAAACCGATACTCAATTTCATAAGATCCTCCGGATCTCCTTCTTCATGTCGTTATGTTCTCCTTTTGAGTGCTTGAGTGGTTAGATGAATTCACATAGATATGATAATACGCTACCATGGGTTCGGGATCTGTCTTTTCTTCCCTTATATTTATCGATGTTGAATATGCCCCTTCTAAACCTTCTTCAAGACTCTTCGATTTTGAATTGATTCACCAAATTTTCTCAAAGTTCCTCAAAATCACTTCGTTCTCGATTGCTCGCCCGCATGTCTTCATAAATCTGCCAACTTTAGCAATTTATCTCGAAATAAGCTTTGCACATACCCGATTAGGTTGCCAGTTAGCAAAATTTGTGGAATAAATTTGCCGATTAATCAACCAATTTAATGATTCTCTCAAAATTGAAAATTTTGTGCCAATAACTCGAACCAAAGCTCTGATGCCACAGTTGGAAGGGGATATGGGGAGAACGGTTGCTTGCTTCCAATTCCCAATTTTGCTTGCACCTTTGCTTGTCAGCCTTTCACTATCCCTTCCAATTACCAAGTACTCACAAACACCTATACTATGTTAGCACAAACACACACACAAGATAGAGAGAGAGAGAGAGAGAGAGAGAGAGAGAGAGAGAGAGAGAGAGAGAGAGAGAGAGAGAGAATTGACAAGGGAAGAGTGCAGTAAGAGGTGTGTAAGAGATGGAGACATAATCATGGAGTACACAGAGAAACACAGCATAGCATAAGAGAGACGAAAGGGGAAAATTAAGAGAATTTACACAAGAAAGGCCTAAGGATTGCAGCCCCAAAATCCACGGAACCTCTTGTGGATTTTGATATTTGATATTTGATATTATTTTTTATGCTAAAAATTGGAGGGCCCTCTTTTACACTTTAGTCCCACTTTAGTTATGAGTGGAGCACACTACTTATTGCATGACCCTCTTAGGGTAAGTTCTCACTGTCCTATTTACAAAGCAGCCATAGTGGCTTATTGTTAAGAGATGTAAAATACTATTTTAGAACAAAATGACTGAGATAATTATTATTTGTCGGTGCCTCCTCGTCAGATCCCAGAATTCAAATCTAAAAACCATCTTTTAATTGTTGTTAGTAGAATTTAAATAGACAACACATGATTAACCATTAAGCCAGCTATCCCAATTGCAGTTAACCACATGCAAGAGGAGGGTGGCCAATCTCGTAACACAAGTAGCCACACGTGTGGTTTAGAGACCGTTGATTTCAAAGATTAGTGGAGAGGATCTAACATTGCTCGGTTGATGTTGAGCTTGCTAGTAGCTCAAAAATGGTTAAGCCAAAGGCAAGTCCCAAAAGGATTCGTTATTAGGTCTATAGTTCCCAATGGTGTACCTTGACTTAAGTCCTTTCTAATGAAGATAATAGATCCCTTTCCTACTTACCCTCTTGCAATCAACAGGTCGAACCTTTCATGGACAACTTATAAGGTTCTCTTGCATGTTTTGTCTGGGGGAAGCTTCTTGCGAATTTGGATCAAGTCACTGTTGTATTCTTGACGATTTGTTTTCTAGAAATTGGTTGCAAGTCAAGCTTCTAAATGAACTTTCTTTTTTCTCTTCCAAAATTGTCTGAATATTTTGTTTAGTTGAAGCCTTATGTATGCACATCATGTTTTTGATCTCTTGACATGTTTCACTTATCGTGTTTCTTGTGCATCATGCTAATTTTTCTACAAGTTTTTCTAATTACTCTTATCATTTATCTGATGCAAAGAAAATTTCTCTGCAAGAATCTTTATACGACTTGCGCTTGTGTTGTCTTCCTTTTAATATCTACCATCATCATGGTGCGTGAGTCTGATCTTTGCAAACTTTTCTAGATAAACCTTTTTTTTTATGAGAACCAATGGTTTATCATGCTCTCCACGTTTTTTACGAGGGGGTTTTACATGCTAGAAGACATGAGAGTGCTTTCCGAAAACCTTTTAAGTCTACGTGTCATTGTTCACGGGGATACAAGCAAGAAGACTTGGAGTATAGCATTTAGGAACCATCAAATTAGGTTTTAAGATATAAGAGCAGTTTTTCTCAATAGCGTGTATGTTTTATTGATAATTCTAGAGCCTGAGAGTTACATAAAGTTTGTTGAGTAAATTGTATGATTGTAACTATTAGTGTTTAGTACCTAAAAATTTGTAGGGTAAAAGCATGTTAACATGGCATGCCTTTTTTGATAGATAGTATATTCAAGTTAGCACATCTCAAAGAAACTTGGGCGTACGGTAAAATTTTCACAAATAGTATCAAAATTTGTCAAAGTTTGTATATTTGGATTCCTTGTTTCAGGAGCTTTCTATTGATATATCACATATCATAGATCTTCAAGATCTAGCTCGTGTTATTATACTAGTTAGCATATGTCAAAATTATGCTAACTAGCACTATCTGAGAAGCAAAATGCATGTCACGTTAACAAGCTTTCACCCTGTAGACATGTCATCTTTGGCAAGCATGAATTCCTCTAGAGCTTCATCTAGTATCTATATAGGCTCTCCATCGTCTGCTCCTTCTCATTGTTTTAATCTGCATATGAAAGTCAAGCCTCAGATGTCCTCCTCACATGAAACACAAAACCCACTTAAAACATCATCCACAATGAGCAACAAGATTTGAATCTTTCTTAATCATCAAGGAACCGTGTAAAGTCTCTGTATCTTGATCCAAAGAAAACTATAAAATCCTCATACACTAATCAAAACAAGTATCCATCACCTATAACATGCATCGAAATCATCGGTTTGGTAAAACACTCTCCATCCTTTTTACTCTCCATCAGATACCGTTTGACTGCATTAAACAAAAGATCTAGAATGCATCTCAAACAGAGCATTAATCTTTCTTGTAAGAACATTATAAAAATAGGTTGGGTCAACAAGAGCATTACTTTGTTGCGCATCTTCTTGCACCCTTTCTAAACTAATAGCAATAAGCTTTGAATACTCTGCATACATGAGTTCTTCAATTTTACTTACTATCACTTCAAGTCAAGATCACAAAAAATATCTCCATTAAGTGAATAATCATGCCTTTCATAAAGAAAATACTCAACATTCATATCTGCAAATAGTTCTTCTAGAGCAAAAATGGACTCTGAATCAACATCAAAATCATCAGATTTAATATTACCCTCATCCATAAGTAGTTGTATAAGGTTGAAATTATACACTTGCATGCTTCTCTGTAGATACAACTGCAATGTTTAACAACAACGCTAAACTGCCTTCCTTCTAATCCTCTATTGTAAACCGTCCCTCTGTGGAGCTTCATTAGACATATTCTTTGGTACAACTAAGCCATCTAGATCCTCACACGACCGTGTATATCATCAATTTTCTCCATCAGCATAATTGGATATGTAGAGTTTGAAATCCCAAGCTTTTCATTAACTGCCTTTACCACTTCTTCATCATTTGTATTTTGCAATAACCTATTGTTTTCAAGGAGAACTCATCTACAACAATCTTAGCTGGAATTTATTTGTAAACATCTACATAAGTAGGCACATTGATACAATCCAACTCATCGTCTTCCATTCTAGGATCCCAACGCTCTTGGGTAATAGCTAGCTCCAACTATGAATACATTTCCACTAAATCTCTTGAACTCACTCAACAAAGTTTGTAATTACAAATCTATCAAACTTTAGAATGTAATTTACCTTGGATACTCCATGTAGCTCCAATTCAGCCTCATAGCACTCTAGATAGGCTTCTGGATTGTAGTCATCAAAACGTATGTGCTTGTCAAAAAGTGAGCACGCAGCATTCTACAAAGTTAAATGTTGTGTCATCTCGTGATTCTAGTTTTCTGGCTCAACATACTCCAATACTTTATAAAACTTTGTTGTATTATTTTGCTCTTCAATATTGCTTATTTTATCCATTGTAGATTGCTTCACCTCATAATTCTTTCTTCCCAAACTTGTGCGATACTGAGTAATCTCCTACTATTGCATGAAGGTAACAAACTGCTACATCATCTACTGCATTATCTCTACTTACAGTGTTGACATACTTCTCTGCCAAAATTTTCTCGCTTTTAGGCTCGTTTGCTATCTCTCCCCCTAGCCTCCGTCCGCCAATGCTGCTATTTTTTAACTGCATGTAGCTCTCTATTTATTATTTATCTGCACGTCATTCCCTTTTTTAAACCTAATAGCTTGATTGTATTTTCAACCTCACAACTTGAGTGGCCTTTCACATGGGTCGCCCTTAAATGGCCTTCATATTTTAAGATTAGGCAATTACATTGGAAGAAGAACTTTCCTTCACATCTGGTAGCGCATAACTTCGGGCTTTGAAAAGTATCCCAAGCCTCTTTTCCATAGCTTTATTACAAAATATATCTCAAACAATACATTCATGGTGATGATATTCTGAAGCCGCAATCAATGTGTCCATGATCATGACATTCCAAAGATAATGCTCATCAAGAACCTTTTGTGCTTTTGTAAAATCACTACCAAGCACATCAAAGAGCATACATATTTTCCAGATTATCAATGAGCAACTTATTTCTATAGGTGAAGTTATTTTTGACAGTTCCCTAATTCTTCTTGACACTTTGCTAGATTCTTATCAGACTTTCATTAGTACTTGGAGACTCATGACCCAAGAAAATCGTGAAATTGTCACGTGTGATGCATTATGCACATTGTTGTTGCAAGAGTCACTTTCCAAAAAAAACTAGACTACACAACGTGCAGTTGAACATGCCGTTATTACTGCTCAAAGAAAAGGCGGTAATAGCAAAGAAGATGTGTTGCCATTATTGTAAAGATTATGATCACTTAATCAAGCAGTGTCCTAATTGAAGAAGGCCAAATAAGTTCAAGGGAGTTGGAAATATTATGCTTACTGCTGCAAATGGTAGTTCTTTCACACTTATGAACGCATTGTATGTACTTGGCATCGAGAAGAATTTTTTGTATGTATCTGCACTTGCTAGAATTGTTCTTGAAGTCGAATTTTTGGATGACAGACGTACAATACATGATCTCAGTTTTGGTGATGAAATTGTTGCATCTCACATTTTATGTCGTGGGCTATATAAGCTCAATTTATCTGACAAATGTGGGTAGAATTTTGCAAATGCAGTTGTGGATTCTAAGGCTATTTCAGATGCAAAACTTTGTCATACACATTTTGGGCATCTCAATTTTTCCAGCTTGGTACGTTTGCAAAAATTTGATATGGCTTCTTCTTTGATGCGTCTTGAAGCAACTATCACACATGTTTGTGAAGGCTGTATTTTGGGTAAGATGCAGCGTGTAAAGTTTCTAAAGGATTGTTCAATTAGGGCCACATGCAAGTTGCAGTTTTTGCATAGTTGTTTGTGGACTCTAGGCATGCATGGGTATATCCTCTTAAAGCAAAGTCCGAAGTCTTTATGTGCTTCAAGAGATTTCTAGATATGGCTCAAAATGTCTCAAAATGTATTGTGGACACCCTCCGTTTTGATCAAGGGGGAAGTATATGTCTCATGAATTTTATGCATTTTTGGCTTGTTGTGGGAGAAAAAACCAATGTACAATGCCTTGCACGCTCTTATAAAATGGTGTTACTCAGAGGAAAACTAGGTCACGTACAGAAATGACACGATGTATGGTAAGAGCCAAGCTTTTCCGCATTTCTTTTGGCTTGAGTCCATCATGTGTGCCACTTATGTACTAAAAAGGTGTCCTACAAAATCTTTGTAGTCTATGATTCCATATGAAGCATGGCATGATAGAATGCCTTCTATTGAGCACATGTGTGTTTTTGGCTGTTTGGCATATTCTTTGGTGCCACAAACGCAATGCAAGAAATTGGATGATAAGGTTGCCAAATGTATTTTTGTTTGGTTATAGTACTGAAAGAAAAGGTTATAGGTTGTATCATCCACAAAAGAAACATATCTTGGTCTCACGGGATATTTTGTTTGTGGAAGATTCTGTTCAGTCCTTGTTGTCATGTACTAGAGACAATAATCTAAGCTCACATGAGATTTATGAAACTTTGTGGCCTCTTTTTAGTGGAGGAAGTTTGAATGTAATTTCCAATGAGGTAAATGTGCAGTCTATGGGGATTTTTAAGAATGTTACAAATCAGCCTATTACTGATGCAGATGTACATGATGTACTTGATGAGGAAAGGTCTGAGAATGAGCAGGCTAGAGGTATGCCTAAATGGCTGGTGCATACTTTGCATGGCAGTAAATTGGATGCACCTTTGTCTAGTCGTACTCGTTCAAGTTCTCACCATGTATCTTATGGATCAAATTGTTATGCTTTGGTTGTGTCTAGCTTACATGATATTGAGGAACCTCTGTCTTTTAATGAAGCACCAAATTCAAAAAATTGGATGGTTGCCATGCAATTAGAATATGATGCACTTGTAGAAAATGACACATGGACTTTATGTGATTTTCCTCCCGGAAAAAAGGCCATTGGTACGAAGTGGGTTTACAAGTTAAAATGCAAGCCGGATGGTAATCCTTGTAAGGCTCGACTTGTTGCAAAAGGTTATGCACAACAGAAAGGCATAGATTATGAAGAGACTTTTTCTCCCATGTGTCATTGGTAGCTCATTTTGGTTGGGATGTACAGCAATCAGACATTGTTACTTCTTTCTTGCATGGTGACATATTTGAGGAAGTTTATGTAATGCAACCTCATGGTTTTGTTGAGAAAGGACAAGCGGATAAAGTGTATAGATGTAAGAAATCTTTGCATGGGTTGAAGGAATCTCCTCATGCTTGGTATGAGAAGGTTGTCACTCATTTGGTCAAATGATGCTTTCATAATAGTCCAACAGAAAGCACATTGTATGTAAAGTGTGAGGGTGATGTACTTCTCATTGTGATTCACTATGTGGATGATTTGCTTATCATTGGACCAAATGAGAGACATATTTCTGAATTTAAGGCTGATTTGAATGCTACTTTAATGATGAAAGATTTAGGATTGTTGCATCATCACTTGGGTATACAATTTAAGCAATGTGATGGTGGTATTTCCTTATGTCTGAAAAGTTACGTAGAGACATTTCTATGTAAGTTTGGACTTGAGAATTTCAAACCTATTTCCACTCCCACAGAAACATATTTGAAATTGAGTCTTCACCAAACTTCTATTGGCTACCTCATTTGTGTATACAACATGAGGCCAGACATTCAATTTGCAATCTCACAGGTAAGTAGATTTATGCATAGCCTAGGGTCTAAGCATTGCCAGGCTGTCAAGAGGATTTTCTGCTACTTGAGTGGATTTTTATATCTTGGCTTGTTTTATCCCAAGGGGGGATCATTTCTGCCAGACTTACATGCTTTTTCAAAATCTAATTGGGTTGGTTGTTTTGACACGCAAGTGTCCACAAGTGGTTTTTGTTTCATGCTTGGTAGTTCATGTATATCATGGTTGAGCAAGAAGAAACCTACTATGGCCACTTCTAGTTGTGAGGCTAAGCATAGGGCAATCTTCACAGCTACAGATGATTTGGGTGTTCGATAGGACACTGCCAACACTATCTACCGCAATAGTCATAGCGCATTGGCAATTGCAAGGAACCTAGTTTTTCATACTCGAACAAAGCACATTGAGGTGCATTACTACTATGTCAGGGAGAGGCTCTCATTAAAAGAGATGAGCTTGGCTTATGTGACAACACAAGACAACCTTGCAGATATTTTCACAAAGGCATTGTCTCGTGAGAAGTTTGAAGTTTTCCGCAAAGCTTCAGGCTTACTCCCTTTGTGGATTGATCATGTCATTAGGGAATGGCACTTACCTTTACTCTATGTGCTAGATCTTGTTCACCACATCACTCCTAAGGGGAGATTTGTTACCATATATATGTGGTAGTGATGTGGTGAACACACTTAGGACCGCCGGGACATTTTTTCCCTCACTAGGAGGTTTTTTCCCCCATGCATTGTATATACTCCCATCATTATAGGGCTATCTATCTTTCCAATTCACACTAAGTAATACACTTTCTATTTTGTTCCTTGAGCTTCCTGTGTCTTCTCCAAGATGTGTGTGTTTTCCTGTAGCCGTAATTTTGACACTTTATTTTTCTCTCTCATCTCCCCCTTTTTGTATTCCCAAAATGAAATTGTGCTATATCTAGCTGTAATTGTGAATCTTATTGCAAAGTGTTTGTAAAACTTGTGTGTGTGTGTGTGTGTGTGTGTGTGTGTGTGTGAGAGAGAGAGAGAGAGAGAGGGAGAGAGAAAGGTGTGAGCATCAAGTAACATAGCATTGTATTCTATCGTGCAGAGTTATCAAAATGAGCAAAAGTTACAAGGCTTAAGTCAAAAATCATCGGGTCGGTATCAAACACACCAACCATATCATCTACTTCATCCATATCTGAGCATTCAGTGAAGCTATCTCCCATTCCATGTCATTGTCATAACCAACTTCTGCAACAATAGCTCCATGGTTCTTGAAGACACCATATTGCTTTTATGCTACTCTTGTTGCAATTTTTACTAGCTTATGGATAAGTCTCATGTTGCAAAAAACATACACCAAATTCGCAGTCTATTTAAAATAAATCTAGTTTTGTTTTTTGGTATCCATAGAATTGAGTGCCGGCTTGTTTCTCTTGCAGCTTCCACTTGATTTGCCAACTAATAAAACCCTTACTGCAATGTGTTATAGCTCCACCTTCTCTCCACTGTACTCCTTACATCATAGAGGCACACTTGTTTTTGTAAGGGAATCTATATGCCATGAAAGTTCAAACATACCAGTTCTGTTAGCATAATCAACCCACTGATGAGAAGCTACTTTTCCATCCTCTTGTCCCAAGAGTTGAGCACACACTGTTTTGAAGCCGGTCATGAATTATTTGTTGACCAACTATTGATGCATTTGGAATTTAGGATCCAATACGAATGTTGCACCATGCAACAATGTATACAACTGCACCTATCACTTGTCGGCAGTTGTTGTGATTATGGCAGTTTTATCCTTTGTACCAAATCCAGCATTCTCTCTTAGCTTCTTGCGAAAGGCCTCTAGCATATACCAATAGATTCAACCAAAGATGAAAGAGTCTGTGTCAATAGTTTGCAAAAGATCTACAAATGGTTTTACTAGAGTGACAATCCTCTCTATATTATGCCAAAAAACTAGCAAGTTGACCAATTGTGCACATCTTGTAGCTATATTCTGATAGCTAGGATACTTGTTGAGCCATGCATCCCATACTTATCTTCTACAAAAATGTATGCTTCACTTCTTGCAATGTGTCAAGAACATAATAGCAAACCTTGACGCACAAAATATCTGTAAAGTTTTATTGGGTGATTTTGTTTAAAAAAGAGCATATGAAAATTGATCTCTCTGATAAATTTCACCACATGTTTTGCACATTAGGAAAATTTTGAACTCATTTTTGGGCCTTTTAAGAGTGCCACATCATCAAAGTTTGTACAAAAGAAAGCAACTCAGTAGACCCCTCTAAATATTGCTAAGAACCCCATGATATGACCTATAATTGGAAAGTTCTTGAAAAATGGATTCTAAAGAGCAAAGCTCTAAAAATTTTGGATGACTTCTATGAAAGTTATGCCATTTTTTTTCAATCAGCCAGGTTTTGTTACTGTTAAGGTAATCTAAAATCACCTTTTTCTAGATCTACATGAAGGCAATGTCCGATACATGCATGCTATATATCAATAGATAGCATTTGAAGAGTAGATTCTAAATATCCAACCTCCGACAAGTTTGGATCATATTTGCAAAAAATTTACCGATCCCCACTTTTTGAAAGCTATGCCACATCAACAATTCTTACAAGGCCCATTTTTTAGTCCAAACTATTCCTAATGCCCAATAGATTTTGTTTTATGCAAGACATTTTACCAATGTCCTTTAAAAACAAAGTAAAATTATGCATAGCACATGGTACTCAAGTAATAGTTGGGTACTTAACTTGCATAGCCCTTCCTGCAGCATTGCAGTTGGATGCATTATCTGTGACAATTGCAAGCACATGCTTTGGTCCACCTACCCTTGCTATTGCATGATCGTATACCCTTGCTACATAGCCACTCGTTTTCTCTTTAAATGAGGTGTGCATAGCTTCTACAAACATGGACCCTCTAGGGTTGATAAGCATCACATTGATTAGCGGCTTCTTCAGACAGTTAGTCCATCCATCCAATGCTATGGTGCACCATATGTAGAAACAAAGTCTACCATCATGCATTTGAGGATGCCTTTGGTACTTTCTTTCACAAAACCTTTTTTGGTCGTGCTCATCAAAGCATCTTGAAATATGGAATTATGCATAGCTTGAATGGTATACCGCATGCCACAAAATCTTGCATCCATTTCAAGTGTAACTCAAAGAACCGCTGCTTGTCTAATGCTTCATACAACCTCTATCCATTAATTAATTCTTTGCAATATTTAGTTGTGCTAAGGCCCACTTCCGACATTAAAGCATGCCCATCAAGAGGAGTCGACTGAGGAGTAGGATCATTTACTTGCATGATTACATGCTCCATCTCCTCATTTCCAATCATAACATGTGGCATACATATCAATCATGAAATTTTTCCCAAATAGCCTGCTCCCAAGACAATAGTAGATGCAAGTATTCCACTTGAGCGATGATATTGTCCAAAAGGTGACATGCAATCTGAATTGTACTATGTGGACACAAGAGTGTCACGATAGTGATCCATGTATAGGGTGAAGGGGAGACTCTAAATGCACAAGGAGTACATTTTTATGGTGAGAAAAGTGATAAAACCATTGTTGGATGCTACAAGTCTAGAGGAGGAGCTAAACATGTTCACTTCTTTGATGATGAAGATGAAGTTGAGACAACTCACAAGAGTTTTTAGGGTCATTGGGCAAGAGCAACTACTGAGACTATGGTAAAAGTGGGAGACCTAGAAGAACCATACATTGTGCTTATAGGTCATGGATCAGAGATTAACTTCATGTCCAAGAGTTTGTATCAAAAAGAAAAATTCCCAATTGATATAAATCATGGATGGATGATTCGTGCAAAAAAAACTTATCAGAGGAGCTAACATTTTTTGAGCTGCAAAAATCAATTTTCAGCCATGTCACATACATTGTTCTAGTCGGTGTACGCAACAATTTGACTCAAATTAAGGTCCCGTACTCAGTAATGAACTTTTTATGAAGAGAACCTCTTTGACAATGATGTTGAAAAATAGTACAACTATGACCTCAGTAAACCGATCTAAAATTGCTATTGTTATGGGTATCCCATCAAAGAAATATGGCTACTTTGCAAGTTCAAGGCTGGAGAATAAAGATAAGAATGAAGTGCTACCCTTGAGTGCTTGTGAGAGACAATTGCCTTGAGGAACCATTTCATCAATGAAACAAGAGATTTAATGTATGCCTTTTGGACATCAGAGACGAGAGTTTCACCTAACAAGAAGGACATACGTAAAAAGAAAATTGCAAGGAAAAGTGTCATCAAACATCCTATGCATCTACTCGATGACTCACAGGTACCAACAACTCTTAGCAATTGTAATTTGTTTGGTAATCCTTGACTTGATACCAAATTTGGTAGTCTTCTATACGATAGTGGGTTTGTAGAGTACCTTACAAAGGTTATATACAGAACCAAAGCATTATTTTGCAGTTTCAAAGCTGTCCTGCATAGAGAGAAATCCCTTGTGTAGTACCAAATTTGCTGTTCACTTATATACTAGTAATTGCAAAGCCTATCCATAGAGTAGAAAGACTCTTTATAGTACCTTTTCCTTTCCTAGAGGCACCAAAGCCAATCTACAGAGTACCAAATCCTAATTTTGTAGTAGCAGAATCTTTGTGTAGTACCAAACCTACTCCCTATATAATACCAAATCATTCTTGTTCATCACCAAAGCATTTGCAAAGTACCTATATGGGTACTCTTCTACACGGAGTTCTACAATGCATCAAAAGTAGACAGAGAGTACCAAATCTGAATTTTTGTTATATGGCATTGGTCCTTCGCAGTACCAAAGGTCTTTGTATAGTACCCAAGCCTCTATAAAATTAACCAATTTGGTATTCCCCTGCATGGGAACGGTTGTGCATAGCACGAAAAGCCTAAAAACATCACCAAATACAAAAATACTATGTTATAGTACCAAAGGTTTCACGAACAATACCCAATCATATTTCAACTATCCAATTTAGTACTCTCCTACATGCCAATGGTTGTACATAATACCAAAAGCCTAAAGAAAATACCAAATATGAAATAGTTTGTTATAGTACCAAAGGTTGCATGAATAATACCCAAGCATCTTTGAACTACCCAATTTGGTACTCTCCTACATGCCAATGGTTTTACATAGCACCAGCATCCTAAAGACTGTACCAAATATGGAAAGAGTTTGTTATAGTACCAAAGGTTACATGAATGGTTATTAGTACCCAAGAATCTTTGAAATACCCAATTTGGTACTCTCTTGCATTACAAGATTTTAAACTAGCACCAAATCCCTGAAGACATTACCAAATTCTAAACTCTCATCAAATTCCAATTGCTATTAATAGTGCAAATAGTCTCAAATTTGACTAGTTTTAGTGGTGTAGAACCCTTCAATTCTATTCTTTTTCATGGGGAAATGATTGTATAGTGCCAAAGGCTCTTAGAAGAACCCACTTCACTGTGTATTCTATATTGGTACTCTAGATTTTTAAAGTTTTTTAGACTACCAAAGATGGTTCTACAGTACCATATTTGTTATTGTCTATATCGAGTTTTGGCACTACTCCACCAGTGGCAATTTACCATCTACATGAAGTTGGAATTTTCTAACCTTTTTTGTTTTGGTGCCATAGGTTGAGCTATACCGAAGATCAAGAAGACTCACTACAATGGGAGTGTTTCTTAGATGCTTTGAGGCATTAAAGTGATACTTTGTTCGGAAGTTGAAACAGTGGTATACTTGGTGTTGTGTTTCCCATGTGCAGATGCTCTATTTCAAAGAGGCATTTAATCAAATGTGGACAAACAAGTTTGGGCATCACAAGAAAGGTCACCTTTGCACTTTCTTTCTATGTTGCAGAAGTGATGATATAGGAGAGTGTTTTGCAAACCCATTAGGAAGAGGATGGGGTGTAGGAGGGCCTCTTTATTTTCCATGAGCTTATGGAGGTGATTAATTTTGATGAATAGGTGTACGCTATGTGTGCAAGAATGGTGGGTGTGTAAGAGTGGTCAAAGTATGCACTTATCCCTCCAAAAAGGAGGTGGAAAACTTTATGATTTTTGGCCTTCCATAACTCACACATATGCTCTCTGATTTAAGTGGAGATCATAGATCTGCACTCTACACATGGAGCTCTTTCCATAGATATGCTATATGATATGGCTTTACCCGTTAGATTTTAACTTCCATTTTGGGAGAAAAATTTAAACTCAAATAATCTAGCCGTTTTTCCTGTTTGAATTCAAAAGTTGTCCTTTGATTACTTTCTTAAAACTAAAGGTTTGGCTTCCTTGAACTGCCAAATAAAGAGGCCCTCCTAGACCCCATTCTCTTCCTAATGCAATGTCAGAACATCACTGGTATGTGGGAATCCATCATGTGTCTAAAGCCTCGAGATAGTGAATACCATGGCAAGAAATGCTTGATGGGGGACTAATCCCTATGTGGTGTACAAAAGTTGACATTGTATCCCAATGAGATAGTAGAGGATAGCAAGGAGGTGTCTGTGAAGGTTTTCATGGATGTTGGAACACGAGAGATTGATGCAGGTGTCAGTGAGAAGAATAGAAAGGAGTTGACTGTCCAACGAATGACAAGTGCGGCTTTTCTTAGCCTATTTTTAGCCCACCTCACAAGATTCATCAAGCATAACTTTGTCTTCCACTGGCAAGCCCAAAAATTTAAGGATTGTTTACTCAAGTATCCTGGCAATTTCGTTATATCAGTTATCGACTTTGTAGAGAATTACTCTTTTAAAATACTTCTTCATATCACTTATGGAAGAAATACAGCAGGTAGTGTTCAAAATACATTACACTTTTACATATCACATGACACACAACATGATGAGAGAATGATCCATTGTTTGTACAACATTGTCTTATGCTTCATGACAACTTGATGAAATAGCATGGACATTGCTTGCAGCACCATTGGGTGTGGTCAGATGGGGTTGCTTCACAATTCAAAGCCAGTAGACCTTACTATTTTGTGGTCAAGTACTATCAGATGATAGTCTTTCACATGATGCATAACTTCTCAGCACCGGCCATGGAAAAGGAGAGCATGATGGGGTAGGGGTAGCTATCAAGAGAGCCTGATGCATAAGGAACCGGAACTAGATGGCTAGCCTATGAAGTATGCGGCTGATGTGGTCAACTTTTTGAATGCAAATTTCATCCAAGAGAACAATCTCACAAGTGTAATACACAGAGAGTCTTTTTTCTTATTGGCTTGGATGATATGCAAAAAAATTTGTAGTGGACTGTGAGCGCATCATGGGCTCTTGGTTGTTTCATTGTGCTGATGGGTATTCAAAGCACAATCCGTGTGTTGTACGCTTTTGAACACTTCATGCTATTGTGATCCATGTATGAGTGGGCTATGGAGAAGATGCAAAAATAGAATGCACATAAAAGAATAAAAATATGTTTCCATCAAACCACTACAAGAGTCTGGTAATAGAGGAAGGGATGACAAGAGTATGAGGAGGAGGATGATGGATATTCAAATTCTATGTTGATGCACCAAGTTTCTTATAAGGCCTCCACCTTTCTAGCTTCTAAGAATGAACTCAAAGCTTTATGAGAAAGCATTGGTCATACAATCAGCTAAAAACACTATCTCAAAAGCAATAAAAAATGGTATGTTTGGAATCTTAAGCATAGCAAACCCCAGGCTAGAAATTTGTTGAATTAAATCCGGACAAAAATTGGCCTCGCTAGTCCTTTTGGAAGATTCAATGTAAATTAAATTATTAACAAAAATTGAATGGTTGCAATAATCATTTAAGCATGACTTTACTAAAGGCCTCCCAGATATTTTACAAATATTTACCAATTAAGCAAAAAATATGTCAAAATTTAGCAGATTTGATTTTTAAAGCTGGCAGGTGATGGGAGGGGTCATCACTGACCTGCCAGGGACAGGAATAGCAGCAGGGGGTGCTAGGAGAGTTGTAGGATTACCTTGGGATGCAAGATACTGCGATTTCCAGCCTGTGAGTGCCACAAAACCAATAAATAGGACCCCTCTTCACAATTTCACTTAGACTCGGAGTCCTGGCCATTTCTCTCTCACATAGGGAGAAAAATTGACCCAAAAATCACAAGACACCAAACCTCTAGCTGATTATCCATGGTAATTAGTATAATCCCTTTTTAATTAGTAAAATTATGCATATTTATCTCTATTTTCTGAATTAATCTTATTAATTAAAAAGATTAAACTTATCTATAATCTAAATTACTCTCTTAACTCTTAATATTTTTCTAATTACTTAGATTAAGATTAAGGCTATTAATCCAATTAATTATTGAGCCATATTAGGATTGAAATTAATCTTTTTGGACATAAATAAAAAGTAACTATACTAGCTAGATTTAGGTTAATAAAAGATAATTGTGAGAACTATATTAGATTGTTAAGAAGCTAGGAAAATTATATTATAATTTTTTGATTAGTTTTCGTAATTAACTGGGAAAAAACTAGTTGTTTTTAGTCCAAAAACTGATGGGAAACCTACTTAATTAACTCAAAAATTATTAATCTAATTATCACAATTAGAAAACATTGCTCGAAACATGGGGTAAATTACTCATTAACAAAAAATTAATATAAGTATTTAATTAAACTAAAAGTAGCTATTTTGAGCTACAAATTAAAGTTGGAAATTAGTAAAACAAGTTAGATAATTATATGCTATTTATCAGAGTTAGTTTATATTTTTAAATTATTTTTCTTAGCAAAAATAGACTAATTATACCTGGAATTAAAAGGGGCAAATTAATAGACCAAGTTAGATAATTATGTGCTAATTATTAGAGGTAGTTTACATTGTACTTAAGCGTTGATAGTTATCTTAAGGTCAAAAAGTAAGCTTGACTATTTTTCTAAGCCAAATCAAACTAATTCTAGCTAATATTTAAAAGGGAAAAATCAGCAAACCAAGTTAAATATTTGTCTGCTATTTATCAAAGCTAGTTTACAATGTAGTTAAGCCACGATAATTATTTTAAGATCAAAAAAATAGTTTAATTATCTTTCTGAGACAAAATAGACTAATTCTAGCTAAAATGAAAAGGGAGAAATTAGTAAACCAAGCTAGATAGTTATGTGCTATTTATTAGAGTAAGTTTATACTATAATTAAGTCATGATAATTATCTTAAGGTCAAAAAATTAGTTTAGCTATTTTTCTTAGCCAATATAGACTAAATCTAGCTGAAATCAAAAGAAGGGAATTAGTAAATCAAGTTAGATCATTATGTGCTATTTATCAAAGTTAGTCTGCATTGTAAGTAAGCCAAGATAATTAGCTTAATTTCAAAAAACTTATCTAGCTATTTATTTTAGCCTAAACAATCTAATTTTAGTAAAAAATGAAAGGGGTCTATTAAATAGCTTATTTTAATATCTACAAGGTAATTACCAGTGTTAGGAAATATAACATAATTAGTGAGTTAGTTTAAATAGTTATAATTGATCCAAAACCCTATTTTTATCTGAAGAGTAGTTAGGATAAATAGAATCTATTGTCAAAAGTCTCTTGAAAAATTATTGTAAGTGTAAACCATTGGTTTAAAGTTGAGAAAATGTAATATTTAAGAGAAAATGAATATAATAAATATAAAGCTTAAAACAGACAGATTTCAAGCTCAATAAAGATGGGGAAACTAGGAAAAAGATCTATAAATTTATAAGAACATTATGAGAGCTTAGAAAACCCTTAAGGAAGCTAGGATAAAGATATCTTGTCTATATAAGCAATTAAGAGATTACAAGGTCAAGAAATTACCTCATAGGATTACAAATTTAATCTTGATTGGGGTAGAAGAAAAATTAGATTGAATACGAAGGTTAAGTGTAGCTTTTGGATGATTTACCTAATAATTAGACGTCCTTTTTTATAAGGATAATAAGTCATGGCACCCAAAAGAACCCGAGAAAATCCTACTTCTTATGATGAGGGTAGTGTTCCTAAAAGGAACTAGAACGTCACACGACGACAAAGCCGAGCCTAGTAGTAGGCCCACTGACGATAGCGTTCGGGCCCCGACGCTATAACATGTGCTTGATCAGTCCTAGGTGGATCTTCGTTATAATTAAGTTTAAATAACTCAAGTTTTACTTAAATATTAACACTGTACACGTAAAGAGGGAGTAAAAAATTAGAAAAAGTAAAAATGGTTGAAACAGGAGACATCTTCCAAGAAACCAACGTGCATTTGTTTTTAAATTAGGAATAAATTGTTTGGATTAAGATTGGTTGAATTAAGAGAGATATGATTGATCATCCTTAAAATAGATTGTCTCAAGACACCTCCGACTCCTTGGTATATTTTGATGAAAAATGATGGCTTTTCAGCCATGGATAAGTCGATTACCCCCATGAATGATGAGTTTCTACTCCGTCATGTGTTGATATTTCTACATAAGTTAGGATACCGTTTTTATCGTAGGGGAGCCGCTCGGTTGTATGGGCAATTGGTTTGGTGTATGGGCACCCCGAACCTTGGGTGGAGGTTTGTCCACCCCGGATTGTGAACAAGGAATGGGTGCCGTTTTTCATCATTAGATGGTTTGGAGACAAGAAGAGTATTAGTCATGGTTATTATGGACAATCTTTTGGTTGACAATACCCTGTCTTAAGTTTAAAGATGTTTGTTTGCTAAAAGAATACTTTTCAATGCTGTGTTTAATACTTGATTGAAGGAATTATTGTGATGGAAAGCTAAAAGAAACCATTATTTTAAATGTTAAAACAATGTGAGAGCAACTAGAAAACAAAACAATCATGTGTGAGTGTGGGGTGGTAAGTGGGAATTGACTAAGGTTGTCAATCATGGATGGGTGGATCTAATTAGTTAGGTAGCTATCCATCCTTGCGCACTAAGAAAACTTCTTCACTTGGAAGAGGAGTCCACTAGCGGTTGTGCCCTCACATCTGTTTGGGGGAAAAAGCGTTGGTTGAGGATACCTTAGCCCAACTTGTGGAAGTTATAGGGCCGAAATATAGTTTTGGACTTTTAATATGTTGTCCTATTTTCACTACGCGACAGGACTAGGTCTTCTTCTAGGGCTATAGACCCAAGCCATTGTCAATGGTAAAGGTCTATTCCTTGGATTTTTCTTGTTTAGAGACTCTGATTTTTATTAGTCTTAGAGACCTGTCAAGGACCCCATCCCAATTTTGGTATTGGTGGGTTGGGGATCTTACATTTCTAACATGCCATTGTATGAAGGATGCCCTAAAATGTTATGTGGAATGATGTCCATTGGTGATAACTTTGCAGTCAAAGCAAGTGAGGCTAAAGAGGATTTCTACCTTATCAAATTTAAAAAATTGTGTACCAATGGTGAGTGCACAAAAGGATAAGTGGAATAACAATATTGTTAGAGGAGGAGGGAAGGTTGTTGAAGGCTTCTACTATGTCCAGTCAAAGGAAAAGTTGATACATATAGCATATTGAATCAAACATCTATAGTCATGATCTACTCACATCTTGTAAGGGCCATCCATTTCCCAATGGAGCCTATTGTAGGAGTCCCTAATCAGTTCAAGATATCTACTGAATATATGAGCGCATATACAATAGAATGCCATATGATGATGATGAGAGTGATGATGGTGCATCCATGTTACTAGAAACAAAATTTCATAACCCTTAAGTGGACAAGTGAGTGGTTTTTCTCCTATATAGAATGTTAGGAAATAAAATGTAGCTAAATAGATAATTGAGTAGATTACTTAATGGAGAGAGACAGATTTACATACACGAGATTATAGAGTAGAGAGAGAGAGAGAGAGTACACATGATATACGTGGTTCACCCAATGTGAGCTACGTCCACGGGAAAGCAGCCACTCAATGGCTTTAGTACTTCAAAACAAGAAGTAGTTTACAAAGGGATTATACCCTTAATGGAGCTCCCGCCTTGCTTCACTCTCACCACCTCACACTCACCTTGTTGCATCAACTTCACACTATGAAATGTGTGTAGAAATGGCCTCCTTTTATAAGCCAAAAGGGCTACCCTCTCTCATGAGAGACAGCCATGTGTATCCGCCCTTGTGTAGATAAGTCCAAATCGGACCCTCCAATCCGCCCATGTGTGGCCGCCCTTGAGAAGACAAGTCCGCTTTTGAATTCGGCCACCGGCCATTGACTTCCGACCACCGCCCACCGCCCATTCACTACCGGCCACCGACCAACCGACAGTTGTTTTCCGACCACTTTTTGGCCGTCGTCCGGCCATGATATTCCGGCGCGAAGGAAAAAAAGTCTTGCTGCGTGAAAATTTTGGTTTCCAGCGAGTGATTTTCCTTCACGCACGATGGCTTCTCCTCATAATGGGGGCCTTACAAATGTGCGCTTTTATCACAGAAAATTACAAGGGTAAATCAGGCTCCATACTTAACAATCTCCCACTTGGAGACTGATCTCCAAACCAAACCTGTGACTGCTTTCCATTCTGGCTTCTTATCCTTGAATGCCGATTGAAGATGAGTAAAATCTCAACTTCTTCTTGTTGACCACCTTTGTAAACATGTCTGCAGGATTTTCACTTGTATGCACCTTTCCTAGCTTTAATTGTCCCTCTTTCAAAAGAGTGCGTATGAAGTGATATCTCACCTCAATGTGCTTTGTCCTTGAATAAAAGACTGAGTTCTTCGCAAGATGGATAGCGCTTTGGCTATCACTATAAAAGACACAATTGTCTTGTTTGAATCCAAGCTCTTCTAAGAATCTGTGAAGCCACAGAATTTCTTTGCTTGTCTCCGTCATTGCTACATACTCTGCTTCCGTGGTAGAAAGTGAAACTACTTTCTGCAGCTTTGAAGACCAGCTTATTGTTGTGCCTCCAACCGTGAACACATAGCCAATAGTGCTCCTTCGAGTATCTTTGTCACCTGCCATATCTGCATCAGCATACCCTTCTAGAAAAATATCAGTTCCTCCAAAATACAAAGCATTTGTTGTTGTCCCTTTTAGATACCTACGTATCCACTTCACAGCTTGCCAATGCTCTTTACCTGGGTTGTCCATGAACCTACTCACAACTCCCACTACATGTGCAATGTCTGGACTTGTCTAGACCATAGCATCCATTAGAGAACCTACTGCTGCAGCATATGGAACTTTAGACATATAGGCTATCTCCTCTTGTGTCTTTGGACACATATCCTTCGTTAGTTTAAAATGACCAGCCAAAGGTGTAAAAACTGGTTTTGTATTTTGCATTGCAAATCTTTCTAGTACCTTCTTGATGTAATCTTCTTGAGATAGCTTTATTGTCTTCTTTGTCCTGTCCCTTGATATTTTCATACCAAGTATCCTCTTTGCAGCACCTAAATCTTTCATTGAAAAAGATTTAGAGAGCTCCTCTTTTAGGTCTTTGATGTCCTTCATGTTAGTACTTGCAATCAACATGTTATCAACATACAACATTAGGATGATGAATTTCCCATCTCCCAAATTCTTCGTGTAGACGAAGTGATCCGAGCTGCATCTTGTGAATCCATGATCCAACATCCATCGATAAAACTTCAAGTACCATTGTCTCGATTCTTGCTTTAAACCATACAAGCTCTTCTTTAATATGCAAACCATTTTCTCCTTACCTTTTACTTCATACCCCTTTGGTTGAAGCATGTAGATTTCCTCCTCTAAGTCACCCTAAGGGAATGCCGTATTTACATCCATTTGCTTGAGATTTAGATCATGAGCAGCCAGAAAGCTTAAGACAAGCCTAATTGAGTTTATTTTTATAACAGGAGAAAATATTTCATTGAAGTCAATACCTTTCTTTTGAGAAAACCCTTTTACCACAAGCCTAGACTTGTACCTTTCCTTCCCACCTTCTTCTCCCTTCAGCTTGTACACCCATTTGTTTTGAAATACCCGCTTACCTTTAGACAACTCAACCAACTCCCATGTTTGGTTGTGATGTAGTGAGTCCATCTCCACTTGCATGCTCTTCGTCCATTCTTCTTTGGATTCATGTTGCATAGCTTCTTCGTATGATTCTGGCTCTCCAGAATCTGAGATCAAGAGATGGTTGAAGGAGGGAACAAACCTTTCTGGAGGTCTACTTGCTCTTGTAGATCTTCGGGTAATAGGTTGAGGCTCCTCATAAGGTTGAAGTTGTTGCACATTGTCACCGTTTACAGTCCTTGAGTCTTCACCGTCCTCAAGCTCCATGTACTATCACCTGTTTCTTTTTTGTTTTCTTTCCAAGTAATCTTTGTACATATTTTGTTCGTTAAAAATTACATCCTTACTCCTTAAGATTTTACCATCTTCAGGATTCCATGGGCCTTCGTGCTCGCTCCATGATTGTTATGTTCATCCTTTCCGAAATCCCATTTTGTTGAGGTGTCCTTGGGATTGTCCTTTGCCTCCGAATTCCATTGCTAGCACAAAAGCTTTCAAAAGCTTGGCTGCAATATTTGCCTCCATTGTCGGATCTAAGGCATTTAACCTTGGTACCTGTTTCATTCTCCACAAAGGCTTTCCACCTTTGAAATATGGAAAATACATCGGATTTATTCTTCATGACATAAACCCTTGTTTTTCTAGTCGCATCGTCTATGAATGTTACATAATACAATGAACCACCAAGTGATGGTGTACTTGCAGGACCCCAAACATCAGAATGAACCAACTCAAGTTTTTTATTTTTTCTTTCATTTCGTGATTTTTGAAATTTTACCCTCTTTTGTTTACCATAAACACAATCTTCACAGAACTCTAAGTCCACTTCTTTCAAACCTGGTAGAAGCTTCTTTGCTTGAAGGATTTGCATTCCTTTGGCACTCATATGCCCAAGTCGGTAGTGCCACACCGCACTGTCAACTTCTGTAGTTGCTGCACAAGATGAAGGTTGCGTGCTAATAGTACACAAGTAAAGTGTACCGACTTTCTCTCCCTTGGCAACCACCAAAGATCCCTTTGAGATCTTCCACCGTTTGTTTCCAAATGCAATGTTGTGACCTTCATCGTCGAATTGTCCTGTAGAGATCAAATTTTTGCGAAGAGAAGGAACATGCCTAATATCTTTGAGCTTCCATTCATTTCCGTTAGCAGTTTTGACAGAAACTGTACCTTTGTCGACAATCTCACAAGCTTCATCATCTCCCAAGTATACATACCCAAAATTACCTTTGGTGTAGTCTTGGAAATGTTGCTTGTGTGGTGTCGCATGGAATGAAGCCCCGGAATCTACTATCCAGGAATTAGACACATTGTCTAATGAGAGAATTAGAGCATCTTGCTCTACTTTACCTACCACATTGGCCTCCGATGTTGTCTTGTTGTCTTGAGACTCTGTCTCCTTCTTCTTCTTGGACCAGCAATCCTTCTTCACGTGGCCCTTCTTGCCGCAGTTCCAACATTTAAGAACTGACTTTGTGCGTGACTTGCTCCGCCTTGAGCGATCATGACCCTTTTGGTTTTTGAACCTTTCCTTAGGCCTTCCTCTTGTTTCCACTGATAGTGCAGCACTTGATGATTCTCCTGTACTTCTCCTTCGCATTTCCTCGCTAAGGAGAACACCCACAACATCATCAAACTTAAGAGTATTTGTACCAGAGATAGAATTACTTACAGCCATCACAAGGCTGTCCCAACTATCCGGTAGAGATGATAGTATAAGGAGAGCTCGTACTTCATCATCAAAATTGATTTTCACCGATCGAAGTTGACTTATGTTTGTGTTAAAGTCATTTAGGTGTTCTATAACTGAACCATTCTCTGCCATCTTCAGATTGAACAAGCGCTTCATAAGAAATACCTTATTGGATGCCGATGGTTTCTTGTAGAAATAGTCAAGTGACTTCATCAAGTCCTCCGTGGTCTTCATCTCCAAAACATTGAAGGCCACTGTTGACGCCAAGCTTAACCGGATTGTTCCTAGGGCCTTTTGATCAAGGACAATCCATGCTTCATCTGCCATCGTTGTGGGCTTCTTTGCAAGACCGCCTAGTGGCAAATAGAGGTCCTTCTAGTAGAGATAGTCTTCAATCTACATCTTCCAATGTTGGTAGTTTTTTTCCGTTGAACTTCTCAATCTTGAGCTTCCCTTCCTCTGCCATAACTCCCACTCAATTCAAGGAATCCTTTCCTTGAGATAATTTAGCTACGAGCAAACCTTGCTCTGATACCAGTTGTTAGGAAATTAGACATAGCTAAATAGATAATTGAGTAGATTACTTAATGAAGAGAGATAGATTTACATACACGAGATTATAGAGTAGAGAGAGAGAGAGAGAGAGTACACACGATATACGTGGTTCACCCAATGTGGGCTACGTCCACGGGAAAGCATCCACTCAATGGCTTTAGTACTCCAAAACAAGAAGTAGTTTACAAAGGGATTATAGCCTTAATGGAGCTCCCGCCTTGCTTCACTCTCACCACCTCACACTCACCTTGTTGCATCAACTTCACACTATGAAATTTGTGTAGAAATGGCCTCCTTTTATAGGCCAAAAGGGCTGCCCTCTCTCATGAGAAACAACCATGTGTAGCCGCCCTTGTGTAGATAAGTCCAAATCGGACCCTCCAATCCGCCCATGTGTGGCCGTCCTTGAGAAGACAAGTCCGCTTTTGAATTCGGCCACCGGCCATTGAATTCGGCCACCAGCACCAGCCATTGACTTCCAAACACCGGCCAGCGGCCATTGACTACCGGCCACCGGCCAACCGACGGTTGTTTTCCGACCACTTTCCGACCGTCGTCCAGCCATAATATTCCGGCAAAAAGGAATATCCTGGCGAGGGGGAAAAAAATTCTTGCCGTGAAAATTTTGGTTTCCGGCGAGTGATTTTCCTTCACACACGATGGCTTCTCCTCATAATGGGGGCCTTACAAATGTGCGCTTTTACCACAGAAAATTACAAGGGTAAATCAGGCTCCATACTTAACATAGAATACATCTTTTTCTCCTCATGATTTATTGTTTTTCTTGTTATTCTTCACTTTCTCTATTTAGTATTTGAGATTGTTGTACATTAAATATCAAGCTCTGAACCAACTTGCCCCTAGCTAGTGGGCTACAATCTACATGCACAAGACAACTGGCCATGGGCACAGTTGTGCTTATTTCTTTGCACACAAAAAAGCTCTAATAGGGTCACCAAATTAGTAGGATCACTTGTTGGATTTTGTACATCATCACTAGTCATTGGATCCACACTACCATCTGTGTTGTTTACTTTTGCATCATCTGCTACCACTTCCTCCTTGGCATCCTCTTCTACCACTTCCTCCTTGGTATTCTAGGTCCTGTCCGTGTTCTTTTCATTGCCTTCCTTTCATCTTTCTGCCTCCTTCCCCTTCCTGGCTTGTGCCCGAAAACCACAAACAACTACCAAGTCATCAATGATAGAAGACAACCATAAATAGAACCAAATCAAAACAATGAGCTACCAATTAGTAGTAAAACATAAGAAGAGAAACCAAAAACACCATTGATAGAAAAACGTAGCCATAAACCACCAAAGGGGAAACCAGAATACTATCAAAAGCTACTAGTCAGTACCAAAAGAATTATAAATACACCCAAAAGAAGAATAAAGTACCTAAACATAACCAAAACTACCAAATCAACCATGTTAGATCCATGCCATAAACTACCAAAGCATTACCAAACACTACCAAAAGCTTTCAGTAAGGGTTTAGTGGTACTAGCAACACTACCAAAACTACCATTGCCTCCAAAACTACCAAGACTAGCAAAACTACCAAATGTCTAAAAACAACATGATAGAAGAACCAAAACAAGAAAGTAGAGCCAAAAAGACCCAAAAGATACCAGTATGAACAAAATCTACCAAAACAGCATAGAAAAAATAAAAAAATCTACATGAAGCTACCAATCTACCTAAATGCAACTACCATACAGAAGCAAGAGGACCAAACACTTACAGAACTACCAAAGCACGATTTACAAATACTAAAGAAATACCAAGATCTTTAACAAATATGAATTACTATCAATAAATTTTAAATTCTGCCAGAATCTGCCAATTCTAAAAAAAATTATTTGAAGTACCCAAAACTATCATAAACCACCAAATGTAATAGAACTACCAAGGCAGCATCAAATAGAAGTTATTGACAATACCAAAAGATGCCAAAAATACCAAGATCACTTTTTCAAGGAATTTATGTCAAGAATTACTTGTTGTAGATCAACCCCCTTCTCAAGCTCCTTCATGTTCAGTTTTTCCAAGTCGATGAAGCATGCATGCACTAGCTCCCAGATCAGTCTCCACCTCTTCGATTTCTTGATCATTGCAAGGGTTTTCCTACCTTAGTTTTGCAATACTTCACTTCATAGTGCTCTATGTCATATTTTATCTTCATCACAATAGCATTGTTCTCCCAACAAAGTTTCCTTGTTCTACTACAGAGATTCTCTCATCTCTTTTAGCCTATCGAATGCAGTTGCACATGTCAAAGGTACTCTCTCAACAATACTTTCGAGGTATGTAACATAGTCAGGTATCCACACATGATGTTGTGGGGGGTATACCTCTATACATATATTATTACCACTTTGCATAATGCAATGCTTCTTAATAGACGACGGGTGGCCTCTGTGGGAGGCATTGTTTTCCCTTTGTCAAGTTTTGACCTTCCGCTCCAACCCTCTTGGGTGGCTGGCACACATACTAAGTACAATCTCTCCAAACTTTTCCCATGAGACCTTATGCAGTGCAGGGTCCTTTGTTGCTGCATGGCATTTCTTGAAAGCAAAGAAATGTACAAGCTTTGAAGTGATCCCCACACAAGATGGAGGGGCTTGGTCTACCTTGTGGAATAGGAACCTTCAATCTTCAACAAAACTTGGTTGAACATGTTTCAAGTATATTTTGAATTCTTCTAGTAGTGTTGCTTGAAAATAGTCATCCACTCGTCATCAGGGAGGTCTTCTTCCATAAGATCCTTTGAGAGCACACCTTCCATGCTTAGACCATACTCCTCATGAAGCTCTTTGACTAACTAGAAACACTTGGTCTGGAGAGGGTATTCCTTCCTTGTGGTTTTTCCTACAACGTGGAAACCCAAAGCTCATTAGACATGCCCCCATTCTACCAAACCAAATACCTAAGCATGCTTCATATATGCCTTTATTTTGGGGACATTTTAATAATGTAAAACTCAACACATAGATTCTGAACTTCTCTTTATCACATAGATGACCTTGCCAATGCAAATTTTGGTATTGTACAATACCAAATTTGGTACTTTGAAGTGCCTCGTCTTATATATTAACCTCCACTACCCTACAAAGATTGAAATTTGTGTTCGCCTCATAGTACATATACTTGCATGCATGCAATGAAAAAAAAATGCAGAGCTCTCAATATACCAGACATACATGTAATGGGAATGGCCTATGAACTTTGAGAATAACGAAATTAAGAGAATTAAGGTTAGCATTTTTGTAAGATCATTTTTAGAACATAGAGGGTGAACTTAATTGATGGTAGCAACTTAAACATAGTACTTAATAGATTGGCATGAGCAATACTTTTGCAAGAGAGAGAGTATTAGAGAACATGACAATAGTTGAGGACCAGATTTACTTGGAGCCGATCCCCCCTCCAAAAGGCGTTTGTATTATAGATTCTCCCTTCAAGAGAGACTTTGTTACAATACAATCTTTGTGTTCCTTGTGACCTTGGTGATGCTATAAAGATGTAAAGCTTCATGCATCTCGAGCTTAACATAAACTCTGCAAAAAAAATTAACTATCCCAAGCCTCAATCCTAAGACCTCAAACACCTTCGAAGGTGGAGAGAGCTAACGGGAAATGAGAGTAGGGAAGAGGAAGAAGAAACATTCCATACGGGAAAGAAATAGTTCCTCACTTATCATCACTTTTCTTGCTTAGCATAGCATAATAGCATAGTAATGAAGATGAACAAGATGGAAAGCTTAAGCATTGAGGAATGGGTCTTGGTTGGATTTGCATTCCATAGCCAAGAGTGTTGGTGTAAGCTATCCACTTCTTAACAAGCTTGGAGAAGGAGATGGAGCTCTTGAACTTTGAACTCCACACAATGAGAGAATATGTGTGTGTATGTGTGGGAGAGTATACCCCCCTCTCATGCTTGGTCCACACCTACCTCTCTCTCTCTCACTCTCACTCTCTCTCTTGTATTATTTTATTATTTCATTTGGACATGTGTCCTCTTTTTCCTCTTTGAGAGAAAGAACTTAAATATTTATTTTTATGTATCTAAATTCTCATTGGACCCCTTTAAAACCTAACCAATTGCATTCAAACACATTGCAAGGTCCACATGTGGAGGATCATTTGAATGTGTGTCTTTTGTGCTTATTAAGTCATTTGGTTGATTGGAATACTTCAAGGACTTAATCAATCAAGCAAGCATGTGTCTTTTATGCTTCTTAAGTTTTTTTTTTTGAATTGAATACTTCAAGCCTTAGTCAATCAAGCATGGATGTTCATGCCTCTTGAGAATTTATCTTTGAATTTATCATTTCAAAAACCTTAGTCATTTTAAGCATAAAAATCACCTAAGCTTTGGTCAAGGTTCCCACAACCACTTTAAGCATCTTAGCACCTCATGCTTTGGTACGATTCCTATCTTGAGGTTAGCCCTAGCTTGCATAAGGCGAAAGGACTTTTTAACACTAACGTTTGGAGGTCTTTTAAGCTCCATTAGATGCATGTTGCTCTTTGATAGACTACCTCCATTTGGACCCCTTTTGAGATGTAACCATCTCTCCTCTTGGTCCCTTGATGAGGTAAATCTAGAAGCATTTATTGCACATTACTCTTTGTTAGACCGTCTCCTTTTGGACCTCTATTGAGATGCAAACATTTCTCCTTTTGGTCCCTTGTTGAGAGAGGTCTAGAAGCACATATATATATGTATATATATATATACACTAACTCTTGTTCCCCTTTTATCTTACCATATTACGTGATCGGTTTGATATGAGAAGATCATTTGGTAAAGTTAGATATTATATTTTATGACAGTACCTCTCTCTTGAAATCATAGTCGTCCTCGACTATGAGGTAGAGAAGATAATGCCTAGTCATCAGTCTGTAAGGTCCCCAACCCGCCTATACCGAGATCGGGATGGGATCCTTGACAGGTATCTAGGTCTGATAAAAATCGGAGTCTCTGAACAGGAAAAATCCAAGGAATAGACCTTTGTCATTGACAATGGCTTGGGTCTATAGCCTTAGAAGAAGACCTAGTCCTGTCTCGCAGCGGAAACGGAACAACCTTTTAACAGTCCAATAACTATTTCGGTCCTATATCTTCCACAAATTGGACTAAGGTATCCTCAACCAACGCTTTTTTCCCCCTAACATATGTGAGGGCACAGCCGCTGGTAGATTCCTCTTCTAATTCAAGAAGTTTTCTAAATGTTTTAGTGCGCAGGGATGGATAGTTACCTGACGAATCAGGTCCACCCGTCCATGATTGACAACCTTAGTCAATCCCCACTTACCACCCCGCACTCACACAAGATTCATTTATCTTATTATCACATTGTTTTAACATATAAAATAATGGTTTCTTTTAACTTTCCATCACAATAATTCCTTGAAGACAGCATTGAAAGCATTCTTTCAAAAAACAAACATCTTTAAACTTAAGACAGGGTACTGTCAATCAAAACATTATCCATAATAACCATGACCAGTACTCTTCTTGTCTCAAGACCACCTAAGGGTGAAAAACGGCACCCATTCCTTATTCAAATCCGAAGTGGATAAAACCCCCACCCAAGGTTCCGGGTGCCCATACACCAAACCAGTTGCCCATACAACCGAGCGGCTCCCCTAGGATAAAAAAAAGGTATCCTAACTTATGTAGAAACATCAAGACATGACACGGAGTAGAAACTCATCGTTCATGGGGGTAACCGACTTAACTATGGCTAGAAAGCCAATCATTATCATCAATTTATATCAAGGAGTCGGAGGTGTCTTGAGACAAGCTGTCTTAAGGATGATCAAACATATCTTTCCTAATTCAACCAGTTTTAACCCAAACAATTCTTTCCTACATTATAAACAAATGCACGTTGGAAGTTACCTTCCGTTTTCAGCTAGTTTATCCTTCCTAACCTTACGTATGCAATGCTTAACTTATAAAAGAACTTAAACTAATTAAAGACTTAATTGAATAAGGAACACCCACCTGGGATTGATTATCCATCTGCTGCTGCGCTGGCGCCTGAAGACTCTCCTCCGTAGGCCTACTACTAGGCCCAGCTTCGTCATCGTGCGACGCTCTAGTTTGTTTTGGAGCTACTTTCTCATCATCAGATGTAGGATTTGCTCGGGTTATTTTTGGTGCCATAACTTCTTATCCTTATAAAAAGCACGTCTAATCATTAGGTAAATAATTCAAAATCTAGACTTAACCTTTGTATTCTACCGTAACCCATCCAAGGTTAAATTTATAGTCTTAATTGATAAATTCTTGACCTAGTAATTTCTTATTTGTCCATATAAGCATGATAACTTCTTCCACCGCTTCCCTAAGGGTTTTCTAAGATCTCCTAAATTTCTTATAATTTTCTATATCTTTTTCCTAATTTTCCTATCAACTTTTAAGCTAATAATCTACTTATTTTGGGCTCAATATTTATCGTATTTAATTTCTCTTGAATATTTCATTTCCTCAACTTGATATCATAGGTTTACACTTACTATAATTTTCCTAAAAACTTTTGACCACAAAGTCTATTTATTTTAATTAATCATTCGCTAAAAATAGGACTTTTGGTCAATTATAATTTTCTAACCTCACCAATTAACTATGGTATAATTACCACAAGTATATAAGAATATTTTTGACCTCTCGTAATTATATTATTATTTTATAACTTAATTATATAATTTCCATCTTCAATTTTCAACTTAAATTAGGATAATTTGACTTAGAGAAATATCTATACTAATTTTCTATCCTTGGCATAATTATCACGGCCTCTTTACCTGATAATATAGCTCTGATAAGTAGGATGTAATCATATAGCATGATTTACTAATTTCCCTCTTTAGTTTTTAGCTAAAAATCGTGTAATTTGACTTAGATAAATATCTATACTACTTTTCTAACCTTGACATAATTATCACAGCCTCTTTACCCTATAATATAGCTCTAAACAATAGCATGTAATCATATAGAATGATTTACTAATTTCCCTCTTTAAATTTTAGCTAAAAATGGTGTAAATTGACGTAGATAAATATCTTTACTACTTTTCTAACCTTGGCATAATTATCCCGGCCTTTTTACACTATAATATAGCTCTGATAAATATCATGTAATTATAGAACATGATTTACTAATTTTTCCCTTTAATTTATCCCTAGAAACAACGTAAGTTCACTAAGATAATTAGTTAAACTAATTATCTAAGATCAGCATAATTATCACGGGTTTCATAAACTCTAATTAACCTCTAATAAATAACTCAATTCAATTTGAATCTATTTTCTAATTTCCCCTATTTAATTTGTCTAAAAATCAGAGTTTTTCTACTAACATAATTATCTAGATTGATTATCTGATCTTCCCCTAATTATCACGGGTTCCTTAATACATAATTAACCCTTGATAAATATATCACAGCATTTGAATCAAAGTTACTAATTTCCCCTATTTAAATTACTCAAAAAACAGAGTAATTTGGCTAATTTAATTAGCTAGATTAACTCTCTGAGCTTCTCCTAATTATCACAGGTTCTTGAACACCTAATTAACCACTGATAAATACATCACAACAATTGAAATCAATTTACTAATTTCCCCCATTTAAATTTCTCAAAAAACAGAGTATTTCTGCTAAAAAAATTAGCTAGATTAATTTTCTGAGCTTCTCCTAATTATCACGGGTTCTTAAACACTTAATTAACCACTTATAGTTATATCATAACATTTGAATTTCATTTACTAATTTCCCCTATTTAAATTGTTCAAAAAACAGAGTAATTATGCCTAATTAATTAGCTAGATTGATTATCTGAGCTTCTCCTAATTATCACGGATTTCTTAACACCCAATTAACCACTAATAAATATATCATAGCAGCTCAAGGCACATGAAGCAGCTCAAGGCATGATTGGGGAGCTATTTGTGTTGAGGACCACTTTACCTCTTTATCATGGCCGGGAAAGTTTGGCTCAAGAAGAGGAGTTTTTGCTAACAGGAATTATTCCAAAGGAGATTCAGAAGTCTAAGAAGTATGGTTTTGTGCGTAGAGCATACAGGTACAAATTGATTGGTGATGTCTTATACATGAAAGGGGTTGATCTCGTGTTGAGACGTGTACCTTGGCAAGAGGAGCTTTATAGAGTGTTGGAAGAGAATCATGAAGGCGCATGTGGTGGCCATTTTTCTCTAAAGATCACTTTGCATAAGATTTTGCAAGAGGGGTATGTATGGCCTAGTTTGCACAAGGATGTTCACCATTGGTGTAGGTCTTGCAATAGGTGTCAAGCATTTGGGAAGAGAGTGTTGAAGCCAGAGCTACGAAAAACCATTATGGCGTTTGATGTGTTTGAAAAGTGGGGGATTGATGCAATAGGCCCGTTACCTATCACAAGCAGGGGAAAAAGCTATATTTTGATGGCAGTGGACTATCTCTCTAGATGGGCAGAGGCTATAGCAGTAAAATAGATCACTGCAAAGGATGTGGCAAAATTTGTGTATGATGAAATATGTTGCAAGTTTGGTGTGCCATTAGAGCTACTTTCAGATAAGGGGCCAGGATTTAGAGCTAAACTACTAGACTTCTTATGCGCAAAGTTGAAGATTAGGCACCAGCATACCACTCCTTATTACCCACAGTGTAATGGCTTAAATGAAAGATTCAATGGTGAGTTGGTACAGATTCTTTCAAAAGTGACAGAGCACCAAAGAAAGAATTGGGATTTGGAATTGCCTAGTGCATTATGGGCTTACCGTACTTCGGTGAAGACAGGTACATGGTTTACTCCATTTCATTTGGTATATGGAAAGGAAGCACTATTGCATGTGGAAGTAGAGTTTCCTGCAGTAAAGATGCTAGAGAAGCTACTTGGGCCGTCTAGTAATGCATTCAAAGAGAGGCTCTTACAGTTACAAGAGGTTCAGTTGGATAGGATGAGCGCATTGGAGCATTATGGGCAGATGCAGGATAAGGCTTTGGCAAAGATAAATGAAAAGGTCAAAAGTAAGGGTATCAAGAAGCATGACTTAGTTTTGCGTTACAACAGTAATCTGGACAACACCTTCCAAAATAAGTTTCAGATTAAGTGGGAAGGCCCTTTCAAGGTAGTGGAGTGTTTTCCAAATGGTACATATCAGTTGGCTAACCTGGATGGGATTCTACATAAGTCAAGGGTTAATGGATTGCGTCTTAAATTATATCATGCCAGGTTAATGATGGTGGAGCAAGATGAGCTGTCTGTGGAGCAAGCAATGTTGGTAAAGGATGAGGAGACCTGTGATGCGGCGAGTCTCATATCTCTCTTTGCTGCTGCTGATCATGAATGATCTAGCAGGCTAGGGGATGGTCAAATTATGTCAGGAGTTTTTTTGAGCAAGGGATTGCGCATATGTACATACACATGCATGGTGCATCAAATAAAGAATTGCCCATTTTCCAGAGCCAGGTGGTTATGTGGGTCCCACATGTGTACAGGTAGGACAGGGTGTACATAGTGCATCGATTTTCACTATTACCAGTACCAGTGTGTTTTTTCTACAATAATAAGGAGTTGGTAGCGCGTAAAACTTCTCGAGGAAGCTATCCGCGGGCCGACGACATGAGATAAGCAGGTGCGTCAGATGGCATCTAGTGGCGTCAGGAGGTCGAACAGGGTCAATACTTGCACGTGGAGAAGTACGGACACAACGTGGGTGTTTTCTTGTGATAATTACGCAGAAAGGTCATCCTGAGGACCATCTTTTGGGGCCACTTCACGTAGTGGCGGGATGCATTATTGAAAAAAGCTGAGTGCCAGGTGTGCGGATGATGCAAAAAGGTGACAACTATGCACTGCGAGGTCAGTTTTTGGCCTGTTCGGGGTCCATTTGAGGTCAACTAAAAGGCCAAGGGTGCCCAAGTAATAAATCTAAGTGTGGGAACTGAAAAAACAGGGAGAAGATGAGAAAAAACGTGGAGAAGAGAGGAGGAACAGTCGCAGGTGTGTTTTTGGGGTTTTTGGAGCCTGTTTTGGCCGTAAACTGCTCATCCGAGGTCGGATTTGAGCACTTTGACATTGTAGACTGGGGTTTTGGGACATTCCGGACGCGATGGCGCTGTCCATTTTGACAAATTTCTCACTCTTTTTCTGCTATTTTTGCTGTGTAAGTTTCTCCTATGATCGAAGATTCTGCTCGAGTTTGTGATTGTATCTGGCTTTTTTTACCCATATTGTGTGAGCTATTTGCCCTATTGGTGTTGGCCCAAGCTCAATTGTATCTAAACATCAGAAATTCTCCTCTTTTGAGCTGAGTTTTTTGGGTGTGTGTGTGTGTGTGTGTTTGTGTGTGTGTGTGTGTGTTTGTGTGTGTGTGTGTGTGTGTTTGTATGGAGTGGGCAAGTAGATAGTCTCTCTCCTCTCACTCCAGAGGTGTGTTCCCTGTCTCGGCCAGCTGTGTTGTGTGAGCCGAGTGGTGCCCCTAGTGTGTGTGTGTGTATCTTCCCAAGAGTGTGTGTCGGGTCGTTATAGAGGCGTTCTGTGTGTTTCCATCCCGCTCACAACATTGGCACCACAAACATGATCCTAAGCATGCATACTTCTTAAATTTTGTGCACAATAAAACAAAGAGAATGAGTCTCATAAGACAAAAACATTTTTCATTTAAAATGCATTTTCATTTGCTTACTCTAGTGTAGCATTATAAGCATTGACAAGGTTCATATTATCCTTAAGCTAGGTTCCTTGCATCCTTCTAACATCTTTAAAAGGATAATTATTAAACTTAACAAGATATCATTGGATAATATTACTGTTTCTTTTTACTTTGTCTTCGTGTCAAAGAATTGATTTGGGCTGCAACACCTCTTCTTTATCTTTGATCTCTAGCGGGTCCTCCATTAGTGGCTCTTTTTGTGGCTCTCCTTTGTAAGGCTTGAGTAGGTTCACATGGTTAACATTGTGAATGAGCCAATGGTTCGGAAACTTTAATTGATAAGCCATCTCATTGATTGGCTTAAGAATTTAAAAAGGACCATAGTATCTTTTTGCTAGTTTATCATAATACTCTTGGTGGCCCGTAAGAATCTTACCCGTCATATGCTTTAGATGAGCCTTGAGAAACTTTAGCAAGACCCAATCATTTTTCTTAAAGGCTAAGGCTCTTTTGTGCTTATTAGAAGCAACCCTTTCTGCCTTTACTATAAGATGGATATAACCCTTTTTACTCTTTGAAAAATATTCTTGTAAGTCTCGGCTATATTCATCAGCATAGTAGGGTGCTTTTGGATCTTAACCTCAAAAGGTGCTTTCCCCATTTCACTTCCATTTGTGGATGATAGGCCAAAAGAGAAATTTAATCTACTTCCTAGATTTTCAAAGAGACCCTTCTAGAAATTACTAGTCATTCTATGCATGATGTTGGCAAGCCATGATACTTGAAAATTTGAGATCTAGAGAGTGTTACCTTTTGATGTGCCTTAATAGTCTTTATGATAGGAATATAGTGTGTTTTCTTGCTAAGACTTTTGACTGAAACAATCCAATTTGCTTCCCTCGATCAAATTTCAATTTTTGGTACACCATGCATTTTGAAACATACTCTTGTATGTTTACTTTTCATGGTAGGCCAACAAAAATACATTTCTACTCCTTGAAGAGTAGATTATGGAATCCTTCTTTGATCCATATAAGAAGAATCATAGGATTCAAACATGACTTTCTTATTGTATCAATGAATAAAACATAGCCTATTGCCGTTTGGAAGATAACCATCCTTCAAGGTGAATGGGTCTTTGTTTCTTCCCTAATGTAAAGGCTATAATTACCTACTTAAAGTCTTGGTCAGTAGCATACTCATCTATCATAAAAGATAGATTATTGTGAGTTGCTATAGACACCACATTTACCCTTGGTCATTGGGAAAGTGCATTGACCACTTGACTGTGCTTGCCAGCAATGTGAGCTATATGTAATTTAAATTGAAAAAGATTATTTGCCCACCTCATTTGTTTGACGAAAAGCTTGGTTCACGTCATGAAGTTCTTGAGGCTTTGTGATCCATTTGTAGGATGAATGGAGCCCCCAAGAGATAGTTCTTCCATGTTTCTAAGGCATGTAGAATAGTTAAAAGCTCTTTTGCATATATGCCCAAGACCCGTTCATCGGCATTGAGCCTTTGACTCTCATATGTGGCACGCCCTTCTTGAAGCAAGACTACTCCAAGGCAATCACCACAAGCATCACATTGGACCCCAAATGGCTTTGAGAGATCCAGAAGCATGAGGACTGGTTGAGAGATAAGCTTCTCTTTGAGCTTGTCATAAGCATTTTGTTCTTTAGCAGTCCATGAGCACTTAACGTTCTTCTTTATTAAGTCATGCAATGGTCCTGCTATTTGAGAGAATTTTTCTATGAAGCATCTATAGTATGCACACATACCAATAAAGCTTCTTAACTCATGTAGATTCCTTAGATTAGACCATGGTTTTATTATCTCCAACTTTGATGGATTCATATATATACCATCTTGATAGATAATGTGACCTAAATATTGAATCTCTTGTAGGAAAAATTCACTTTTCTTTTGATTAATGAAAAGAATATTCTCTCTCACAACTTGAAATATTACCTGGATGTGTCGCTTGTACTCCTCCAGAGAATTTGAGTGGCCTAAAGATTTGTGTCCATCGTAAGTTTAAATGCAACTGGAGCATTTGTCAGTGATCGTATTTGGTGCTCTAAAGTTGACACAGGTGAGATGTGTCATCTTTCTTTTGCACTAAAAGTACTCGTGAACAGAATAGAGAGGAGCTAGGCCTCGCCATCCCTTTTTCACCAATTCATGCAATTTCCTCATGATCTCCTTTTGTTGAGCTTGTGAAACTTAATAAGGAGGTTTATTAGGAGGTGAGCTTACTAGTAGAAGCTCTATTGCATGGTCTCATCATCCCCTCGCTTTGGAGGTAGCTCACTAGGGATGTCATCATTGAAAACATCTTGGAATCCATTTAGGAAACTAGACAACTTTAATTCCCCTTTATTCTCTTTATTACTACTTGTGAAAACATTAGAGTCATTTACAAATTCTCTAACAAAAATCATATACACAAAAATAGAGCTTTTCATTGACTTAACAAAAGCAAGCATGTTTACTAGGGATATGGTGTTCCTCGACTCATTAGCATCTATATACATGCTCTTTTCCCTTTAGGTGAAATAGATTCTCCTTTCAGGGAACTTCATGTTGGCAGCCACGGGGTTGAACCATGGTGCCCCTAGGATAACATCCTCATGTTGGAGAGGAGAGATGAAAAGAAGTATTCGAGGCTTGCTATCCCTTGAAAGCTGTTTCAACAGGTACAGTATCTCCCATCTCAAAAGTTTGAATGCCCAACTTGGTGGCCAACTCCGTTTTGATATGAAGTTGTGAGTAGAGTCAGGGTCAAATAAGATGAATGCATCATGCTCCCTTACTTTTCCCCAAGCATAGGAGAGAAATGAACCTTTGCAATGAGTATCCTCTTTTGGAGCTTCAACCATGGAAGCTCTAGGAGTGTCATTGAGTACATGTCTTTTGGGGCAAGAACGATAACTATGTCCTTGCTCCCCACACTTAAAGCATTTATGGTCTTTACGAAAGGCCTCAAATTATTTAGGAGAGAGGCTATTTTTACCTTTGTAAACTCGTTTCTCCTTGGACTTGTTGTTGTTGGTGTTTGTGTTTCCTTGGGAAGAGTTTTGCGCATTGCTCTTCCCTTTAGATTCATTTCGATCCTTGTTTTCCATGGGCTTGAAATTTCTTCCGGCCCCTTGTTGGAAATCGATCCTTGAAGCAACCATAGTTTGGTGGATGACTTTGGTGATAGTGCTAGGCCGTTGTACTTGACATACTCGGCCATTTCTTCAGGTAATACCACACAAAATTGTTGATTTTGTTTGATGAAGTCTATCCTTTGAAAGACTGTAGCTTTGAGATGTAAATCCCAAAACTTGTTTACACATTTGTGGATAGACTTGTTGAAGAGTAGCTTCAAACTTTGCCATTTGGTAAGCACTTTGTCCTTTGCATCGCTTGCAAGGAATTGCTTCATGATGGAAACTCGTAGAATTTTCGATGTCTTTGGGGCCTCGTTGTTGCATGAAGGCTAGCCCACCATTGACGAGTAGATTTCTGGGAGTGGCATAACTTTGAGGACTCCGTGAAGCCCTTGTCTCCAAAGGTCTCATCAAATAGTTGGATGAAGGCCAATACTTTGTGGAATCAAAGGTGCCGTCATAGGTGAGAAAAGAGATTCTCTTTCCACCCCCTTTGAATTTCTTAAGCTTTTGGACCTTTGCCATGCGGGGTAGGTTTTGTAATGTCCTCTCCTCTTGTATTCTCTAGGAGAAAAACTATTTCTTTCGTCAGAAGAGGAGGAAGGTGAAGAAGAAGGAGAAGAGGGTGACCTCTTTCTTGGCTTTTTCTTCCTTTGTTTCCTCTCTTCCCTTTTGGAATGACGAGGAGAAGGACTGTGGGTTGACCATTTCCTCTTGGGAGGAATTGGCGATAGTCTAGACCTCCATCTTCATGGAGCCACATCTTTAGAGGAAATTAGGGATTCACTTCTTTCTCGTTCTTTGGATTCCTCCTCTCTTATGGGAGAGAGTCTTCTTTTGGGAGTCTCCTCAAGAGATGTCAGAACAAGGGTCCTACGAGGCAAGGCCCAACCTAGGGGGTCAGGGACCTAGGCCAAGGACCTGGACTGGACCAGTGTGGACTGGGATCCGCTTAGGGAAAGATCTAGGAGCTAGGCCTATATAAAGGGTGGTAGGGAGGAGGATCCTACGTCTCAGTCCCCTAGGTCTTACATTGGTATCAGAGCAAGGTGGAGAGGAGGAAGGAGGGTGGAGCCATGGCGGGGAGAAAGCATGGTTTTCTTCTCTCTCTCTCTCTCTCTCTCTCTCTCTCTCTCTCTCTCTCTCTCTCTCTCTCTCTCTCCGTCATTCATGGAGAATCGTCCTCTCTTGCTAGCTATGGAGGGAGTGGCTCTCATGTTTGGAGGCTTTTGGCATGTCTTGCATGCGGAGGAGCAAGGGAGCCGTGGGCACTGCCCCTTGCACATCTGTTAGCAGTTGGACACACCCAACGGAGAATGATTGCTTGGCACGATATTATTTTCTGTAATTATTCTTCAATTGAGAAAACCCGTCATTTTACCTTCGAAAATAGTGGGGCTTGCAGAAGCTTCCAGATTGTATCCCATTTTTGACATCTAGATTGAGTAGATGGTTTGAGATTGTAAGGTATTTATACCACTTTTGACCTTAATGAAGAAAAACCCTTTGTCATTTAAAAAAAAAATGTTCTGTCTCTGTGAGTGAGCGTACTCTGTGTACGAGAGAGAGTAAGAGTTTCATCTTGACACTAAGCACACATCGGTGGTCGGAATTGAGTGCAGAGAAGTGCAGCATGTTTCCCTCGACGAGAGCTACGCGCCAATACCTACATTGCGGGTGTACGGTCTGGCTTTGTGAACTATGTGGTGATTCAATGAGCATACGTTGTTTGTTTTTGCATTTCAGCATATCCATGCGTACGCATTGAGTAGAGCTAGACATTAGGCACTTTAGTTTTTGGAAACGACGATCTACAAATTTTGACCAGATATCCTACATGATTTTGCACCAGCTGTTTAGGGTTGGGATTTTGGCTCATGGACCTTAGGGAGAGCGACCTATTGGTGTTAATAGGGTTTCCTTCAAGTTCTGTGGCGTTTCGAGAACGTTTGATGGGTTTTTGGCTCTTGAAAGCATTGTAGGAAATCTCCTCTTATGCACTCCTAAAGGCTATAGCTTAGACATTGGGTAGATACCTCTGTAGAAAGTAGTTGAGAGTCGGTCGAGTGTAGGTTGACACCCTATGCTTGCTTCCACATGCTTGCGGGTCGAGCTTCTTCCTTAGCTGACAAATCTTGTTAGGTGAGTTCTCACTGTGATGACGTCGGTCGTGGCATATCCGCCAACATTGACGTCGCTGCCGGGGATGAAAACCCTAGGTAGGTGACCGAGACTAGTCCTTGAGGATAGGGATTCTCTGGCTTGCCAGAGTCTCGTTTTACATTTAGATAGGATCAGAGGGTGAAGGACTCTCTAGGTATTACGAGGATTCTAGGAAGCAAGTGTCTGGCCTAGATCCTTCGACTTAGGTAGACTTAGGTAGTTTTAGGTATTAGTTGAGTTGGGGTGTAGAGAGTAGGAGGTGGAGTGGTAGAGGCGGTGAAAGGAGAGCTTGAGAGTCCTAAGAGGCTAGGAAGCAACCGAGACACCAATATCACCATCTCACATGATGAGTAGGAGTAGGGTAAGTAGGACATCGTGATTTATGATCTGGAGCACTTCATGCATGCTATATTCGTTGTTAAGTGCATCATAAGGTTGTAAAAGACGGAAAAGAGTGTTTAGAAGCAGAAGAGAAGTTCAAAAGTTTCTCTGATTGTTTTTGAGAGAGCTGCAGAGCATCAGGAGCACTTTTGTCAAAAAATAAATAAATTTTAAGTCAGGAGACATCCTACATGTAGTACGTCTACAAGGTGTTCTGGTGGAAATTTTGAAATTCTGAGTTGACCAGTGTGTTTAGAAGGTAGGTTTTACCTTATTTTCACCTGGAAAGTGGAAGTTTGACCATATCTTGACAGGATAAGGCCAGATAGAAGGAAAATTGCTAGACAACCTACCCAAATTGTGCCAAGGCATTATTTTAAGACCAAAACCATAGGATGGCTGCATGAGCATGATCTACATGATTTATTGAGCGCCTGAGAAAGGTTTCATCTCAATTGGGTGAGAAAATTGGGTTTTAAGCTTACTTTAGTATCTTTGATTGAAAAGGGCTAGGATAGCTAAAATTCGGGTCTTTTGAAATCCAAATTAAAATCTAAGCATAGCACTGGGCTGCTCACATCAAGGGGAAATTGTGGCTCAAGTTTGGGGTCAAACAGACCATATAGACATCCTACGCGTAGGATGTGTTCTGTGTGATTTGGCACTCCAAACCCAGCTTTGAGCATACCAAAGTGATAAGCACCTTAAGAGGAGTCTATGCTTTGAAAGAGAATACCTGCTGATTCTAGAACACGCACATGGAGGTATAAGTGGAGGCCATTTTTAAGGTGAGACGACAAAAATTGTCTTAACTGTAGGAATATGGTGGCCTACATTGCATATGGATGCTGAGGAGTTTGTAAAGCGTTGTGACGCATGTCAGCGCACCAAGGTGCCGATAAAGAGAGATGAGATGCCACTACGGCCAATGATGGGAGCAAGGGCATTTGCAAAATGGGGCATTGATTTTGTGGGGCCTATTTTACCCCCTGCATATCACACCCATAGCCAATATATCATTGTGGCTATGGACTATCTCACAAAATGGGCGGAAGCCAAGGCAACACAAAAAGCAGACGCAAGAACCACTACACATTTTTTGTATGAGAATGTCTTTGTACGATACGGATTACCAATAGAAATTGTCAGTGATCGAGGAACACATTTTCTTAATGAAGTCATTGAATATCTTCTAGAGGAATTCTTGGTCATACATAGAAAATCTGCTCCATATCATCCACAGGCAAATGGACAAGCTGAGGCCACAAATAAGACACTATGCACTGTTCTAACTAGAATTGTATCACAGTCAAGGACAGACTGGGATCAGCAGTTACACTCAACACTATGGGCATATAGGGTAGCTTACAAAACATCAATCGGAACAACACCGTACAACATGGTGTTTGGTCTAAACGCTATATTACCCATAGATTTTTTAATTCCAACTCTACGAGTAGCGAAACGCTTGGAATGGACAGGGCATGAGCTCTCTTCAAGAATAGATGATCTTGAAAATCTAGATGAACTTTGATTGAGAGTTGTAGCTTCAATTTATGCTAAAAAGAGAAGACAAAAAGAGTTTTTTGACAAGCATGTGCGCACAAAAGAGTTCAAAACAGGTCATTATGTACTTATTTATACTTTGAAGCAACATGCCAAGAAACTTAAAAAGCGAGGGATGGGACCCTTTGTGATTAGTGACTTATCACAAAGTGGAGCTGCCAAACTTGCTACATTAGTAGGAGAAGAAATGCCAAATTTGATTAGTGGGTGTCGATTAAAAGAATATCATTTACCACTAACACAGGATATGCTTCAACAAATCCATCAAGAAAAACAACGGATGAAGGAGAAACAGAGGGTATAGAAGAAGCCTAAGCAGAAGCAAAAGAACGCATTGCAAAACGAAGGCTTCTACGACAACAACAACAATGTGGATCATCGTTGCGAATAAATGCTATTCGACTAACGAATTTTGATGAAGACACAGTGGAGCCAATAATTGCAGTCAAAGTGGGTAGCAATCAAGTTGAATCGACGGCATTGCTTAATTCTGGAGCTCAAGAAAATCTGATCTCTTACAGATTATACAAACAGCTCAAGCCCAAAGATCAACTACATCCTTCTCCACAAGTGCTGGAAAGTAGTACATCACATTCGCTGAAAACATTGGGCTGGACTATATTGCATGTACAAATACATCAATATATTTACCCACACAAGTTTTACGTGGTTGAGAATGAAAGCACACAACAGCCCATGTTGTTGGGACAACCTTGGTAAAAAGAGTATAATGTGCAGATAGATTGGAATGCGGATGCAGTCAAAATTCAGCATGCACAAGAACAACAGGTGGTAGCCTTTGCTCAGCAACCCCGGAAGAACCAGATGGCAGAAACACAATCACTGGATAAAGAACCAAAAAGATGGGTGCCACTAAAGAACAACATGATACTCATGGAAAATAAACAGGGAACTGCCAACCATGTCCAATACCAACATACAACAACACAGATCACAGTGAAAAGATCAAGGTTAGCAACACGCGAAAAACAAGTATGGGTGCGAAAGGATAGAGGTGACATGGCAGACAAACCACAATACAACAGAAGAAATCAACAGAAGCACACAGTTCAACAAAAAAACAAGGGAATAAAAAAGATATGGGTACGAAAGAAAATGCTCAGTAACAACTTACATGCGGCTCGCATTTGGATCCCGAAACCAAAGCAACGGGAACTCCCTTCAGTACAAGCAACATCGGCATGCAGACACACACTACATATGAAACCGGCAAACCGATCTAGGTGGGTGCCAATCAGCATCACAACAATGACAACCATGGAAGTAGCAATAAACCTACAAAACCCTCCAAAACAAAGCTACCAATGGAAAAAAAAAAGAGACAAAGACTATGACCAATTCCGCCACCACAATTCTCTCCAAGGAGACAACCATGGCCATATTGACAGTAGTGGCAAACCAAGCGACTTTTTCAAGAAAGACGATAAAACAAAGAGCGGTAGAATTACAACTTTTACTTGCAAAGAAAATCCGCCAACCAAATCAACAACAAAGAGGAAACCTCAACGTCGAATGCCAATAAGCATTTTGCTTATTCCCTCCTCTTGCACAGCATTGATTTTTCCATGCATTGATCGAGTATACAACATATAGGGACACATTACACGGCCGAGCATTAGCACAATTTTTAACCCATGCATGGCACATACACCGATGTGATACCTTGTCGTCCGGGAGGACTCCAGCTAGGAGGGGGGGAGGCATTCTCAAATGCGGACGCAATGGTAAAAAGAGCAAAAAAGGCCATGTTTTTCGACCATTTTAGAGGGTTGTCGTTTGATTGCGAAATTTTCTGGACTAACCCAAGTACATATGCCCTTATACAACATGAATCTACAAGTATATGCCCTTATACAGCATGAATCTACAAGTATATGGGGCCAAACGCCAAATCAAGCCCCTAGGTGTGTGTATATAGGTAAAAATAGCCAAATACATATGCCCTTATATAGCATGAATCTACAAGTATATGGGGCCAAACGCCAAATCAAGCCCCTAGGTGTGTGTATATAGGTAAAAATAGCCATTTTTCAGGCAAAATATTGGTAAACGAAGAAATCCGGACATAAAAATTGCATGTGAGTGTATATAGTGTTTTCGGTGATGTTTTTGAGTTATTTTGATTTTTGGGGATTTTTTGGGTTTAATTTGCTATTTTCTTTTTAATTTTACTAATTATCGACAAAAAACTTCAAAAATACAAAAAGCAGGCAAAATACGGTCGTAATAAAAAACAAAAAATATGGGGATAATCAATGGCTATAGGACAACCTATGGTACAATGGGGGTACAATTATGTGAATGGAGCGGAAAGCGTGTTTTTGCCAGATTTTGACCGAAACGTCAAATTTCTCGGAAATTGGGCAAATGGAGTCCAAATCAAGAATTTTTCGAGCCTAAACCGCATCTCGCAAGAAGTTGGGAGCACATGTCAAATTTCATGGAAAGTGGTTCGGGGACCCCCATTATAAGATTTTTTCACTTCATTTAAGCTCATTTCTACTATTGCCTTCTTGAGAGAGAGCTCTTGCCACCTAGAGAGAACTGGACTTCCAACAGCTTCTACGACGCGGACGACCACCTGACAGGCTCCAGACATGAGAGGTAGGCTCACCAACTTGAGCTTTTCGCATATGTTTGATGTTTTGTCGTGAAAACTAGCGTAGGGTTCACACGAGAAGCGAGCAGGAGAGACCTACAGGTAGAAGTGGCCACCTAACGGCTAACCCAAAAGCAATGAGGCTTCATCGGCGGCTTACCCTAGCATAGGAGACCACTTTTGAATGCACAAAGGTCGCGGAAAATCATTGGAAAAAACCCTAACTTCTAGAGCCCTGCAAGAGGCCACCAAATGGTAAATCGGTGGAAAGGTGCCCAAATGCTACCAAAACTCATGGGTAGGAGCATCTCGACATGCTCGACAAGGCTATATATCCCACATGGCCATAAGGCGACCCGAAGCGGCACTAAGCTTCAGACACACAAAGCGTCAACTAGCTCTCACGGCCAAACCGCATGTCCGTTTGTCACCAAACTTCACGAGCGGCTTTCCTAGACCATCAACAACCAAGTCCTATGGTGGTAGACCACCACAAGTCATAGACGACATGTAAACGCAACCACGAGTGCTTCCAGAATGACAAATTGCCAAACAGAGCTCCGGTGAAGCCAAAGTCGACAAAAACCATATGGCAAGGATCCCCAAGGAACCATGAGGCTATGGAGACTAACATCAAGAAATTTCACCGCCGAAAAGCACTCCAAGAGTCAAAAAACGGCTCAGAGGCTCTGAAAGCCACACAGGGAGTTTCTATCTATTTATTTGACTTTTTTGTTGAAATAGGGCTTAAAAGGGACTCAAGGGGGCTCATAGCACTTCTTATATAAATTTCATCAAGAGACATCCTACGCGTAGGATGTCTCAAGGCCATATCTGGGAGCCAAACTCAACATCTCATATCACACATAGTTTCTACATAGCCTGTATATGCTAGCCACCAAGTTTCATCACATTTGGACAAAAGTTGACCTCATATGCATCAGAAAATGAAAAGTCAGAGCATAGAGGCAATAGTGGGTCATAGACCTACCAAAACTAGTCCAAATCACATGAAAGTTGCACAATATACTCATGAGCACATTGCCAACCTAACTCTGGGGTCAGATGTGAAATTTGATGAAATAGACATCTTACGCGTAGGATGTCTAAATGACTAGTTTGACCCCCAGATGGTATTTTTGAGTTCTAGATCTCTTTATAACACCTTCACAAGCTCATGTATCAAATTTCAAGCCATTCTCATCATCTTTGGCCCCCAACACCTCCAAGATGCACTTTTTGAGCCTAAAAACACTACAAATGCTCTTAACAAACACCAATACTTATCCAAAGCAAAATCTAAGAGCAGGTCCATGTTCCACATGGTAAGGGCTACCCCCAGAACCAACTTCAAGTCATTTTGATAAAATAAACATCCTACGCGTAGGATGTCTCCAGTGTCATTTTCACCTACTGTGCAGGATCTGACTTCATGGAAGCCATTAACATGGTCTAAGAAGCCTGTATATCAACTTTCAACTGCTTTGAATATCATTTTCCACCTGTTGAGGACATCCTTCCCAATTTGTGAGCCAAAAGCCTAAATCTGCCCAAAATTGCACCTTTTGATGCCCAAACCCAATTCCAATGACATAGCCATGTTGCACAGGTCAAGGGCCACCAGCCTACCAAGTTTCACCAAAAACAGACAAGGTAGACATCCTACACGTAGGATGTCTACATGATAATTTTTTAGCCAGAAAGCTACTGTGAGCAAATGCAGAGTTTCCCTAGTTCCTTTTAAGTTTTATTTTTAATTTTCAAGTCATTTGGGTTAGAACTCAGTGTATCAGCTAATATGGAAAAAACGCTAACTTTGGACTACTAAGTGCAACAGGATCCATGGCAGCCGCAAAATCACCTCCAAAGAAGAAGAGGATGACTATAAAAACTACTTAGAAGAAGTAGAGCCTTTTGTGATCCCAGAAGGAACCCTGAAGGCCACAAGCACATGGATTCAAGACAATCTGCTAGAGTCCAATGATGTGAGAATCTACCAAGGAGTATTCAAAGATCCTGAAGGAAATGCAGTGGAGCTACCCATGATACCACGAGAGCTCAATGAATTTTTCAAGAGCAAGATGGGGGATTATTTGGAAAAGCTGGACCTCCACAACTACTTTGAAGCTTTGCCAGCAGGAATTGATATAAAAAGAGTGTGGGAATTTGTAACCACAATCAAAGAAGATGGAGTGGCCCAAGTCACTCATCTGCAAGGCAAGCCTGATACAATGGTTTTCATCACAGAGAGGGTGGTGGCAACTGCACTTGACATCTCAAACAAAGGAGACTCTGTGACAAAAAGGCAAGATGAAGTCAAGTTCTACTCGGAAAAGAAGAATAACTACACATTTGAAGATATTGCAAACTCGAAGGTGGCTATCATGAGCCAACTCTATAATCAATACTTCCACATGTGTACAAAGCGGCCACAAAAATACAGAATGCCACCTGGAGCCATTGCAACCACTTTCACCTGGGCAATGCAGAAGAGCAAACCACAAGAGATAAATTACGACGCTTACATCCACGACAATCTGGTGAAGATGGGGAACAAAAATCCCACCTATATTGTACTTGGTGAGCTGATAACAAAAGTTTTCTGTGGAGCAGTGCATGCCAAAGTAAACTGGCCTCTACCTCCCTCACAAAATGATTGGTTAAAGCTGAAAGAAAACAAAGAAGAAGAACCTCCCAAAGCACCCAAGGTAGCCACACGTTTGAAGCGTCGGTTAGAGACCGTGCTAGAAGAGCCGCCAGAGTCAAAGAAGGGAAAGAAAGAAAGTCTAAAAGTGCCAACCAAGGAAACCAAGTCACAGAAAGCGGCGTGGCTAGAAAGACTGATGGAAAGCTTCAAAGCTGAGAGAGCACTAAAAGGAGATCTAAGCGAGTTGTGGAAGCCATCCCTTGAAGCCATGTCGGGATCATCTCGAAGGGTTCACCGGGATCGATTGGAAGATTATATCAAAAACTTTGAGATCTTAGATGCTACAACGAGAATATCCCGAATATCCTATTTACAGAAGAAGAAGTGGACGAAGTGAGACGGCAACTGCTAGAAGAGCAGGAAGGCCAAGAAAGAGAGAGAAAAACCAAGGCGGACCGGGATTTCGTACCGGTACTCTCGAGAAGAGGCATCTACTGTAGCTTTTGAGTTGGCAAGCACAAAACCCAAGGAATCTCTGCAGACCCTTCGGTTAGTAGAGTTGAAGGAGATGGCCACCGATACAGTGGACCTACAGCCACCAACCAATGATTGGGATGTAATAATGAAAAAGCTAACCGGGCTCAGAGCAAGATCAATGGCCACTGAGAGTGAGATTGATACTCTCAAAACAAATGAACTTCATATCAAGGCTGAAGTGGATTTACTGCAAAAACAAGGCCAAGAAAACATAGAGAAACAAACAAATATGCAAGCCAGTCTGGACGTGGAATTACAAAGATGCCAGGAGATGGAATGACAGAATCAGGTAGCAGAACACAAACTTCAAAGAGCAGAGGAAGAATACCATGCGGAAAAAGAGAGGGACGATCTGACTCTACAAATTGCTGATGAGTCCAAAGAGGTGGAAACCTTGAGGAATGCCAAGGAAAACGCCAAGATAGAGCATGAGGCAAGCCAGGATGAAGTGATCGAGCTGAAAGATCAGATGAAAGTGAAAGATCAGACCAATCAAAGGCTAAGGGCATCTCCGGCCAGAGTCAGAGCTGCTAGCTCGACTAGCACAACTTCAGAGAATGATCTGTATGAAGAACAAATGAAGGAACTCCAAAAGGAGTTGACACTCGAGAAAAGTCAAAGGCTGATGCTGGCCGAGGGATCTCTTGTAATGCAAAACCACCTGGAAGAAGAGAACAAAGCCATGCAAAATGAGCTAGAAGCAGTGAAAATGAAGATGGACGAGGAATTTAAGAGATGGCAAGCAGAAAGCAAAGACATCAAGAGGAAGCTCGAGGAGGCGGAAAAAATCAATGCAGATCTGAGCGACCTCCTAGTGAACATGGGAGATCAAGCGGAAGAGGCAAAAAGTCATTCCAAAAACAGATAGATGAGTTGAAAGGCCAACAACAAACTGAAGAGCAAAAGTTTACCACCGGGTCAGCAGCAATGGAAAGAATTGACATAGAAAATGTGTCAGATCCAGTGGACACCACCATGCAAGAGGACATCCTTGTGGGGCCATCATTAGAACCCCAAGATCTGACACAAGAAGAAGAAGAAAAGCTACAAAAGGCAATAGAAGCGGCGATAAAAGACACAACCAAAGAAGCATTGGAGTGGCAGCAGAGAGTGTTTAAATCTATGACCATTCAGAAGATAGATGCCAATGTCATTCGGCGTGAATGGCTATAGCCTTCTCTCCCATATCCTCTGCTAAAGTATGAGGCTGCTACAATCAACAAACGGATAAAAGAGGAGCCAATCATGCCATTATACAAAGCAGATATCTCCAAACATGAAGGAGTTAAGCTGATCGTGGATTCTCAGCCCAGGTGGAGAAAGGCATGGATCACCAAATATCTGCAATATCTAATTCATCTGGTAGAGGCGCCCAAAAGAATCAAAGACAACCGCAGTTTTTTCCCTGTACTAAGGATGCGAACATGGAAAGCACATGAGCTGTTGCAGAGAAGCCAACCCACTTGGCTCAATTACCCGAAGCTGCCAGGCTTGAAGGCAGGCGAGAGAATGAGTGAGCAATACATGGTGAAAACCCTAACGGACGCCATCAAATTATTCACTGGCTCGCCTGACCTATCTTGCATCATGCTTAGAAAAATATGTAAAACCCTTCTGGCGGTCTTAGAAACCTTCAAACCTGGACAGGCAACAGACAATATCTTTTTCTTCCAAGATACATACAGATGTGCCTACGATCTGTCTGCTCAGCCTTCCCACGAGGTGATACATGCACTATATCAGAGAATTATGTTTTTGCCTTCTTATCACCTCCAGGCCTTTGAAGAAGCCTTCTACACCGGCTTCTTCACCATCAACACATAGATATTCGGTCGGACATTACTGGCTCAACATGCGCGATATGAGTCCCTTCTAAAGATGTGCGAAAGTCTCCACTAAAAAGCAACTCTACTACCATGTCGGTGACGACATGAACTAGGAGGGGGGGAGTGTTAGCAGTTGGACACACCCAACGGAGAATGATTTCTCGGTAGGATATTATTTTTTGTAATTATTCTTTAATTGAGAAAACCCGTCATTTTACCTTCGTAAATAGTGGGGCTTGCAGAAGCTTCCAGATTATATCCAATTTTTTACATTTAGATTGAGTAGATGGTTAAAATTGGAACATTAAGGTTTGAGATTGTAAGGTATTTATACCACTTTTGACCTTAATGAAGAAAAACCCTTTTCCATTTTAAAAAAAAAGGTTATGTCCGTGTGAGTGAGCATTCTCTGTGTACGAGAGAGAGAGTGAGAGTTTCATCTTGACGCTACATGCACACTGGTGGTTGGAATCAAGTGCAGAGAAGTGCAGCGTGTTGCCCCCTACGAGAGCTACGCGCCAATACCTACATTGCGGGTGTATGGTCTGGCATTGCGAACTAGACCCACGAGCTATATCTCGTGATTTGTTGAGCATACGTTGTCTGTTTTCGCATTTCATCATACCCACGCGTTTGCATTGAGTAGAGCTACACATTAGGCACTTTAGTTTTTGGAAACAACGATCTGTAAATTTTGACCAGACATCCTACATGATTTTGCACCAGGTGTTTAGGGTTGGGATTTTGGTTCGTGGACCTTAGGGAGAGCGACCTATTGGTGTTAATAGGGTTTCCTTCAAGTTCAATGGCATTTCGAGAACGTTTGATGGGTATTTGGCTCTTGAAAGTGTTGTAGGAAATCTCCTCTTATGCACTCCTGAAGGCTATAGCTTAGACATTGGGTAGAGACCTCTGTAGGAAGTAGTCAAGAGTCGGTCGAGTGTAGGTTGACACCCTATGCTTGCTTCCACGCGCTTGCGGGTCGAGCTTCGTCCTTAGCTGACAAATCTTGTTAGGTGAGTTCTCGTTGTGCTGACGTTCGTCGTGGCGTATCCGCCAACAAGAGCCGAAAGGAGAAGGCTGCAGGAACGCATGCTTGCAAGGAGAAACGAAGATCGGTGCCAACCGTGTGCAGGCCTGCTAACCCCATCCTCGACCTGCATGAAACCGCGACCTGATGGACTCGCTGGGGTCGCCCTGGCCTGAGGAATGTTTTTCGACACTACACCTTCCCCCGAATTTGCATGCAACGGGTTCCCTAAACCCCTTCTCTTCCTGCGCAGGCAGTAGAGAACGCCATCGCCCAAAATCCAACTTGTTTCACACACACAAGCCCTAAGGCCTTTGACCTTGGGAAATTTAAATTAAGCCAAGGGAGGGTTCCCATGGGCTAACCCCCCCTTTCACCTCTTCATTCTTCGTGCACGACAACACACCAAGCCACCGTATGGGGGGTGAACAATACGGATTTGCAGCATGCATAATTTCTTGTAAAACTCAGAAATTCACAACACTTATCAAAGGCAAGAAACATGCAAGGCATGCAAAGTACATCGATCCCGTGAAAGCGACCACCTTGTCATAGGATTGGAAGATTCGTCCAAATGCCACTGCATAAATTTGACGCAAGGCAAGTACGCATCTCAATAAGGTTTACAATTTTTGTATTTGACTAAAGTTTTCATGAAAAACGTACAAAAATAGTTAACGAATGGTTAATGATCGCGAGGTTGCTACCAATTGGGACTGTCATCCAATTGCATTCAGGAAAGTACAGGCCATGCCTGCAATTGGTATGGTACAGATGTTGGCATGGCCGACGTTTTTTTTTTCCTTCCTCGTTTACGCTTTGTTTGATGTTTATATGCCTTGGGTACGGCATTTTGCTCGACAAAGCCACAAATTGGTGGGAATTTCTTTCGGTATACCACCGTCATAAGCTGCACGATGGAACTTCCATCATGTTTTCACAACGAACAAGGCTTCACCAAGGCAAAGTTACCTAGCTAGTAAGGGCAAGACTAGGCA